>NC_134356.1:251680220-252005220 GCF_048569485.1 Anomaloglossus baeobatrachus | reverse complement strand
GCCAGCTAGGGTAAAGCAGACGGCTGCAGCCTGCAGACCACAGCTGGCAGCCTCACCTTGGCTGGTAATCCAAAACTGAGGGCACCCCATGCTGTTATTTTAAATTAAATAAATAATTAAAAAAAAAATACACGTAGGGGTCCACCCAAAATTGGATCACCAGCCAAGGTAAAGCAGACAGCTGGGGTCTGATATTCTCAGATTAGGGAGGTCCATGGTTATTGGACTCTCCCCAGCCTAAAAATAGCAGGCCGCAGCCGCCCCAGAAGTGGCGCATCCATTAGATGTGCCAATCCTGGTGCTTCGCCCCAGCTCATCCCGTGCCCTGGTGCGGTGGCAAACGGGGTAATATATGGGGTTAATACCAGATGTGTAATGTCACCTGGCATCAAGCCCTGGGGTTGGTGAGGTCAGGCGTCTATCATATACCCGACATCACCAACCTAGTCAGTAAGAAAAAAAAATAGACGACAAACACATTTTTATTTGAAAAAACACTCCCCAATACATTCCCTCTATAACCAATTTATTAGAAAGAAAAACAAATCCAGGTCTGGTGTAATCCAAGGGGTTGCCATGACGATCCACACTGTCCCAGTCAGTGAAGAGCAGGATGTTCCCCATTGGCTGGGAGAGCAATGCAGTGACCTGAGCTAACATCAATGGGTCCAGCACTGGTCACTGCAGGGGATAACAAGTGCTACTGTCAGCGAGGTACATTACCTGCGCTGATATCCTGCACTGCTGACAGCACCTGTCACAGAGTTCAATGATCGCCACCTTCACAGCCAAGTATCGCGAGCGGCCCGTGACGTAACCGCTAGTCAGTCTTGGGTCGGAAGCGAGAGAAGGTGATGTGACAAGTGGCGGCCATGGAGGACAGTGACAGCGCTGAGGTCGGGACTTCATCACCGCAGGTAAGCCGAGCGGGACCATGTGTGCAGAGTGCAGGTGGGCGGAGCCATGTGTGCTGGCGGTGGAGTGCGAAGTGGGTGGCGCTGAGGACGTCAGTGTCGTTGACTGCTTGGCTGGGGACAGGTGAGTGTGAGTGTGTGTGTGTGTGTGTACATGCCGCGTGCAGGAGGGGGCGGAGTGAGCTGAGCGGGGAAGTGTGTGCTTCCTGCACGTAACTAGGATAAACATCGGGTTACTAACCAAAGCGCTCTGCTTGGATACCCGATGTTTATCTTGGTTACCAGCTTCTGACAGGCTGCCAGCGATGGCTCCTGCACACTGTAGCTGTAAAAAGCCCTGCTTTTTGCTGCTAGAACCGTTCTCGAACGTATCTAGAACTATCGAGCGTTAGCAAAAAGCTCGAGTTCTAGTTCGATCTAGAACAGCCCCCAAAATCACTCGAGCCACGAACTGGAGAACATCGAACCGCGAACCGCGCTCAACTCTACTCCATAGAAAGATAGGCTGTCTGTGTTGGCATGATGTATTTTAACTGTTTGACTATACCAATAGGATATATTTTTTTGTATATATTAGATATATGTTCACTAAGAGTGATGAACAAACCTAAACTGTAGTGTCTAGTGTTGAACTATGAACACGGACTTCTCATGGAAGTCCATTGTACAGTACAGTTCTGGTTCGGATGTCAAATAAGTTTTGTGAAAGGCTGCAGTGCAGCCAATCAAAAACTTTTTGTCTGTGGGCAGTTCCGGATTAGCTGACACACAATGTGACCCCATTTGAATAAGTGCTGGATCATGAGTGTCTCCGCCATTCTGTTCTGAGCTTGGTCTAGAATACCCTAACAGACAGAGTGCCCTAACAGTGACTGATGCAGAGTACCATAACAGGGCCTGGTGCAGAGTGCTTGGTGTAAAGTACCCTAACAGAGTCTGGTGCAGAGTACCTCAACAGAGCCTGGTGCAGAGTGTCTTAATGGACTGTGTTGCTTAGTAACTCTCTCTCTTCTCTACTTTGTATTTTTTGTGCTGCAAATAATAAGAAGAGCATCAAGTAGGGAAGAAAGGGGAGAAAGTCCTAAAGTAGCCAGAGTGAAGTACAGGAGCAAGCAGTCCAGAGTAAACTGTGAAGAGAAACAAAACTGCAACAAGCCTGTAATGTTAAAGCTTTGTGCTCGCAGTGTATGGGATGCAAGTACACTGTGTGAATTCTCTAGTAAACAAGTGTTTAATTGTTATACTGGACTATTGTCTGAATTACCCCCCGGAGAAATGGAGTTTTGATGTCTCTTGTTGTGTGCTCGTCAGGGGTGGTGGCTTGAGGGTCTCCGGACCCGGGGGTCTCGTGGACACGCCAAATAAAATGGGGGACGAAGATGTACGGACTGGGTCGTATTGAGTTCATGACGCCACCCACAGTGTGTGGTGAGGTGGGACAGCACCGCTGTTGTTGCGGGGAACCCGGGGGAGATGTTGTGCAGCAAGATGTTAACCCCTCCATGGGCAGGGATGGTGGCCCCAGGACCCGTTGCCTCTGGTGCAGGGGGAATGACGACCGCAGAAGGTGCTGGTATACTCACAGTTAGGAAAACACACAAGTCTCTGGGAAACCAAGGTGGAGGTGGCCGGTGCCGCGGCCGGTTGCGTTTTGGATCCCCAACCCGGCTGGTAGTCTCTATCCTTTTCCTGCACTGCTTAAGTAGAAAAGACTTCCTTGTATGAAATGTAGGAGTCTGCTCCCGGCTGGATGTGGCCTAAGGAGCCGTGCCCGCATATGCTGGCCCGTGGTATCTATGGGCCTTGGCGGTGACCTATTAGCCCTAATTGGTGGGCTGTTGTCTTTATGAGGGACTTTGGGTGGGACAGGACCTCTAGTCCTTGCCTCAATCGGTTAATTAACAAGTTCCAGTAGGTTCTAGTTCCTGGCTTCAAGGTCCGAGTACCCCCCTTTGTGCCAAGGTTTCCGGGTCGGTTCTGAAAAACCAGGAAACATCTGAGGCTCCTCCTACTCACTCTTCTGCTGTGACCTTGATCTCTACCTCCTGCTCCCAAGCAATAGGGCCATATGACTCCCTGCAAAGATAAGATATGACATTACTACCAGCACTGTCACCAATCATCTCCACACCATCTCATGGAAGCGTTCAGCTTTCCATCACTCAAATACTGGAGAGAAAAATAAAGTACAACAGTACTCAGTCATGAGACTTGGTCCCCAATGACAGCATTTCAAAATTCCTAGTCTTTTAAATACTGCCATTCCAGCTGCTGGAGACGGACACTTTTAAAAAACTTATGGTGGTTATCCCATAGTACGTGGTGCCCAGCCACCACTACTTTTCCAGGTGGGCCATCCCTGCTCTGCACAAATATGTTGCGGACAAAATCAGAAATGCACTGCATAACTCCATCAGTGGCAAGGTCCACATAACTACCAATACGTGAATACCGGTAAGCACGGGCAATGACGTTGTATCTCAATAACTGTAGTAAACAAGACAGGCGGGAGGGCACCAAAGATAATGAAAAAATAAATAAAGGTGGGATCACAACCACTAGCACATTCAGAGCAAACAATTATGGTACACAAGAGAAAAAGAAAATGTGCAACAAGTGGGATCACCAGAAATGACCATATAATATCATTTTATTAATCAAAAAGGACATACAAACACACAGATGTTCATTAAAAACAATTAAAAAAGCAAAAAAGCTTGTACATACATTTGGTGCCAATAATATAAGCCACCAAAATACACCCCACCCTCTCAGCAAGCCAAAGAGAAACCCCACATGATGAATCAGAGTAAGTGTGATAGCCAAAAAACCTTGTTCAATCAATAACAGGCAGTGAACACGGCATGCTAAATGAGACAATAGCAGGCAGAAGGACAATTGCTGCATACAAATACCTCAAAGCCGCATGAAAGTAATCTGCCCTGAAAACAAATGTCTGGAACCAGTATAAGGCAAATCACATACCCAGGGGTCCTGCACGGGGTAAATGGCAAAGCAAATATCATGAGAAGGGTGGGGTGGAAACCCCACGCGTATCGCTACAAAGAGTTGTAGCTTCCTCAGGGGAAAGTGAGGCACACTATGGTAGGTATGTCTTAAATAGCCATTATAATCAAAGAAGATTGCTTACCAGCATGGGCAAGGAGGAGGAGGGAGAGGTCGCTATGCAACCTGAAGATGCCGATGGGCGCCGCCATTGTGAGTCATGTGATCAAATCATGTGGTCCCTTTTTGTTTTGTAGACAAGCGTCACAGCCTGAACGCAAGCTCCTATGCAAGGTCGCTATGCAACCTGAAGACGCCGATGGGCGCCGCCATTGTGAATCATGTGATCAAATCATGTGGTCCCTTTTTGCAGGCAAACGTCACAGCCCGAACGCAGGTGCAGTAATATCAGCGCCACAAGCACGATTAGCAATCCCTTAGTATAGTGAAATAGGTATACAAAAGACATATATATTGTACACTATGCATGCGAAACAGGTAGTACATATGTGCTAGATGAATAACGCAAGTCACTTTGTATATACGGAAATCAACATGAGTCTGCGCATGCGCAGTTTCAGTAAGAGATCCCCGAAGGGACATTTCAAGTGCAGGGATGAAAAAACCTGACAGCACAGAGGTAATACTCAAGTTACCACTAGAGTAACATTGAGTATTAATCCATCATACGGGTACCTATGTTATGCACACACAATGCTGATATGTCACGCACAAACACTTGTGGCCTGCATCACGTGTCTATATGACACCATGCCAAAAACAGTGCTTCTCATCGCGCATGCGCCGAGACATCAGCAATGTCCCATTTAAAAGCAGAAAAATGATCTCAGTGGGCAGCACAGCCCATTAAGGCCAGTATAACTAAATAACAAGAACTCAAGCATTCACAATCTGTGCGCACAGAACCACACGCATACATCCAATAAAGATTGAATATGGATACTGCTCCCGAAAGATATTTATCTCACCACTTAATGCGCATGCGCTATGTAAATGCATACTAGCATAGAGGACTCTGTTGCCCAAAATACGGGCCTACAGGGAAACAACACAGCCATTGTATGAATTTGTCACAGAAAAAAGTCTTTGTTCAGAGGACATAACAGAAAACAGTACAGGTACACGAACCCCCATCCCAGATTAGCACAAAAATAGACCTGTGTGCTTGGATGACACAAGCACATAGTCTGAGTACATGAAGTAGGTAATATGCATATGAAGGACCATAAGGGAACCAAGAAGACCAAATTATTAATACAGAAAGCCCCACTAGAGGGTTGGTAACCTACAAGGGGGCTAGCCAGAAACCGCCTCGGAATTACAAGCAGGTCATAAGACCAAACTTAGCAAGCAAAAGGGTGTGTTCTGGTCACCCATACAAGTATAGCATGTTCACATGATATATAAGTGTCCAAAAAAAGGGGATTGCCAGGTAGAGATAATGTCCAAATAAATGGCAGAGTCCCATTGAGGCAGGTCTTCCAGAAGTGGTCAGCAACTTGAATGTATCCATCACCGAAAGGTAGACAAAAGAACGCTTCAGATCATAGTTCGGGTAATCCCACAGCTCCAAGGACCAAGAAAGAAGGAAGAGCCCAGAAGGACGGACTCCAGTCTGCACGTCACTGGACATCAAGGAACGGACGTCCAAAAGTGATTATTTGTGTGTACATAAATTCTTCACGAACTGTAGTCAACAGACCCTGTTCAGGGCAAATGGAGCCAAGCCCACATGGTCAGAACCCTGGAATGTTAAAGAGGTAAATACATAATCAAGATTGTATCCACACCAGAGAGTGGGGAGGTGGGAAGAGGGGGAAGGGGGGGGGGGGAGGGGAGGGAAGGGAGAAAGGGGTGGAAGGCCAGACCCACCAAAAATACTGGTGTAAATGTGATGAGGCTCTCACAAATCCCCAAGTGAATGGGATGCCACATCCAACTGGGAATATCCCATGTAATTGGTGCAGGCCAAGCATTTACTTCTTGTAGAAGCCGGTGAACAAAAGTTCCTCGTTCAATCCCTGGGGGGAGAGACTCTGAAGTTGGTATATCCATCTCGCTTCCCTTCTCAATAATTCGTCAGATACCCTGCCCCCCCTGATGTTCATTTGAACATGATCCAATACCAGGATCTGGACCTTGCGAAACGAGCAACCATGTGAGTCAAGGAAGTGTTTAGCCACAGAGGAAATGGGCTTACCTTGAGCTTGGTCTTTTTGTGCTCGACCGATGTCAGAGAAATGGTGCTGGATCCTGCGGCGAAGCTCCTGTGTGGTCTGTCCGACATAAAGTTTTGGACACTCGCAAATCAGGAGATACACAACATTCCTACTTCGACAGTTTGAGTAAAATTTGGTGGTGATGGTTCCTGGAAAAACACCAATGCGAACACAACTGTCAGCAACAAGAAAAGGGCAAATGGTACAGTCCCCACACGGGAAAGACCCAACAAGTTTGTGTCCCCGACCCAAAGGAATAGTGGGTCTCTTAAAATGGCTAGAAGAAAGCATATCCTTCAAATTCATCGCACGTTTTGCGGTCAATTTGGGATGGGCGCTGATAAATGGAGTCAACCTGGGCTCACTAAGGAGGATATTCCAATTTTTTGTAAGAACCTGTCGTACCTTATCCCAATGGTTGTTATATGTGGTCACCAGGTTTATAGTACCCATCTCAGTTCTCAGTCTGCCCCGAAACGTGTCGGACCGTGGAGTGTTGGCTGAGTGTTGGAAGGCTTTAGAAACAACCTTGCGTGGGTATCCTCTCTTGATAAATCGCGTGGTCAAATCTTGTGCCTCATTCCTGAAGGTGGTGACATCGGTACAATTGCGGCGTACTCGCAAAAACTGCCCCTTGGGTATCCCGTCTCGCACATGTCTCGGATGAAAAGAGGAATAATGTAACACACTGTTGGTGGCCATCTGTTTCCGGAACAGGGATGTTGTAATATGGTTATTCTCCAACATAACCCTCAAATCAAGGAATTCCACCATTGTTGTTGATATACTTGCAGAAAGTCGGATGTGCCACGGGTTCTCATTCAGCTGGGCAATAAAATCTTCACAAGACGCACGGTCACCTGTCCAGAGAAAGAGAACATCGTCGATGTATCTAAACCAGTTTGACACGTGCCTCTGGAACAAAGCGATGGGTGCCACCTGTGTCTCCTCCCACCAACCCAAAAACAGGTTGGCGTAGGAGGGGGCACAGCGGGCACCCATCGCGGTCCCAGACGCTTGTTTATAGAAAACACGATCGAACACGAAAAAACTATTTTGTAAAACAAAATGTAACAGTTCAAGAAGAAACGAATCGTGTTTTCTATCACCTGTAGAGCGACGATCCAGAAAGTAGGTGACCGCTTGAATTCCCAAATCGTCTTCAATGCACGTGAATAGCGACTCGATGTCCATGGTGACCAAGAGTGTACAAGCCTGTACCTCCACCTGTTCGAGTTGGGTGATCAAGTGCGACGAATCTCTGACGTATGAATCCAAAGTAAGGACATATGGCTGCAAATAAAAGTCCACATAAATACACGGACGTTCACATATGCCCCCTATGCCGGATACTATGGGCCTCCCCGGAGGGTCCACCAAAGACTTGTGTACCTTTGGGAGCATATAGAACGTCGGCGTTGTAGGGTGGCGTGTGGTGAGAAAATCCCTCTCACGTTTTGAAATTATACCAAGATCAAAGGCACGTACAAGAAGTTTGTCCAATTTCACCTTAAAGGCATCAGTGGGATCTGATGGAAGAATTGCATAATTGATTCGATTGCCCAACTGTCTGTGGGCCTCTTTCAGATATAATTCAACGGGCCACAACACCACGTTGCCGCCCTTATCCGCTTCACGGATAATGAATGAGTTGTTTTTTCTCAGATTAGACAAAGCCCTTTGTTCAGCCTTATTAAGGTTGTTTTGTTGGAATGGTATCACCTTAAGGGCCTGTATATCACGGCACATGGCTTCAAAGAAAATCTGGATTGCCGGAAACAAGGAAAATGAGGGTGTGGCCTGAGAGGGAAGCCTAGATGGAAATGGCAGTTTCTTACCTCCGAAGGAATCGCCCTCTTCCAAAAGTTCCATAAGGTCTCGAAATACCTGCCTATCCTCCGCAGGCAAGGTGTCGATGACCCCAGGCTGATGATACATCAGTTTGAACACCATTTGCCTGCAGAATAGATACACATCCTTCGTGAGCTCAAATTTGTCCAATGCCTTAGTGGGTGAAAAGGAGAGACCTTTAGAAAGAAGACTCACTTCAATCTCAGATAAAGGATATTCAGTTAGATTTATTATTTGTAAGTTACCTTGTGAGTCCTGCTCCAGATCCCTGGAACCATGGTCAATCTCCATCACCACCTCTTCCTGTTCCTCGTGGTTCTGTTGGTTGTTGTGGGCCCTTGTCTCCCACGGGTCTGATATACCGACCTCCCTGTTGTGCTTAGCGGGTTTGCGTCTCCCTCGTCTGGTGGGCCTTCCCTGTCGCTGACGTCCGACGACAAAAAATCACTGGAAGATAACTCCCTGGTCGTGACATTATGTGCAGTTTGTCCCATCGTGACAGCCCTGCGAAACCTCTGATTGCCATGATGTGCATTCCAGCTGCTGGAGACGGACACTTTTAAAAAACTTATGGTGGTTATCCCATAGTACGTGGTGCCCAGCCACCACTACTTTTCCAGGTGGGCCATCCCTGCTCTGCACAAATATGTTGCGGACAAAATCAGAAATGCACTGCATAACTCCATCAGTGGCAAGGTCCACATAACTACCAATACGTGAATACCGGTAAGCACGGGCAATGACGTTGTATCTCAATAACTGCCTACTGGGTAAATCTAGTGGCAGCTGGGCATGAAACAAAAGGCATTCTCTTACATGTCCTAACACCACAGAGAATCAGACACAACAGACTCTTTTGCTTATACTCTTGTCAGACAGGTCATGGTGAAAAACCCAGAAATGGAAAAGAATGGTCTACACCCATGCAGCCCTGAGGACAGGCACACCCCACAATCTAGAGCAATTTTTAAAGGAGGAGTAGTAGTAGAGTTGATTGTGCAACACAATATCTTTACTGATCCAACAATAATACAAACAGAATCATCAGGATTAGTAAGAAATACTAACATAATGTATAAAATGCAACACTTGCAGGCATGTGCTAACAGTTAAATATTAGTGATGAGCGAGTATGCTTGTTACTACTCGGTACTCGCACGAGTATCACTGTACTCGGGCTACTCGGCGGGGACCGAGTAATCTCGCGATACTCGTGCTGTACTCGTGGTCTTCATCCCTGCATGTTGGCGCTCTTTTGAGAGCCAGCCCTCATGCAGGGATTGGCTGGCAGACCACTGCAATGCCACAGCCCTGTTAGTTGTGGAATTGCAGTGATTGGCCGGCCCGCACAGCGTGACCGAGCCTTTATACCGGCGGGCGCGCTGTGCTCTGCTCACAGCCATCCAGACAGTCAGTGCAGGGAGAGTGTTGCTGCTTCAGGGAAAGGTTTGCGGCCCTTTATAGCTATTTCCGTAGCAGGGCTGCAAACAGTGTGACCAAAAGTCCTTCTCAGGACTATTCTAGTTGTATACAGGCAGGCAGGGTATAGCCAGGTCGGAGTACAGTAGCAGAGTCCTTCTCAGGACTATTGTTGCTGTATACAGGCAGGGTATAGCCAGGTCGGAATACAGGCTAGTGACCAGAAGAGTCCTTGTCAGGACTATTGTAGCAGTATACAGGCAGGCAGGCAGGCAGGGTATATAGCCATTCCTAGTGGTGATCGTATACCAGCCTTCATCATATCTGGGGCTGGTGTACACAGTCTAAAACAGTCCAGATAGTGTCAGACTTCTCAGTAATTGTCGCTCCTAAAAACCTGTTAGGTTCTTAGTGCGTCCGTGCTTGCATTTAAAAACCGCACGTGTGTGCCTGTCGGTGGCAGCGTACAGGTGCACGTTTTGCACAAACTATTATATAACGCACAAGTCTAGGGAATAATACACGTCAGTCAGCAGTGTCTGATAGTGTCAGACTTCTCAGTAATTGTCGCTCCTAAAAACCTGTTAGGTTCTTAGTGCGTCCGTGCTTGCATTTAAAAACCGCACGTGTGTGCCTGTCGGTGGCAGCGTACAGGTGCACGTTTTGCACAAACTATTATATAACGCACAAGTCTAGTGAATAATACACGTCAGTCAGCAGTGTCTGATAGTGTCAGACTTCTCAGTAATTGTCGCTCCTAAAAACCTGTTAGGTTCTTAGTGTGTCCGTGCTTGCATTTAAAAACCGCACGTGTGTGCCTGTCGGTGGCAGCGTACAGGTGCACGTTTTGCACAAACTATTATATAACGCACAAGTCTAGTGAATAATACACGTCAGTCAGCAGTGTCTGATAGTGTCAGACTTCTCAGTAATTGTCGCTCCTAAAAACCTGTTAGGTTCTTAGTGCGTCCGTGCTTGCATTTAAAAACTGCACGTGTGTGCCTGTCGGTGGCAGCGTACAGGTGCACGTTTTGCACAAACTATTATATAACGCACAAGTCTAGTGAATAATACACGTCAGCAGTGTCTGATAGTGTCAGACTTCTCAGTAATTGTCGCTCCTAAAAACCTGTTAGGTTCTTAGTGCGTCCGTGCTTGCATTTAAAAACGCACGTGTGTGGCAGTCGGTGGCAGCGTCAGGCTCCATATTGTCCCTGGATAGAGACGTGCATGATGGCCTGTAAACCTGAAGTGCCCATTGTAAGGAAGTGGGTCTATTTTAGTATAGCCCTTAGGCAGGGCAGCCAAAAATTTGGGGGCTCCACATTGTCCCTGGATAGAGATGTGCATGAGGGCCTCAAAACATTGTTCCCATTGCAAAGGAGCGGGTCTCCTGTCGTTGTAATGCCCATTCTGAAAGAATGGGCGAAAAAATTTACCACTGGGGGTATACCTGAAACAACGGCCTAACTATTGTAACGGTCATCATGATGGCGCATGAGGAGAAGGAGGAGCAGTCCAGCGATTAGCCAAAGTCCAGAAGTGTGTTACCATGGGTGAGTGGAGGTACATGGCAAATTCCCGTTACAAACTTTAAATTCCGCTGTCATTTGCTGGTGGTGTGGTAAAGTCTGGCCCAATCCAACCCTTGTTCATCTTGATCAGAGTCAGCCTGTCAGCATTTTCAGTTGACAGGCGGGTGCGTTTATCTGTAATGATTCCACCTGCGGCACTAAAAACACGCTGTGACAAAACGCTAGCGGCAGGGCAGGCCAGGACTTCAAAGGCGTAGAGAGCCAATTCATGCCACGTGTCCAGCTTGGATACCCATTAATTGTAAGGCACAGAGGAATGTCGGAGTACAGTTGTTTGATCTGCAAGGTACTCCTTGAGCATCTGGGCAAACTTAGGATTTCTTGTGGCATTACCCCGCACCTCAGGGGCTGTGATATGTGAGGGGCTGAGAAAACTGTCCCACATCTTGAAGACTGTTACCCTACCTCTGGCGGATTGGACTTGTGCCCCTCTCGGCTGTACGCCTTGGTTGTCCACTGATTCCTGACCTATGCCGCTAGCGTTTTGTGAGGGGAATGCTTTGCCTACTTCCGTGACTATGGCCTTCTGGAACTGCTGCATTTTGCCTGACCTCTCCGCCTTGGGAATAAGAGACATAAAGTTCTCCTTTTAGCGTGGGTCTAACAGTGTTACCAAACAGTAATGATTGTCGGCCAAGATGTTCTTAACGCGAGGGTCACGAGACAGGCAGCTTACCATAAAGTCAGCCATGTGTGCCAGACTCTTAACAGCCATCACTTCAGTATCCTGACCAACACGATGACTGAACATGCTGTCCTCCTCCTCATCATCTACCCTGTCCTCTGGCCAGCCACGCTGAACCGAGGATATGACTGCATGTCATATCCTCAATTTGGCCGGAGAGTTGCTCCATGTCTTCATCCTCCTCCTCGTCATAGTCCTCCACTGCACGTTGTGATGAGACGAGGCTGGGCTGTGTGTTATCACCCACACCCACTACTGTTTCTTGCTCAAACTCATCGCGCTCCGCCTGCAATGCATCATGGTTGTTTTTTGAGCAGAGACCATTTTAAAAGGCAGAGAAGCGGTATGGTGACGCTAATAATGTCGTCATCGCCGCTCACCATCTTGGTGGAGTCCTCAAAGTTTTGGCGGATGGTACATAGGTCGGACATCCATCTCCACTCCTCAGGTGTTATGTGTGGAGTTTGACCCATTTCCCTACGGCTTAGGTGATGCAGGTACTCAACAACTGCCCTCTTCTGCTCACATATCCTGACCAACAAGTGCAGAGGTGAATTCCAACGCGTGGGGACATCACACACCAGTCTGTGAGCCGGAAGATGCAAATGGCGCTGAAAGCCGGCAAGGCCGGCTGAAGCAGTAGGTGACTTTCGAAAATGTGCAGACAGGCGGCGAACTTTTACCAGCAGATCAGACAGCTCTGGGTATGACTTTAGAAACCGCTGAACCACGAGGTTGAGCACATGGGCCACGCATGGACCATGTGTCAGCTGGCCTCGCCTCAAAGCCGCCACCAGGTTCCGGCCATTGTCACACAAAACCTTTCCTGGCTTTAGGTTCAGAGGTGTGAGCCAGTGATCTGCATGCTGTTTCAGAGCTGTCCACACCTCTTCTGCATTGTGGGGTTTGTCACCTATGCAGATTAGCTTCAGCAGAGCCTGTTGCCGCTTCGCCGAGGCAGTGCTGCAGTGCTTCTGTGTTGCTTTGGACAAGCCAGGGGCCACAGAGCACAAAGCTTACACACCCCACACTCCCTGCAGGCACATCATAGTCAAAACACAAAATCCTTGTTGCCTTCCCTAGGGGCTGTTGTCCACACCAGGGGGTGGAGCCAGGCGGTTGGTCTCCACCCACCAAGGAGTTCACAGTCCTGGAGGAGGGAAAACACAGGCAGTGAGAGTTAAGCTAAGGAAGTGGAAGGAGGAAAGTAGTAGAGAGGAGAAAAGTGACAGCAAAGATCCTGAAGTTGGTCTGGGTGTGTGGCCCGGACAGGACAGCAAGGTTGGCAGGATGTGGTGACCGTCTGCAGTGGAGGCCGATTGCAGTCTGCCGTAAGGACCGTGGACGGGTGGTGACCCGGCCGTACCGGACCGGTATACAAAGAGAAGCCAGCACCATTGGCAGGGGCCTTTCAGATCCCGGCAAGGCTTGCTGTCGCCGTGAATTTGCCAAATCCGTTAGTGAAGGGGACCTCCGGGTTTCCAAACAGCCAAGTCCCGATAGAAAGCAACCGTCCAACCGTGAAGGGGAGACACCGCCACCGCCAAGGGCAACCGTCTCCCAGGGCCAGCGCCTGTGGGCAAAAGGGGCTCCTCCGGCCCATATCCAGATCAGGGAGCGGGTTACCGGTGGGAAACCATCACTACCAACACTGAACTTAGGTGCAGGGAGAGACAGTCATCACTAACCTGCAGGGAGGAACAACCGCAGCCGTCCGAGGGACCCGTCCATCCAGCCACTTGTTTTACCGTGAACTGTGTCATCATCATTGGGCTGAGTGAGTACCTCCGTGCCGTGCGGCACAGCGCTGCCCCTGCGACCCTGCACCTAATCAGGCCCCGCAACCCGCCTGTTATCCATCTCTACCCCATCACCGGGCCCCGGGACAACCAACCCCCCTACCCACGGAGGGGAGAAATAACAACAAAGCTGCTCCCTTTCACAGGCTCCCGGGATCCCCGTCCAGAACAGCGGTGGTGTCCACACAATCACCACAACCGTGGGTGGCGTCAGGGACAATATCCCCAAAACCCAAACCACCCCTTTTCACTCACGGGCGAGGAGCGCCTCTCGAGTCCCCGGGATCCGGCCATCGCTCAGACTGGGTCCCAGCTTCCACAATATTAACCCAGTGTGCCGTCAACGAGATGTAGCGGCCTTGCCCACAAGCAGATGTCCACGTGTCTGTGGTTAGGTGGACTTTGGCTGAAACAGCGTTGTTCAGGGCACGTGTGATGTTTTGTGACACGTGGTTATGCAATGCGGGGACGGCACACCGGGAGAAATAGTGGCGGCTGAGGACCGAGTAACGTGGGACAGCTGCCGCCATCAGGTCGCGGAATGCTTCTGTCTCCACCAGCCTAAAAGGCAACATTTCCAGCGCAAGCAGTCGCGAAATGTTAGCATTTAGAAGTGTGGCATGTGGGGCGTTGGCAGTGTATTTGCGCCTGCGTTCAAAGGTTTGCTGAATGGATAACTGAACGCTGCGCTGGGACAAGGACGTGCTTGATGATGGTGTTATTTCTGCGTGGGCAACTGCAGGTGCAGGGCCGGAGGAGGCTTGTTCACGGGCAGAATGGACAGGGGATTGGCTCGCATGCACAACAAGCGAAGACGTAGCAGTGACATCAGCAGGCACTGCTGTTGTACATCCCACAAAGTCGGGTGCTTGGCTGACATGTGCCTGATCATGCTGGTGGTGGTCAGGCTGCTAGTTTTGGTACCCCTGCTGATGCTGGCACGGCAGGTGTTGCAAATGGCCTTTTTAGAATCAGCTGGAGCCAACTTAAAAAACTGCCAGACTCGGGAAGACCTAACATTTGTACAGGCACCTTGTGTCGTGTTGTTGTTCCGGGGAACGGTTGCCTGACGTCTGCCTGGGGCCACCACCCTACTTCTTACTGCCTGTTGGGATGCTACGCCTCCCTCCCCCTGTGCACTGCTGTCCTCGCTCTGCATATCCTCTTGCCAGGTTGGGTCAGTTAATGGATCATCCACCACGTCGTCTTCCTCTTCCGCACCCTGCTCCTCCTCCTGACTTCCTGACAATTGTGTCTCATCATCGTCCACCCCTTGTTGAGACACGTTGTCAACTTCGTGAGAACGTGGCTTCTCAAATATTTGGGCATCTGTACATACAATCTCGTCATGGCCCACTTCAACAGGAGCTGGCGAGAGGCCAGAATGTGTGAATGGAAACGTGAACAGCTCTTCCGAGTGTCCAAGTGTGGGATCAGTAATGTCCGTGGACGTGTACTCGGCCTGGTGGTAGGAAGGAGGATCAGGTTCTGAAATGTGCGGTGCAGTATCACGGCTACTGACACTTGACCGTGTGGAAGACAGAGTGTTTGTGGTGGTGCCAATCTGACTGGAAGCATTATCCGCTATCCAACTAACAACCTGTTGACACTGGTCTTGGTTCAAGAGCGGTGTACTGCTGCGGTCCCCAAGAAATTGGGACAGGACGTGCGAGCGAGTAGATGTGGCCCTTTGTTGTGGCGAAATTAGAGCTTGCACACGACCTCGGTCTCTGCCTGCACCACCATCACGTCCACTTCCTTGTTCGTTGCCAACGCCCTTGCGCATTTTGCAATGCTGTGCTGATGTGTATTCACTAGACTTGTGCGTTATATCCAAGTTTTTGCAAAACGCACACAAGTGCACCTTAACGCTGCCACCAACAGGCACACACGTGCGGTTTTTAAATGCAAGCACGGAGGCACTAAGAACCTAACAGGTCTCTATCCAGGGACAACGTGGAGCCTCCCAATTTTTGGCTGCCCTGACAAAGGGCTATACTACAATACACCCACTTCCTGACAATGGACACTTCAGGTTTACAGGCCCTCATGCACGTCTCTATCCAGGGACAACGTGGAGCCTCCCAATTTTTGGCTGCTCTGCCAAAGGGCTATACTACAATACACCCACTTCCTGACAATGAACACTTCAGGTTTACAGGCCCTCATGCACGTCTCTATCCAGGGACAACGTGGAGCCTCCCAATTTTTGGCTGCCCTGCCAAACGGCTTTACTTCAATAGACCCACTTCCTTACAATGGGCACTTCAGGTTTACAGGCCCTCATGCACGTCTCTATCCAGGGACAACGTGGAGCCTCCCAATTTTTGGCTGCCCTGCCAAAGGGCTATACTACAATACACCCACTTCCTGACAATGGACACTTCAGGTTTACAGGCCCTCATGCACGTCTCTATCCAGGGACAACGTGGAGCCTCCCAATTTTTGGCTGCCCTGCCAAAGGGCTATACTACAATAGACCCACTTCCTTACAATGGGCCCTTCAGGTTTACAGGCCCTCATGCACGTATCTATCCAGGGACAACGTGGAGCCTCCCAATTTTTGGCTGCCCTGCCAAAGGGCTATACTACAATAGACCCACTTCCTTACAATAGGCACTTCAGGTTTACAGGCCCTCATGCATGTCTCTATCCAGGGACAACGTGGAGCCTCCCAATTTTTGGCTGCCCTGTCTAAGGGCTGTACTACAATAGACCCACTTCCTGACAATGGACACTTCAGGTTTACAGGCCATCATGCACGTCTCTATCCAGGGACAATGTGGAGCCTCCCAATTTTTGGCTGCCCTGCCAAAGGGCTATACTACAATAGACCCACTTCCTGACAATGGACACTTCAGGTTTACAGGCCCTCATGCACGTCTCTATCCAGGGACAACGTGGAGCCTCCCAATTTTTGGCTGCCCTGCCAAAGGGCTATACTACAATAGACCCACTTCCTTACAATGGGCACTTCAGGTTTACAGGCCCTCATGCACGTCTCTATCCAGGGACAACGTGGAGCCTCCCAATTTTTGGCTGCCCTGCCAAAGGGCTATACTACAATAGACCCCCTTCCTTACAATGGGCACTTCAGGTTTACAGGCCCTCATGCACGTCTCTATCCAGGGACAACGTGGAGCCTCCCAATTTTTGGCTGCCCTGCCAAAGGGCTATACTACAATAGACTCACTTCCTTACAATGGGCACTTCAGGTTTACAGGCCCTCATGCACGTCTCTATCCAGGGACAACGTGGAGCCTCCCAATTTTTGGCTGCCCTGTCTAAGGGCTATACTACAATAGACCCACTTCCTGACAATGGAAACTTCAGGTTTACAGGCCATCATGCACGTCTCTATCCAGGGACAATGTGGAGCCACCCAATTTTTGGCTGCCCTGCCTAAGGGCTATACTACAATAGACCCACTTCATGACAATGGACACTTCAGGTTTACAGGCCCTCATGCACGTCTCTATCCAGGGACAACGTGGAGCCTCCCAATTTTTGGCTGCCCTGCCAAAGGGCTATACTACAATAGACCCACTTCCTTACAATGGGCACTTCAGGTTTACAGGGCCTCATGCACGTCTCTATCCAGGGACAACGTGGAGCCTCCCAATTTTTGGCTGCCCTGCCAAAGGGCTATACTACAATAGACCCCCTTCCTTACAATGGGCACTTCAGGTTTACAGGCCCTCATGCACGTCTCTATCCAGGGACAACGTGGAGCCTCCCAATTTTTGGCTGCCCTGCCAAAGGGCTATACTACAATAGACCCACTTCCTTACAATGGGCACTTCAGGTTTACAGGCCCTCATGCACGTCTCTATCCAGGGACAACGTGGAGCCTCCCAATTTTTGGCTGCCCTGCCAAAGGGCTATACTACAATAGACCCACTTCCTTACAATGGGCACTTCAGGTTTACAGGCCCTCATGCACGTCTCTATCCAGGGACAACGTGGAGCCTCCCAATTTTTGGCTGCCCTGCCAAAGGGCTATACTACAATAGACCCACTTCCTTACAATGGGCACTTCAGGTTTACAGGCCCTCATGCACGTCTCTATCCAGGGACAACGTGGAGCCTCCCAATTTTTGGCTGCCCTGCCAAAGGGCTATACTACAATAGACCCACTTCCTTACAATGGGCACTTCAGGTTTACAGGCCCTCATGCACGTCTGTATGCAGGGGCATTGGTGAACCTCACAATTTTGGACTGCCCTGGCAAAGGAAAATACTACAAAGACTCACTTCCTCAAAATGGGCACATTAGACTCAAGAGGCCTTCATGTACGTCTCTTCTCAGGGACATCGGAGTACCACACAATGTTTTACGTAAAATCTTTCATGTATTAATCTCAAAAAGTAACATACACCAGCTCTATCTCACTATTGGGTATGTGCCCTTAACATTTCTGCCATGAAAATTCATTTTGGTGTCATTTTTGAAGGTTTTCTGGTGAGTCCGTAAAAATGGCGTAAAACGCGGACAAAATTGTTCACAGCTGTGACTTTTGAGTGATAAATGCTTCAAGGGGTCTTCCCCATGCTGTTGCCATGTCATTTGAGCACTCTTCTGAGACTTTTGTGACATTTTTAGGGTTTCTACATGCTGCCGGGGGTCATTTCATAAAAATACTCCGGTCTCCCATAGGATAACATTGGGCTCGGTGCTCGGGCCGAGTACACGAGTATCTTGTGATGCTCGGCCCGAGCCTCGAGCACCCGAGCTTTTTAGTACTCGCTCATCACTATTAAATATCCAACAATGCCAAAAGCTTACCACAAAGATAATAAGAATGTAGGAACACTGGAAAACCCCACAAACTCAACCTACGTTTTCTTCTTGGAGGAGAGTAATTTACACTATCTTGCAACAAATGTCCCCTATGTAGTCTGTATTCTCGGTTCACCCACAAAGTCAAGATAGGCAAAGGTGCCCCACAGAGCAACAATTTTAAAAAGGCCCATACGGAGTCTGTCAACAGCTTCAGCTTGTTGAGGAATTTCAACCCCAAACAGCTGACTCTCAGAATATCCTGCTGTTGTTAACCTCCGGCTGTGCTGAGCCGAGATTTGATGCGCAGGTCTTACGCTGACTAGATGAGGGTGCTGTGGACGCAGTGGAGTAGACATAGAAGGTAACATGGACAGAGAAATGTGCACCAATCCTCTGTGGTGTTAGTACATGCGCTAAAACAGTTTCCGCCTAAGGCGCAGCCCACATTACATTACACTTTGCTGACCTTATTTTCACATTTCATTATCACAGCCAAGATTGGAAGGGTACTCTCACAAAACAACATTTGTTAAACCCTGAGAGGCTGTTTTCCAAGTTCCTCCTTCAGAGCCAAATTTTCAGCTGCTGTTGCATACAGTATAGCTATTGCATTTAAAAAGCTTGTAGTTGTATTTGTGATCAAGCTAGTGGCCCGCCAGCTAGACTTGCTGCTGCCAGTCCCAGCCATTCAGACTTGAAGGGGCTCACCCATGCTGCTCAGTTTCTATCCCAGGAATTCTAAGCATTTATTTTGAAAAAATTATTGTTCTGCAACATTTCAACAAGCATTATTTGGGTGACAAACCCGAACAGGAACCGGACATTCAGTCAAAAGTCTGTGTTTGAGGTTCAGCACCAGCACACCATGTCCGGTAAGGAACTCGAACTTTACAGTTTTGGGTCAATTGTTCGGATTTCCAATCCTGAATCGAACCTGGCCAAGGATTGTACAATTTTTAATTTGGTGATCCTTTACCTATCAAGATAGCTCATCTCTATGTAGATCTACTGTCAACTAACTCAGGAGATTCTCTGTGTATTGTAAATGATTCAGTTTTAACTTGTCTCCATGTTACATGCTTGTCATATGTTTTTCTATGTCAGCTTCCACAAGCAGAAAGAAGAGGAGCATAGTAGGACATTGTATCCAATAGAAATGCACTCTGCAGTGTATCTCTCATTTATCACTTCTGGCCTTAGGGCTTAAAGTAAATACAGTATGATGAGACTATGCCCTGTCTGCAAAGCCAGAAGAATCTTAGCAACGTGATCAGCAATAAGGAAAATTGTATTAATCTGCAGCTAATCTATAATACCACTGCCTTTCTATGTAAAAAAGAAATACAGTGGAACCTTGGTTAATGAGAACAATCCGTTCTGGGAGTTTGTTAACCAAGTTTCTCGTTCAGCAAAGCAAGATTTCCCATAGGAAATCATTGCAATGCAGACAATTCCTTCCACAACTTGTTAAATGTCCCATTCTGGTCCCCTATTGGGCCATTCCACAAACACATAAACACACACAAACATGCACGCACACACATATTATGCTCACCTTACCTTCTGTTCCATCATCGGCCTCCTGGATCTTGCAGTTCACCGGTACAGGATGTGTATCGGGTAACCATCACAACGAGGGAGGACATTCCGCTGCCAGAGCGCTAATGTCAAAGGCAGCAGCCGCTTGCCTCTGATTGGTCAGCGCGCTGCCTTTGAGTAGCGGCTGACAGTGGAAGTTCCTCCCTCGTCGCGATGGTTACCGATACACATCTTGTAGTGGCGAACTACAACAACCGTGGGCCGGCGATGGAACGGAAGATAAGGTGAGCATAATATGTGTGATTTTGTGCGTGTTTGTGCATGTTTGTGTGTGTTTATGCGGACTGTAAGAGCGGGTCAGAGCGCGGTGGATGTATGGAACCGTAAGTGTGTGCGGTATTTTGCTCATACGGCAAAGCTTGCTCATAAAATGAGTTACAAATTTAAAGCAAGCTTTGCTCGTTAAGCGGAATACTCGTTAACTGGGTTACTTGTTAACTGAAGTTCCACTGTAATATATTTGAGCTGAATGGAAGGACTTACAGAGGAACATGGAAAGTGGAAATGGGCATGGAAAAGATTTGCATAAGATTTGCCAAGAGGCATTTGATTATATGATAATTGATTATATCATCTAGTAGTTCACAGGAAGTCAGAGACAAACTTCCAATCTACTGTATACAGGAATTCATATACTGGGATGGCAGTCAGACTGGCAATCTGACATGGGGTGCTAAGCTGGCCCTAAGACTGTGGGCCCTATGCTTACCCTGACCCTGGAGGTACCTTTGATGGCTGGGAGGTTCAGGTCACCACCCTGGCCCTGTGTCCTGTCCAGCCCTGCTCTAATATCTCTCACCAAACCACCAACCCTAGTATGGGCAGGACACCAAGTAACAACCTCTCAAAAGCATAGATAAGGGAATTAAACTGAAAGACACTCACACCGCAAATGACCACAGAGGAAAGGCAAAACGACACCAGAGGGAATAAACCAAAAAGGAGTAGGAATAATTCACACCAGGGAATTTCCAAACAGAGCAAACAATGAATCGCTGGTCACCAAATAATGGAATGCCACGGACAGCGGGCTTTGGCTACTGCAGGCAGAAATTATCTGCCACGATGGTACAGAAAACTTCCCAGACTTAAGTAGGAGGAGGCCAGTTGGAAATGGTGAATAGCAAACCAGGTTCACTGAGAAGCCAGCCACTGCTCCAGGAGGCATTAAAGGGGGCTTTACACGCTGCGACATCGCTAATGCGGAGTCGTTGGGGTCACGGAATTTGTGACGCACATCCGGCCGCATTAGCGATGCCGTTGCGTGTGACACCGATAAGCGATTTTGCATCGTTGCAAAAACGTGCAAAATCGCTATTCGGCGACATGGGGGTCCATTCTTAAAAATCGTTACTGCAGCAGTAATGAAGTTGTTCCTCGTTCCTGCGGCAGCACACATCGCTGCGTGTGACGCCGCAGGAACGAGGAAGCTCCCCTTATCTGCCTCCCGGCCGCTATGAGGAAGGAAGGAGGTGGGCGGGATGTTACGTCCCGCTCATCTCCGCCCCTCCGCTGCTATTGGGCGGTGGTTCAGTGACGCTTCAGTGACGTCGCTGTGACGCCGCACGGACCTCCCCCTTAGAAAGGAGGCGGTTCGCCGGTCACAGCGACGTCGCCGGACAGGTAAGTATGTGTGACGGCTCTGGGCGATGTTGTGCAGCACGAGCAGCGATTTGCCCGTGTTGCGCAACAGATGGGGGCGGGTACCCACATTAGCGATATCGGGACCGATATCGCAGTGTGTAAAGTAGCCTTAACTCCTAAAATGCCAAAAGCAGATGTAAATAAAACAACCAACATCCGACAGAACGGACTAACTTGCAGAAACCAAATTGCTTGTTGGAAGTGTGTAAGGAGCCCAAACAAGTAGAGATCCATAAACACGTATCTGCATCGTGCGTGACACAATCATATACCACAACTGCCTATTTTAACATGGTTCAATATCTATGACTGTCCATTAACTACAAATAAACAAATTACAAAACTAAAATATTGCTGATTAGATAGCATTATACTTGAAAAATAATTCCTGGGGTGCTACTTTAAAAATGCAAAATATTATTGTACTAGTAACATTTATTGTCGAAATCATCCTTTTGTTGCTCTCTGTAGGATTTTCATTGAACAGTATGTGTTAATTTTTTAGCTAAAGAGACAGCACTATCACTTGAACTTATGTACTTTTAAAGTACCTGCTGTACTTTAATAGGAGATGAACACTGGGGGAAAACTCTGTCAAATTAATTATACACTACTACCTAACTCTTAACTGTACATATGTTTGGCACTTGTACAAATGCACCCTTATTTAATGTTTGCCTTGGATCAGACAGCTTAGTCTCTGCTGGAAAATAATATCCCCTGCAAAGGTCATGCCTTTTGAGAAGCGTAAAGTAAAGTGAGAGGCAAAAAACAGTGGGAAGCAAAGCATTGTACAATTCAGTGAGCAACAAGGTCAATTACTTCATTCCTAGTTGTTTTTCAGCACAGTTGGAGAGAACAAAATCATAATGCTTGACTGACATTATGTAGCAGCTTAATGCAAAATAATAATGAATTTAAATAATTTTCTAAAAAATGTCAACTTGATTGGCCATGGAAAGTAAAAATGAACTAGTTCTTTATTGCATCTGAGAAGTTGAACAGAATAAAATGATTCAAATAATCTTTTAACATCCTACAGTAAATTGTGATATTTACTATTAGAGATGAGCGAGCCTCTGAAGGCTTGATTTTGGGTCGGTTTGTCGAACAGAGGCCCCGTTCGAGTTTGGTTCGACGAACCATTCGATGAACTTCTCGAACCCCATTGAAAACAATGGGAGGCAAACACAAACACATAAAAACACATTATAAATGTTCACATACAGTTAATAAACATTGCCATTACACTTACAGGTCCCCGCGACGCGTCCTGCACTCTGTCTCTCGCCGCTTTTCCTTCCGATAATCGCTGCGTCCTCCCGGTAACCAGCACTGATGATAGGACCTATTGTGACGTCAAAATAGCATATGACCTGTCACGTGTCTATTATCTCATTGGCTACAGACTGGTCACATGGCTATGATGTCATGCTAGGTCCTGTCAGTGCATCTCTCCTGTACGCGGTATTCGTTCCAGCATGTCCGTGTACCGGCAAAGTGCTCTGACACATGGTCGACTGCCCGTTCCTGCATGTGTGCGCTCTTTACAAAGTTAGCCCACATGCAGGGACTAGCTGTCACAGCCGGTAAATAGCGGCACCAGGAGTCACATGATCAGAGCACCGTTGCTATGGTAATCCGCCTGTCAACGGTGACGTCACCGATTACAGCCTGCAGCGGCACCGGGAATCATGTGATCGGAACACCATTGCTATGGTAACCCGCTTGTCAGCGATGACGTCACCGCTTACAGCCTTCAGCCTCTGCTCACTCTCACTGAGTGAATAGACTGCATGGGGAGCAACAGCGTCTTCCTCCCATGCAGCTCTGTCTGATGTAGCAGAGCTGCATGGGTTGAAGGAGAAAGAAGACAGAAGACCATGGATCATGGAGGGCTGACAGGGAGTAATAAAGATGGAGTCTCTAAGTGTGTCTGTGTATTTATTTCTATTAAAGTATCTTTTTCTTTGTGTGGTGTCTTTTTTTTAACCATTTATTGGAGATTCTTAATGGCCGGGTCAAACTTGCCTGACATTAAGAATCTCTGGGTTAATACTAGCTAGTAAAACAAAGCTAGCATTAACTCATTATTACCCAGCGATCCACCCGGCTTCAGGGCAGCTGGAAGAGTTGGATACAGCGCCAGATGATGGCGCTTCTATGAAAGCGCCATTTTCTGGGGCGGCTGCGGGCTGCAATTCACAGCAGAGAGGTCCAGAGAGCTCAGGCTAACCTGTGCTGCGGATTCCAATCCCCAGCTGCCTAATTGTATCTGGCTGGACAAAAAAATGGGGTGAAGCTCATGTCGATTTTTTTTTTTTAATTATTTCATGAAATTCATAAAATAATTAAAAAAAGGGCTTCCCTATTTTTTTTGTTGCCAGTAGAGATGAGCGAACCGGTCCCGGTTCGGCTCGAGGCGGTTCGCCGAACGGGGGGTCTGGCTCGAGTTCGGCTCGTCGAACGTTCGACGAACCGAACTCGAGCCCATAGGAAACAATGGCAGGCAATCACAAACACAGTAAAACACCTAGAAAACACCCTCAAAGGTGTCCAAAAGGTGACAAACAACTCACAACACAACACAAACACATGGGAAAGTGACAAGGACATGTACTCATGCGAAAACAAAACAGCTGGACAAGGAAAAAGAGGAGGACACACAGATATAGGCATGGCACGCCCTTCTAAAGTCATGTAAAACACCGCAAGGTGACTCCAAGCGGAGTCTCCCTTTTTTCCAAAAATTGGGCCCCACACACCCACCCCTTCAGTGGCAGCAGTTGTGCCCCAGTTGTACACTTCACAGCTAGATTTGCATCAAGCACATTCAAAAATACGCCATTCTTATCCGTCCCCAGGATGACACCGGGGTAGGTAGCAAAGTCTTTCCTGATCCCAGCTCTGTTCATCTTGGCTTCTTTTAAAAACACAGCAAGCAAGGGTTACTCCAAGCGGAGTCTCCCTTTTTTCCAAAAATTGGGCCCCACACACACCCACCCCTTCAGTGGCAGCACTTGGGCCCCAGTTGTACACTTCACAGCTAGATTTGCATCAAGCACATTCAAAAATACGCTATTCTTAACCGTCCCCAGGATGACACCGGGGTAGGTAGCAAAGTCTTTCCTGATCCCAGCTCTGTTCATCTTGGCTTCTTTTAAAAACACAGCAAGCAAGGGTTACTCCAAGCGGAGTCTCCCTTTTTTCCAAAAATTGGGCCACACAGACACCCACCACATCAGTGGCAGCACTTGGGCCCTAGTTGCAAACAGGATGTTTTGATTTGCATCAAGCACATTCAAAAATACGCTATTCTTAGCCGTCCCCAGGATGACACCGGGGTAGGTAGCAAAGTCTTTGCTGACCCATGACTTGTTCATCTTGGCTTCTTTTAAAAACAATGTAAGCAAGGGTTACTCCAAGCGGAGTCTCCCTTTTTTCCAAAAATTGGGCCACACAGACACCCACCCCATCAGTGGCAGCACTTGGGCCCTAGTTGCAAACAGGATGTTTTGATTTGCATCAAGCACATTCAAAAATACGCTATTCTTAGCCGTCCCCAGGATGACACCGGGGTAGGTAGCAAAGTCTTTCCTGATCCCAGCTCTGTTCATCTTGGCTTCTTTTAAAAACACAGCAAGCAAGGGTTACTCCAAGCGGAGTCTCCCTTTTTTCCAAAAATTGGGCCACACAGACACCCACCCCATCAGTGGCAGCACTTGGGCCCTAGTTGCAAACAGGATGTTTTGATTTGCATCAAGCACATTCAAAAATACGCTATTCTTAGCCGTCCCCAGGATGACACCGGGGTAGGTAGCAAAGTCTTTCCTGATCCCAGCTCTGTTCATCTTGGCTTCTTTTAAAAACACAGCAAGCAAGGGTTACTCCAAGCGGAGTCTCCCTTTTTTCCAAAAATTGGGCCACACAGACACCCACCCCATCAGTGGCAGCACTTGGGCCCTAGTTGCAAACAGGATGTTTTGATTTGCATCAAGCACATTCAAAAATACGCTATTCTTAGCCGTCCCCAGGATGACACTGGGGTAGGTAGCAAAGTCTTTGCTGACCCATGACTTGTTCATCTTGGCTTCTTTTAAAAACAATGTAAGCAAGGGTTACTCCAAGCGGAGTCTCCCCTTTTTTCCAAAAATTGGGCCCCACACACACCCACCCATTCAGTGGCAGCAGTTGTGCCCCAGTTGTACACTTCACAGCTAGATTTGCATCAAGCACATTCAAAAATACGCCATTCTTATCCGTCCCCAGGATGACACCGGGGTAGGTAGCAAAGTCTTTCCTGATCCCAGCTCTGTTCATCTTGGCTTCTTTTAAAAACACAGCAAGCAAGGGTTACTCCAAGCGGAGTCTCCCTTTTTTCCAAAAATTGGGCCACACAGACACCCACCACATCAGTGGCAGCACTTGGGCCCTAGTTGCAAACAGGATGTTTTGATTTGCATCAAGCACATTCAAAAATACGCTATTCTTAGCCGTCCCCAGGATGACACCGGGGTAGGTAGCAAAGTCTTTGCTGACCCATGACTTGTTCATCTTGGCTTCTTTTAAAAACAATGTAAGCAAGGGTTACTCCAAGCGGAGTCTCCCTTTTTTCCAAAAATTGGGCCACACAGACACCCACCCCATCAGTGGCAGCACTTGGGCCCTAGTTGCAAACAGGATGTTTTGATTTGCATCAAGCACATTCAAAAATACGCTATTCTTAGCCGTCCCCAGGATGACACCGGGGTAGGTAGCAAAGTCTTTCCTGATCCCAGCTCTGTTCATCTTGGCTTCTTTTAAAAACACAGCAAGCAAGGGTTACTCCAAGCGGAGTCTCCCTTTTTTCCAAAAATTGGGCCACACAGACACCCACCCCATCAGTGGCAGCACTTGGGCCCTAGTTGCAAACAGGATGTTTTGATTTGCATCAAGCACATTCAAAAATACGCTATTCTTAGCCGTCCCCAGGATGACACCGGGGTAGGTAGCAAAGTCTTTCCTGATCCCAGCTCTGTTCATCTTGGCTTCTTTTAAAAACACAGCAAGCAAGGGTTACTCCAAGCGGAGTCTCCCTTTTTTCCAAAAATTGGGCCACACAGACACCCACCCCATCAGTGGCAGCACTTGGGCCCTAGTTGCAAACAGGATGTTTTGATTTGCATCAAGCACATTCAAAAATACGCTATTCTTAGCCGTCCCCAGGATGACACCGGGGTAGGTAGCAAAGTCTTTGCTGACCCATGACTTGTTCATCTTGGCTTCTTTTAAAAACAATGTAAGCAAGGGTTACTCCAAGCGGAGTCTCCCTTTTTTCCAAAAATTGGGCCACACAGACACCCACCCCATCAGTGGCAGCACTTGGGCCCTAGTTGCAAACAGGATGTTTTGATTTGCATCAAGCACATTCAAAAATACGCTATTCTTAGCCGTCCCCAGGATGACACCGGGGTAGGTAGCAAAGTCTTTCCTGATCCCAGCTCTGTTCATCTTGGCTTCTTTTAAAAACACAGCAAGCAAGGGTTACTCCAAGCGGAGTCTCCCTTTTTTCCAAAAATTGGGCCACACAGACACCCACCCCATCAGTGGCAGCACTTGGGCCCTAGTTGCAAACAGGATGTTTTGATTTGCATCAAGCACATTCAAAAATACGCTATTCTTAGCCGTCCCCAGGATGACACTGGGGTAGGTAGCAAAGTCTTTGCTGACCCATGACTTGTTCATCTTGGCTTCTTTTAAAAACAATGTAAGCAAGGGTTACTCCAAGCGGAGTCTCCCTTTTTTCCAAAAATTGGGCCACACAGACACCCACCCCATCAGTGGCAGCACTTGGGCCCTAGTTGCAAACAGGATGTTTTGATTTGCATCAAGCACATTCCAAATCCACAAGCATTTACTCTCCCCAGGATGACACAGGGGTAGTAAATTCCTTCTGGATCCATGACTTGTTCATTTTGATGAACGTCAGTCTGTCCACATTGTCACTGGACAGACGCGTGCGCTTATCTGTCAGCACACACCCAGCAGCACTGAATACACGTTCAGAGACAACGCTGGCAGCTGGACACGACAAAATCTCCAAGGCGTAAGTTGCGAGCTCTGGCCATTTTTGTAGGTTTGAAGCCCAAAAGGAGCAAGGCTCCAGTTGCACAGTCATGGCATCGATGTTCATTTGGAGATACTCCTGTATCATCCTCTCCAGCCGTTGACTATGTGTCAGACTTGTTGTCTCTGGTGGCCTTGCAAAAGAGGGTCTAAAAAAATTATGAAAAGATTCCATAAAATTGCTGTTACCGGCACCAGAAAAGGTCCTACTGGTACGGGTAGACTGTTGAAGATGACGAGACCGTCCCATGTTTGTCAAGTTACAACTGGGAGATTCACTCCCTGCACCTGCACGGTTGTTTGGTGGAAAAGCCGAGCTAAGATCTAGTAACAGCTTCTGCTGATACTCCTGCATACGTGCGTCCCTTTCTATGGCTGGAATTATGTCACAAAATTTGGACTTGTACCGGGGATCTAATAGTGTGGCAATCCAGTAGTCATCATCACTTCTAATTTTGACAATACGACTGTCATGTTGGAGGTAGTGCAACAAAAAGGCACTCATGTGTCTTGCGCAGCCATGCGGACCAAGTCCATGCTGTGTTTGTGGCATAGAGGTGCTACCCGTTCTTTCTTCCTCTGACATCTGACCCCAACCTCTTTCAACTGAAATTTGACCAAGGTCTCCCTCATCCGCTGAGTCTTCCATGTCCATGGACAGTTCGTCCTCCATTTCTTCATGTTCTCCTGCACCTTGCTCAACATTTCGCCTGCTACTATGCGCCCTTGTCGATCCCTGTCCCCCATGGTCCCATGCCTGCTGCGTTGGTGATGATGAACGTCTGGACCTTCGTGATGTTGTTGTCCCTTGCGCATATGAATCCTCCTGTAGTTCCTCCCCTTCATGTTGTCCAACCCCCTGACTCCGAATAGTGTTTAGCGTGTGCTCCAGCATGTAAATGACTGGAATCGTCATGCTGATAATGGCATTGTCAGAGCTAAACATATTCGTTGCCATGTCGAAACTGTGCAGAAGGGTGCATAGGTCCTTGATCTGAGACCACTCCATCAGGGTGATCTGCCCCACCTCTGCATCTCGTTGGCCCAGGCTATACGTCATGACGTATTGCACCAGGGCTCTGCGGTGCTGCCACAGTCGCTGTAACATGTGGAGAGTTGAATTCCAGCGTGTCGCCACATCGCATTTCAGGCGATGAACCGGCAGGCCGAAAGACTTCTGGAGCGATGCAAGTCGCTCTGCTGCGGCGCTTGAACGGCGGAAGTGAGCTGACAGTTTTCGTGCCCTGTTCAGAAGGCCATCTAGGCCGGGATAGTGTGTTAAAAATTGCTGCACGACAAGGTTCAACACGTGAGCCATACAAGGTACGTGTGTCACCTTGCCCAGGCGAAGTGCCGCACCCAGGTTTGCAGCATTGTCGCACACGGCCTTACCAGGCTGCAGTTTGAGTGGAGACAACCATTTATTAAACTCGGACCGCAAAGCTGACCACAACTCCTCAGCTGTGTGACTCTTATTACCAAGACATGTCAAGCTAAAGACCGCCTGATGCCGTTGCGCTCTGCTGCCAGCATAGTAATGAGGGGTGCGTGATTCCTTCTGCGCAGTGAGAACGCTGGTGGCCTGACCAGGCAGGCTTGGGGCGGAGGTGGAGGACCCAGATGAGGTGGAGGATGCAGAAGCAGTGGCGGAACTTGGACAGACAGAGGATTGACACACAAGTCGTGGGGACGGCAAGACTTGTGCAGCAGACCCTTCACCATCTATCACCATAGTTACCCAGTGCCCAGTCAGCGACATGTAACGTCCCTGTCCATGCTTACTGGTCCAAGTATCGGTGGTGAAATGCACCCGTTCACACACAGAGTTTCTCAAGGAAGCGGTGATGTTGTGTGCGACATGCTGGTGTAGCGCGGGCACACCTTTCTTAGAGAAGTAGTGGCGACTAGGCATCTGGTACTGGGGCACAGCGACAGACATAAGGTCTCTAAAATCCTGTGTGTCCACTAGGCGGAAAGGCAGCATTTCGGTAGCCAACAGCTTACAGAGGGATAGAGTCAACCTCTTAGCTTTGTCATGGGTCGGAGGAAGTGGCCTTTTATTTGACCACATCTGAGGGACAGAGATCTGGCTGCTGTGTGTAGACGGTGTTGAGTAGGGTGTCCCTTGAAAAATGCAGGTTTGTGAGGAAAGTGCAGGCGGAGACATGATGTTGCCTTCATCCAACGTTGGTGCTATCGATGTCTGAGAGAGCTGTACACACTCACTTGTTTCCCCTTCCAAACCAACTGACGACCTTACAAGCAAACTGCCTGTTGCGGTTACAGTGGTGGAAGTTTTGCGTGGAAAAACAGGTGTGGCAGCTGTCCCCACAGTCCTAGAAGATGAAGAGCGCGCGGATGCAGTGGAAGGGGCGGGCGGTGGATGGTTCGCTCCACTAGGCCGCATTGCAGCACGGTGAGCTTCCCACCGGGACTTATGATATTTAGTCATGTGACGATTCATGGAAGAAGTTGTCAAACTGCTGAGGTTTTGACCTCTACTAACAGAATCATGACAAATGTTACATATCACATGAGTTGGGCGATCTTTTTCGATGTGAAAAAAGGACCAGGCTAGGCAAGGCTTAGAGGCCATGCGACCTGTTGATCCACCCCGAATAATGCTCATAGGCAGAGTGGTGGCTGAGGATGCAGTTGTAGACGTGCTACCAGTGCTCCGACTCTGTCCAGGAAGGCGCAAGGTAACTTCGTCGTCGGTTGCATCCTCCTCCACCGCCTCTGTTGACCTCCTCGAGTGCCTGACTGGGGGTTGACAGTAGGTGGGATCTAGAACGTCATCATCAATTGTTGTGTTTGCACTCCCCTCCCCCTCAGACCGAGCCTCTTCTTGCCCTGACGGAATATTTAAGTTGTCATCCCAATCGGGTATCTGCGTCTCATCTTCATCAGTATGTTCCTCATTGTCTATAACCACAGGTGTTACAGTTTGTGACAAAGGGTCAACATTATGCTCAGAAACTTGGTCCTCACGGCCTGAATCTGAGTCACAAAGGTTCTGGGCATCACTGCAGACCATTTCCTGTTCTGTACTCACTGTAGCTTGGGAGCAGACCTCTGATTCCCAGGCTATAGTGTGACTGAACAGCTCTGCAGACTCAGCCATCTCAGTTCCACCATACTGTGCAGGGCTGATGGAGACTTCAGAGCTGGGAGAAAGCAAGTTTGATTGGGATGACAACTCAGAGGACTGGTGTTTTTTGGATGCGGTACTTGAAGTGGCAGAGAGGGCACTTGTTGGACCACTTGAGATCCATTCAAGCATTTTCCTTTTTTGCCCATCATCTACCTTTGTTCCTGTTGTTCGTGTCCGTAACAAAGGGAGCACATCGGATTGTCCACGGTAAGTAGTAGACATCTTACTTTTGCTGGTAGATGGTCTATCTTCAGCAGATGATAATGGAGCTTTGCCACCTTCCCCACGGACAAAACCTTTTTTGCCTTTTCCACCACGCCTCTTCCCCTTTCCACCAGCATCTGTCATTTTGCCACTCATGTTGATTGCGACAAGATTGTGGACTGAAAATGTGGTAGTAAAAATTGAGAGGTGGTGAAGATTGCAGTGGTGGTCTAGCTTTATTAACAGCAGAATAATAAAGAATAAATATCCCTGACAATGCAACTTAGTTATAATTAGTTGGAGTGTGCAACGCAGGCAGACGTGCTGCAAATGTCTTTGCACTAGTGGGACTATAGCAAAGTCCAATAGCCACGTATAGGATGCCACTAGGTACACTGAGTGTTTGCTAGTATAATGGCTTGGTTAGAATGAGTTGTAGTGTGCAACGCAGGCAGACGCGCTCTGCAAATGTCTTTGCACTAGTGGGACTATAGCAAAGTCCAATAGCCACGTATAGGATGCCACTAGGTACACTGAGTGTTTGCTAGTATAATGGCTTGGTTAGAATGAGTTGTAGTGTGCAACGCAGGCAGACGCGCTCTGCAAATGTCTTTGCACTAGTGGGACTATAGCAAAGTCCAATAGCCACGTATAGGATGCCACTAGGTACACTGAGTGTTTGCTAGTATAATGGCTTGGTTAGAATGAGTTGTAGTGTGCAACGCAGGCAGACGCGCTCTGCAAATGTCTTTGCACTAGTGGGACTATAGCAAAGTCCAATAGCCACGTATAGGATGCCACTAGGTACACTGAGTGTTTGCTAGTATAATGGCTTGGTTAGAATGAGTTGTAGTGTGCAACGCAGGCAGACGCGCTCTGCAAATGTCTTTGCACTAGTGGGACTATAGCAAAGTCCAATAGCCACGTATAGGATGCCACTAGGTACACTGAGTGTTTGCTAGTATAATGGCTTGGTTAGAATGAGTTGTAGTGTGCAACGCAGGCAGACGCGCTCTGCAAATGTCTTTGCACTAGTGGGACTATAGCAAAGTCCAATAGCCACGTATAGGATGCCACTAGGTACACTGAGTGTTTGCTAGTATAATGGCTTGGTTAGAATGAGTTGTAGTGTGCAACGCAGGCAGACGCGCTCTGCAAATGTCTTTGCACTAGTGGGACTATAGCAAAGTCCAATAGCCACGTATAGGATGCCACTAGGTACACTGAGTGTTTGCTAGTATAATGGCTTGGTTAGAATGAGTTGTAGTGTGCAACGCAGGCAGACGCGCTCTGCAAATGTCTTTGCACTAGTGGGACTATAGCAAAGTCCAATAGCCACGTATAGGATGCCACTAGGTACACTGAGTGTTTGCTAGTATAATGGCTTGGTTAGAATGAGTTGTAGTGTGCAACGCAGGCAGACGCGCTCTGCAAATGTCTTTGCACTAGTGGGACTATAGCAAAGTCCAATAGCCACGTATAGGATGCCACTAGGTACACTGAGTGTTTGCTAGTATAATGGCTTGGTTAGAATGAGTTGTAGTGTGCAACGCAGGCAGACGCGCTCTGCAAATGTCTTTGCACTAGTGGGACTATAGCAAAGTCCAATAGCCACGTATAGGATGCCACTAGGTACACTGAGTGTTTGCTAGTATAATGGCTTGGTTAGAATGAGTTGTAGTGTGCAACGCAGGCAGACGCGCTCTGCAAATGTCTTTGCACTAGTGGGACTATAGCAAAGTCCAATAGCCACGTATAGGATGCCACTAGGTACACTGAGTGTTTGCTAGTATAATGGCTTGGTTAGAATGAGTTGTAGTGTGCAACGCAGGCAGACGCGCTCTGCAAATGTCTTTGCACTAGTGGGACTATAGCAAAGTCCAATAGCCACGTATAGGATGCCACTAGGTACACTGAGTGTTTGCTAGTATAATGGCTTGGTTAGAATGAGTTGTAGTGTGCAACGCAGGCAGACGCGCTCTGCAAATGTCTTTGCACTAGTGGGACTATAGCAAAGTCCAATAGCCACGTATAGGATGCCACTAGGTACACTGAGTGTTTGCTAGTATAATGGCTTGGTTAGAATGAGTTGTAGTGTGCAACGCAGGCAGACGCGCTCTGCAAATGTCTTTGCACTAGTGGGACTATAGCAAAGTCCAATAGCCACGTATAGGATGCCACTAGGTACACTGAGTGTTTGCTAGTATAATGGCTTGGTTAGAATGAGTTGTAGTGTGCAACGCAGGCAGACGCGCTCTGCAAATGTCTTTGCACTAGTGGGACTATAGCAAAGTCCAATAGCCACGTATAGGATGCCACTAGGTACACTGAGTGTTTGCTAGTATAATGGCTTGGTTAGAATGAGTTGTAGTGTGCAACGCAGGCAGACGCGCTCTGCAAATGTCTTTGCACTAGTGGGACTATAGCAAAGTCCAATAGCCACGTATAGGATGCCACTAGGTACACTGAGTGTTTGCTAGTATAATGGCTTGGTTAGAATGAGTTGTAGTGTGCAACGCAGGCAGACGCGCTCTGCAAATGTCTTTGCACTAGTGGGACTATAGCAAAGTCCAATAGCCACGTATAGGATGCCACTAGGTACACTGAGTGTTTGCTAGTATAATGGCTTGGTTAGAATGAGTTGTAGTGTGCAACGCAGGCAGACGCGCTCTGCAAATGTCTTTGCACTAGTGGGACTATAGCAAAGTCCAATAGCCACGTATAGGATGCCACTAGGTACACTGAGTGTTTGCTAGTATAATGGCTTGGTTAGAATGAGTTGTAGTGTGCAACGCAGGCAGACGCGCTCTCCAAATGTCTTTGCACTAGTGGGACTATAGCAAAGTCCAATAGCCACGTATAGGATGCCACTAGGTACACTGAGTGTTTGCTAGTATAATGGCTTGGTTAGAATGAGTTGTAGTGTGCAACGCAGGCAGACGCGCTCTGCAAATGTCTTTGCACTAGTGGGACTATAGCAAAGTCCAATAGCCACGTATAGGATGCCACTAGGTACACTGAGTGTTTGCTAGTATAATGGCTTGGTTAGAATGAGTTGTAGTGTGCAACGCAGGCAGACGCGCTCTGCAAATGTCTTTGCACTAGTGGGACTATAGCAAAGTCCAATAGCCACGTATAGGATGCCACTAGGTACACTGAGTGTTTGCTAGTATAATGGCTTGGTTAGAATGAGTTGTAGTGTGCAACGCAGGCAGACGCGCTCTGCAAATGTCTTTGCACTAGTGGGACTATAGCAAAGTCCAATAGCCACGTATAGGATGCCACTAGGTACACTGAGTGTTTGCTAGTATAATGGCTTGGTTAGAATGAGTTGTAGTGTGCAACGCAGGCAGACGCGCTCTGCAAATGTCTTTGCACTAGTGGGACTATAGCAAAGTCCAATAGCCACGTATAGGATGCCACTAGGTACACTGAGTGTTTGCTAGTATAATGGCTTGGTTAGAATGAGTTGTAGTGTGCAACGCAGGCAGACGCGCTCTGCAAATGTCTTTGCACTAGTGGGACTATAGCAAAGTCCAATAGCCACGTATAGGATGCCACTAGGTACACTGAGTGTTTGCTAGTATAATGGCTTGGTTAGAATGAGTTGTAGTGTGCAACGCAGGCAGACGCGCTCTGCAAATGTCTTTGCACTAGTGGGACTATAGCAAAGTCCAATAGCCACGTATAGGATGCCACTAGGTACACTGAGTGTTTGCTAGTATAATGGCTTGGTTAGAATGAGTTGTAGTGTGCAACGCAGGCAGACGCGCTCTGCAAATGTCTTTGCACTAGTGGGACTATAGCAAAGTCCAATAGCCACGTATAGGATGCCACTAGGTACACTGAGTGTTTGCTAGTATAATGGCTTGGTTAGAATGAGTTGTAGTGTGCAACGCAGGCAGACGCGCTCTGCAAATGTCTTTGCACTAGTGGGACTATAGCAAAGTCCAATAGCCACGTATAGGATGCCACTAGGTACACTGAGTGTTTGCTAGTATAATGGCTTGGTTAGAATGAGTTGTAGTGTGCAATGCAGGCAGACGCGCTCTGCAAATGTCTTTGCACTAGTGGGACTATAGCAAAGTCCAATAGCCACGTATAGGATGCCACTAGGTACACTGAGTGTTTGCTAGTATAATGGCTTAGTTATCAGTTGGAGTGTGCAGAGGACAAGAGGGTACAGTGGCAGGATTGTGGTGCTCTGGGTAGAGGAATGGAAGACTGCCTTTCTATTCCCTCCTAATGGTGAAATGCAGGTAGGAAATCCCTGACCTGGGCTACACAGACGCTGTTGCTGTTTGCAGGACCTGTCACCTATGGCTCTCTGACCCTGCCGGTTGGAGCCCTTAAAAGGACTGCTATAAAGTGCTCTCCCTAAGCTGTCTAACGCTGTGTATGCAGCGCATACAGCTGTATCGGCTATAGGACTCAGGAAGACAGAGCTGCGACAGTGATGTCTGACACCAAAGACGCAGAAGGCAGATAATGGCGTCCGTGAAGAAAATGTCCGGTTTTATAATGCAGGGACATGTGACATGCAGATCCTATCACACATGCCGTTGCTTCTCTGGCTCAAAGTCCACTTAGCTGTGTGTGTGTCTGGGATTGGCTGACATGCTGGCCCGCCCCACAAGACGCGCGCGCTTAGGGAAGGAAGACAAGAAAAAAAAAAAAAAAAATGGCGATCGCCATTATAGAAACAGCAGTGATCTGAAGGCGCTGTTCACGCACACTATACACTGAAATGTGATAATAGTTTGATTCACAGAGTGACTTACACTATTACAGCAGAAACCAAGCTATGATTTAGCTGTTTTTTGGCTGCTAGAACCGTTCTCGAACGTTTCTAGAACTACCGAGCTTTTGCAAAAAGCTCGAGTTCTAGTTCGATCTAGAACATGCCCCAAAATCACTCGAGCCGCGAACTGGAGAACCACGAACCACGAACCGCGCTCAACTCTAGTTGCCAGCCGGGTACAAATAGGCAGCTGGGGGTTGGGGGCAGCCGTACCTGCCTGCTGTACCTGGCTAGCATACAAAAATATGGCGAAGCCCACGTCATTGTTTTGGTGGGCAAAAAACTCCTGCATACAGTCCTGGATGAGCCTCGTAGTTTTGCAGCAGCTGTCTGCTCTCCTCCATATAGACAGACAGCAGCTGCAGAACTACAAGGCTTAGCATACTCCATCCAGGATTGTATGCAGGAGTTTTTTACCACCCAAAAAAATTACGTGGGATTCGCCATGTTTTGTATGCTAGCCAGTTAGATTAGGCAGCTACGGGCTGCCCACAACCCCCAGCTGCGTATTTGTACCCAGCTGAGAACCAAAAATATAGGGAATCCCTTTTTTTTTTAATTATTTCATGAATTTCATGAAATAATTAAAAAAAAAAAATGACGTGGGCTTCGCCCAATTTTTGTGCCCAGCCAGGTACAACTAGGCAGCTGGGGATTGGAATCCGCAGATCAGGGTGCCCAAGCTCTCTGGGCACTCCTGCTGCAAATTGCAGTCCGCAGCCACCCCAGGAAAAGGCACTTTCATAGAAGTGCCATCTTCTGGCGCTGTATCCAACTCTTCCAGCTGCCCAGGTGACGGGTGGCTTGCTGGGTAATAATGGGGTTAGGGATAGCTGTATATTATCAACTGGCCCTAAGCCCGAAATTCATGGTGTCCATGACATGGCCACCATGAATTTCTAGAACAGATAAAAAGAAACACAACACACAGAAAAATATTTTTATTAGAAATAAAACACAACACAATTAGTGACTCCATCTTTATTGAAATAAAGAACCCCCTCCACAGTAATCCTGGGTCAAGGGTCCCGCGCCGTCCAATCCGGATCCAATATCATCTTATCGGTTTGCTGGAAGGCAAAGCGATCAGATGATGTGTCAGGTTCAAGGGCCTGAATCACATGACACAGCAGTTGATTGTATAAACAGCTTTTATACAATCAGCTGATGCATCAGTGCAAAAAAACCCCAAAAAAACTACACACTTCTGTGCAGACTCCTGTCCGACAGCATCAGCTGATAGTTTAGCCGGCCGGGCGGTAAAAAGCCGGCCTCACCGCTCGACTTATAGTGTCAGCTGATTCCGTTAGGTGACCGTATCAGGTGATCATCATCAGGTCTGAGAGAGAGCGAGATAAAGAAGAGAGAGAAAGAAGAGAGAGAAGAGAGAGAGAAAAAAGAGAGAAGGAAGAGGGAAAAGAGAGAAAAGAGAAGAGAGAGAGAGGAGAGAGAGGATAGAGGAGAGAGAGGGAAAAAGAGAAAAAGAGAGACTGAGAAAAAAGAGAGAAAAAGAGAGAGAGAGAGAAAGAGAGAGACTGAGAGACTGAGAGAGACAAAGAGAGAGAGAAAGAGAGAGACTGAGAAAAAGGGAGAGAGACAGAGACTGAGAGAGAGAGGAGAGAGAGAGGAGAGAGAGAAAAAAGAGAGGACAGAGAGAAGAGAGAGAGAGAAGAGAGAGAGTGAAAAAGAGAAAATGAGAGACTTAGAAAAAGAGCGACTGAGAAAAAGAGAGAAAAAGAGAGAGACTGAGAGAAACAAAGAGAGAGAGTGAGAGAATGAGAGAGAAAGAGAGAGAGGGACTGAGAGAGACTGAGAAAGAGAGAGAGCCTGAGAGAGAGAGACAGAGAGACAGAGAGAGAGAGAGGAGAGAGAAGAGAGAGAGGATAGAGAAAAGAGAGAGAGGAGAGAGAGAGGAGAGAGAGAGGAAAGAAAAGAGAGTGAGAGAGAGGGAAAAAGAGAGACTGAGAAAAAGAGAGAGACAGAGCGAGACTGAGAGAGACTGAGAGACTGAGAGAGATAAAGAGAGAGAGAGAGAGAGCAATGCAGCCTCATTCCGTGAACTGCTCCGATTTTAGAGGTGTGGCTCACAGCTAATGTCCGGCTCCTCCCCTCAGTGCATAATTAATTTAAATTAAATTATAATTATAAATAAATAATTCTAATTTAAAATTAAATTTAACATTTTACCGGGACTAGAACTCGTGACCTAATGCTTCTGCGCCAAGCGCTCTAACCATTGGGCTATTGGCTCTAATGAAAGATATAGGCAGATTTGGTAATCTTGACTTCTGCATTGCAGACTGAAGTCTCACATTACAGTAAGGTTCAGTTCAGGTGCTACGTGGAGAGGGCACAGATCACTTCCTGAATCTTCATGTAGCAGAGCTGACAGTGTCGTGTGGATTACTTTGGACCTGGATTGTTGTTTTGGGATTAATAAAGAGGTAAATGAGGTGTTTTATTCCAAATAAAAGATTTTTCGTTGTGTGTGTTTATCTACTTTCACTTACCGTTTAATCATGGAAGCTATCTCGGGGAGACGCCTGGCATGATTAACTCATTATTACCCCGATTGCCACTGCACCAAGGCAATTCGGGATGAACTGGGTGGAGTCCCGGGACTGTCGCATCTAATAGATGCGGCAATTCATGGGCGGCTGCTGGGTGATATTGTTAGGGTGGTGGGCTCCCCATAATGTGAAGCTCCCCATCCTGACAATTCCAGCCTCCAGCCATGCGGCTTTTCCCTGGCTGGTATCAAATATGGGGGAACCGCATTTTTTTTTAATTATTATTTATTTATTTTACTGCACAATATAGACCCACCCGCCGGCGGCTGTGATTGGTTGCAGTGAGACAGCTGTCACTCATCGTGGGGGTGTGTCTGACTGCAACCAATCATGGGCGCTGGTGGGCGAGGAAAGCACGGAATAACTAATTGAATAATGAAGCAGTAGCCATTTTCAAAAGAGGAAATGCCGCTGTAGATTTGTGACAGCCGTGCAGCGAGACGCCCGTGATCGGTGAGTAGGAAAGAGAGAGGGATTGTGCTGGGGATGCAGGACGCATGCAGCAGCAATGTGTGCACATAGCCTTACTGTGAAAAGCCACGTTTTTGGTGCTCGAACTGTTTTCAAACATAACTCGAACTGTCGAGATTTTAGCAAAAAGCTCGAGTTCGTCGAACGTCTCGAACACCCCCCAAAATCACTCGAACATGAAATTGGCGAACTTCGAGCCTTGAACATTGCTCATCTCTATTTACTATCTTACAAATAAACTTTCAATTGTTTGACAGTTTCACCTATATTATGGTCTTGATGATAGAGCACTTACTAATGTCTCAGACTTTATTGTACCTCTGCATGCCCTAAAAACATATGGAGTAACACAGATTTCTTCAGCAAAACTCATATTACAGATATATTCTCTTCTAGAAGTATTATTTACAGTTTGTAGATATTGTAGAGTGTCATGGGGCGATAGTCATGGGTCAGAAATTTACGCCGGAAAAACCAGCACACAATATGGAAAAGCTGGTCCTGGCTGGGTGTGTTCTCTTTTGTTGTGTGGGCTGTGAATCTGTGCAGGATGTCTTTTGCATCTGAAGTCAGCTGGTCAGGACCCAATGATGACTCATACAAGGAGACCAACAGTTAATTCCAAACAACAACTCTTTATCTCAATGGTTCATTTTTTTACAGCAACGTCACACTTGAGATAGCAGGCACATATTTTCTAGGCACGTATTTTCCAGTTTCTACAGGGCATAATCAGACACAGTCCTAGTTCCCACTTGGTTGCTTCAGATCTTAATGGTCTTGTGAGTTTCAGCACAATCCAGTTCAACGATACAGTATAACTCAAGACAATCACCTTCCCTTGCAGCGGCTCCACATCTGGTCTCCTCTCCTTACAGATCTGAAGATCATGGGTCCCATCACCATGGTCAAAGTAGACACTTTGTTCTCTCAGACGCTCAGAGAGAATCTGCTCAGGTAGCCTGACTTTAGTCACACGCAAGTTGGGATAACACTTTACCTTGATGGCTATTGGGCCTGGGCACGAGGGCTTTGTTGCCTGGGGCCATTCTGTTCTAGAATTGGTCTATCGTTTCAATGCTGTTTACACTTAGTATTTTTTGCTTCAAGCCACCCAATTTATGCAACCTCATAACCTATAGACTCTCCGTCCGTAACTGTCACTCACTAGATCTTCACTCTCCAAACTCTACTGCACTTTCTAGAATGAACCATTTCTTACCCTATAAACTAGCTCTCCCATTAGGGGCTAGTCCCAATACTTACCTATTGCTTACCCTACGATCTGGTAAATTCCGATATAAATGTACCGCCCCGCGGGCTCGGCTGCGACCGCCGAGCCGCTCGGATCCGTGCTCGTACGGTGGGTGGTGGCTCGAGCCTCTCACGGACCCGGGGGTCACGTTGCTCTGCAAGGAGGTTGGCGCTACACGCAGGGCCTTGACGGGGAAGTTCCACGGCCGGGGCCACGGTGGTTTGGTTTGGGATGTAAGTTCGTGATGCCACCCACGGGTTGTGGTGAATAGATGGACACCACTGCTGCCGTTAACTAGGCCTCCCGGGGACGGTGTTGCGCAGCTTGGTGTTGACCCCTCCGTGGGTAGGGGAGTGATGGTCCCGGGGGCCCAAGGGAGGTGCCGAGGCGTGGGAGCGGGTGCGTGCTGGGTGCTGATGCTGTGCGGCGCGGTGCGCGGCCCGAAGGCACTGGTGTACTCACTATGACACAATACACTGGAGTCTCTGGTAAACCAAACAGGGAGATGAACGGGGTCCCCAGCCGGCTGCAGCTTCTCCTAGAATAGGTTGGTGGTTTCAGCCTTTCTCCTGCACCTCTTTGTATGAATGTTTGTCTCCTATGCCTAAGCAACGGTAGTCCGCTCCCCGACTGGTATATGCCGTAGGAGCCCATTTGCCCACAGACGCTGGACCTTTGGGTCTCTATGCCTTGGCGGTGGCTTTACCCTGTATGGTTGGGCTGTTGTCTTCTAACAGGTCTTGTGTGGGATAGGTCCTTAAGTCCAGTCCTCAATCAGTTGATTTGACTTGGCCGTGTTGGTTCAGGGCTTTGTACTGGGTCTGAGTACCCATCCTGGTGTTCCGGTTTCCAATCGGTTCCCCGGTTCGGTACCAGCGGCCACCGCCCGACCCCGGCCCTACGGTTCCACCGGCTGTAATCCCAGCTCCTTTAGGCGGCCACCACCGTCTGCCTGCTTGCCAAAGGTGACTGGGCTCCAACCCAGCCACCGGAGTAGTCTGTTGTCAGGCCTGGTCACAGGTATGCCCTTGAACTCGTCCTCCCTCCTTCACTGTCAAGGTTACTCCTCACACTGCTCTAGAACTTCTGTCTAAACTTGTGTCTTTCTCACCTCCAGGCCTGTGAACTCCTCAGTGGGCGGAGCCAACCAACTGGTTCTGCCCCCCCCGGTATGGACATCAAACCTGGAGGGTGGTGACAAGGGTTTCTTGGTTGGCTGCTGTCACCTACTCGAGGAGGGGGTGGTGTGTGTGCGTGACTACCTGGGATGACCTGACTAGTCCAGGGCGTCACATTCTCCCTTGGCTTAATGCAGACCGTTCGCGGGCTGCCCGTCCATCACCGGTTTATTTTTGTTTTCTGAAAGATAGAAAAATGGGAACACAGTACAAGTATACTAACGGTTGTACAAACTTTCAATTTTTTTTTTTACTTTTTAGATCTTCCCTTACGGGAGGCACATACTTGAACGTTACGAACATAAAACATTTTATTAATACGGGAAATGGGTCCGTGTTCTTCCATCACCCACCCAAACAATCTATACCTTGATGCTGCCCCTAAGAAGTGGGCAGCACCCCTTTGCCCCAGTCCAGGAACGGGCCCAGGCGGTTTCCAATGGGGCGGGTGCAGGTTTCACAATTGCCTGTATTTTCAGAGGCCCCACGTCCAGGGGACCCCCGACTCGCAGGATGGCCACTGGTTGTAGTGGTGGCGGGCCTCGGCCATCTATTTCCCGCAGGCCCATCCTCCAGTCTGCCTCTCCGGAGGCTGTGAAACCGGAAGGCCGGTTAAGGGGAATTTATTTACAAGCCCAAAAGTTTTTGGGTGGCCTGCTAGTTCTCAGCCATGTCTTTAAGGAAACAGGGGCAAAAACAAAGTCCCAACGGGGCAGTATGGTCCCAACGGGGACTGTGTCACTTTGGCAACCGGGTTCCGCTGCCTTAACTCTTGTCAATCAGGTGAAAGCCTTGAGTGATTTAGTGCTCATTCATTCAGCTATTTACACAATCAACATATTGCACCCCTAAATGGCAGTTTCCCTGTACCTAAGCGGGGGCCTACCTAGTCATATGAAAAAGTTTGGGCACCTCTATTAATGTTAACCTTTTTTCTTTATAACAATTTGGGTTTTTGCAACAGCTATTTCAGTTTCATATATCTAATAACTGATGGGCTGAGTAATATTTCTGGATTGAAATGAGGTTTATTGTACTAACAGAAAATGTGCAAACCCCATTTAAGCAAAATTTGACCGGTGCAAAAGTATGGGCACCTCAACATAAAAGTGACATTAATATTTTGTAGATCCTCCTTTTGCAAAAATAACAGCCTCTAGTCCCTTTATGTAGCTTTTAATGAGTTCCTGGATCCTGGATTAAGGTATATTTGACCATTCCTGTTTACAAAACAATTCCAGTTCAGTTAAGTTTGATGGTCGCCGAGCATGGACAGCCGCTTCAAATCATCCCACAGATGTTCAATGATATTCAGGTCTGGGGACTGGGATGGCCATTCCAGAACATTGTAATTGTTCCTCTGCATGAATGCCAGAGTAGATTTGGAGCGGTGTTTTGGATCATTTTCTTGCTGAAATATCCATCCCTTGCGTAACTTCAACTTTGTCACTGATTCTTGCACATTATTGTCAAGAATCTGCTGATACTGAGTTGAATCCATGCGACCCTCAACTTTAACAAGATTCCCGGTGCCGGCATTGGCCACACAGCCCCAAAGCATGATATAACCTCCATCAAATTTTACTGTGGGTAGCAAGTGCTTTTCTTGGAATGTCGTGTTTTTTTGTCTCCATGCATAACGCTTTTTTGTATGACCAAACAACTCAATCTTTGTTTCATCAGTCCACAGGACCTTCTTCCAAAATGTAACTGGCTTGTTCAAATGTGCTTTTGCAAATCTCAGGTGACTCTGTTTGTGGCGTGTTTGCAGAAACGGCTTCTTTCGCATCACTCTCCCATACAGCTTCTCCTTGTGCAAAGTGCGCTGTATTGTTGACCGATGCACATTGACACCATCTGCAGCAAGATGATGCTGCAGGTCTTTGGATGTGGTCTGTGGATTGTTCTTGACTGTTCTCACCATTCTTCTTCTCTGCCTTTCTGATATTTTTCTTGGCCTGCCACTTCTGGGCTTAACAAGATCTGTACCTGTGTTCTTCCATTTCCTTACTATGTTCCTCACAGTGGAAACTGACAGTTTAAATATCTGAGACAACTTTTTGTATCTTTCCCCTGAACAACTACGTTGAATAATCTTTGTTTTCAGATCATTTGAGAGTTGTTTTGAGGAGCCCATGATGCCACTCTCATAGAAGATTCAAATAGGAGAACAACTTGCAAGTGGCCACCTTAAATACCTTTTCTCATGATTGGATACACCTGCCTATGAAGTTCAAAGCTCAATGAGGTTACAAAACCAAATTTAGTGCTTTAATAAGTCAGTAAAAAGTAGTTAGGAGTGTTCAAAACAAGAAATTGATAAGGGTGCCCAAACGTTTGCACCCGTTAAATTTTGTTTAAATGCGGATTGCACATTTTCTGTTAGTACAATAAACCTCATTTCAATCCAGAAATATTACTCAGCCCATCAGTTATTAGATATATGAAACTGAAATAGCTGTTGCAAAAACCCAAATTGTTATAAAGAAAAAAGGTTAACATTAATAGGGGTGCCCAAACTTTTTCATATGACTGTATAGGGAGAGCTTATTCACAGGTATGGAGAGATTTAAAGCTGTCCGACATCTGCTACTAATAATCAACAATCCCAGCACTGCTACATCCCTTGTGTGTGTTCTACTAGGAATAGGTATTACAAATTCCTAAAAAAAGGTCCCAAAATTGACAAAACAACGGGTTCAAGTGTAGTGTAGTGCCTGTCAGCCACCATCTCAATTCATACCAGCTCAGTTGCGTCCTTGTGTTTGCTTCATAGCGTACATAAACTCCATAGTACCCTACTGCTAAAAACATAGTGCAAGTTTAAAAAAAAAAAAAATAATTTCTGTCACAGCCTGTAGTTCTGCGTGAAGCCAAATACCATAATATATAGTATCCTGGTGGTGGATTCATATCTTACAGAACTTAGATAGTGGCCTGCTGCAACTAACACACAATGTCAGCTTTACCAAATTTTTATTAATACTCGGTGTCAGTGGCTCTACTTCTGCCTGAAGGCCAGTATCTCTCTAGCAGCCACCTAGCCTACTTTTGGCGGCTGTATATCTTACAGAACGTACATAGTGCCCTGCTCTTACTAAAACACAGTCTAAGTGCCAAAAACCAATACTAAAATAAAAGTGGTGTCAAACCCTGTTTTCTGTTGGGGCTGAAAGACATTCACAACATCTTTGTCGACTCCTCCAAGTGGTACTTTGTCCAATAAAGGTACCTTGCGGTTTTTAGACTTACAGAAACATCTATCGTGGGAAACTATTAAAGAGAACCTGTCTGCAGAAATTTCGCCCAAAACCTAAAAGATTCCCCCTCTGCAGCTCCTGGGCTGCATTCTAGAAAGGTCCCTGTTATTAATGTGCCCCCTTTCTGACCAAAATAAAGACTTTATAAAGTGGTACCTTTTTGTATTCAGATTCTGTAAATGTGACACGGGGGTGGGCTGCCTGATGGCCGTTATTCTGCCTCCTGCCGCTTTAGGCCGTCCCCCATCGCTGATTTCCATAGCTGTGGACGCCGCACAGTGCTCCACAGGTCCCCGCGAATGCCCAGTGCCTATCTCTCGTGGATGAGCACTGTGCCCAGTGTCACCGCTGGTGACGTGCGCGCAGGCTTTAGATTATGGGCGGTGCTGTGATGTTTATTACCAAGCAACCGCCCATAATCGCGGGACCGCGCTTTCCCCCTCGGCCTCCTTCGTTCTGCGCAAGCGCGGTGCTACTGACCCCACGTCACCTCCTTCCCATCTTGCCCTGAGGCAGGAAATAGATGGGAAGGAGGTGACGTGGGGTCAGCAGCACCGCGCTTGCGCAAAACGAAGGACGCCGAGGGGGAAAGTGCGGTCCCGCGATTATGGGCGGTTGCTTGGTAATAAACATCACAGCACCGCCCATAATCTAAAGCCTGCGCGCACGTCACCAGCGGTGACACTGGGCACAGTGCTCATCCACGAGAGATAGGCACTGGGCATGGGCGGGGACCTGTGGAGCACTGGGCGGCGTCCACAGCTATGGAAATCAGCGATGGGGGACGGCCTAAAGCGGCAGGAGGCAGAATAACGGCCATCAGGCAGCCCGCCCCCGTGTCACATTTACAGAATCTGAATACAAAAAGGTACCACTTTATAAAGTCTTTATTTTGGTCAGAAAGGGCACAATAATAACAGGGACCTTTCTAGAATGCAGCCCAGGAGCTGCAGAGGGGGAATCTTTTAGGTTTTGGGCAAAATTTCTGCTGACAGGTTCCCTTTAACACAAATTTAGCAACCCGGCATCAGTGTTGTTCCACTGCCTGTACAAAAGGTCACGTTACAGTGTTCCCCTTAAAATAATCAAACCAAAAACAAGAGGCGGTAAGGGCCGTGGACGAGGTGGTAGTGACAGTGGTGGTCGCACAAGCAGTGTGACCGAGCCAAAGAAAAAGGTTCCTGCTTTATCTACCTCTGCCTTCCTATCACAATTTTCTTGTCCACGTGGGAAAGCACTCTTGCGCCCTGAACAGTGCGAACAGGTAATGAGTTGGCTAGCAGAAAATGCCTCCAGTTACTTGTCGAGTAGCAAATCCCAAGGGTCCACATAGACAGACTTGAGTAGTCCAGAAGCTGGCCCATCGAATACTTAGCCTGGTCCAAGTTCATCTCAACATTAGTATTCTAAGGAAACATATCACACCAAAACAGGTTACTCTGCGGAACTGTTTACGGGACCCTATGACCTTTCTTGCCTCTCACCATGCAACACCACCAACGCAGATGAGGCCGAGGGGTGCAGGGATGCACAGATTTTTGAGCACACAAGGCCAGAAGAAAGCCATCTTGTTGGCCGTGACATGCTGGGCAATCAGGTCGAAGTGTTGATGGATGATGAGACACAGTTGCCCTCAGGTCAGCCTGAAACCTCCATTACCAAAGATGTTGACCTTAAGGAATTTGAAAACGACCTGGTCGATGATGAGGTGACTGATCCAACATGGACGGGTGGCATGGATTGCGAGAGCAGCAGGGCAGAGGAGCATGTGCCTATAGTCCGCAAAAAGGCTGTAAGAGATAGGTTTTTGACCACTGCAAGAGGTCAGTCAACTGTGCCCATGACACCACCACCTGTGGCATCTCAGAGTCCAAGGGTCCGTGCACCATCTCAGAGTCCAAGGGTCGGTGCACCACCTGTGCCATCTCTCAGAGTCCAAGGGTCCTTGGTGCGATTGTGTGGGAGTTTTTTCCAAGAGTTCTTTGGACCAAATGGTTGCCATTTGTCAAATTTGTCAGACAAAGTTTAGCAGAGGCAGAAATACTTCCAGCTTGGGCACCTCCACCATAAGAAACCATATGTTAGCCAGCACACCACTAGGTGGTTGACAGCTCTAGGTGATAAACAGGATTTTCAGACACAAAACTCTGCCACTTCCTCTGGGCTGCCTGCTTCCCAAACTGGTGTGCAAGAAGGTGGTGCTGATGCCTCTTTCTCCCAACCTGATGTTAGACAAACTTAATCATCAACGACCACATCTGCTTCAGTGTCCCAGCGTTCCGTTCAGTTGTCCAGACCACAGACCTTCGAAAAGAAGCAGCTAAAATACCCCACTACGCACCCAAGGGCATTTCTGCGCACATTGCACACATAAATGCACACATAGCTGCACACATTGCACGATTGATAGCCTTTGATATGTTGCCATATAGGCTTGTGGGAACAGAGGCTTTCCGCGACCTTTTGGCGGTGTTAAAACATCGATACTCTGTGCCTAGCCGCCACTATTTTTCATGTTGTGCCGTCCCCGCGCTCCACAATCACATGTCCGTAAACATCAAACGGGCTCTCACCAATGCCATAACAGGGAAGGTCCACTTAACCACAGACACGTGGACAAGCGGAAGTGGACAGGGACGCTACATCTCACTGATGGCACACTGGGTGAACCTGGTGGTGGCTGGTGCAGAGTCTGAGCCGGCAAAATCCCATATAATTCCAACACCCAGAATAGCAGACCCAACTTCAATCACAGTTTCAGTAGCCTCCTACACAGCAACAACTCCCTCCTTCTCCTACTCTTCATCTGGCTCCTGTGCATCCTCCTCAACATCCACCATGTCCAACCGTCGACATTATTCCCCAGCTGGGATCTCTGCAGCACAGCCTCAACTAAGTGGCAACATGCTCTACTGAAGCTCATCTGTATCGGTGACAAATCGCACACGGCACCTGAGCTTTTGAAAGCAATAAATGAGCAGACAGATGAGTGGCTTGCACCATTGGACCTCCGTTCAGGGATGGTAATGTGCGATAATGGTCATAATCTGGTGGCGATTTTAAAGCTTGGAAAGCTTGTACACGCTCCTTGTATGGCCCACGTTGTAAATTTAGTAGTTCAGCACTTTCTCAAAAAATACCCTGGGATACCAGACCTACTTACCAAGGTACGATGTATTAGTGCCCATTTCCGAAAGTCATCTCCTTCTTTTGCTGGCCTGGCCGTGCTGCAGCAGCGCTTACACTTGCCTCATCACAGACTAATATGTGACCTCCCTACGAGATGGAATTTAACCTATCATATGTTGGCCGGATCCATGAGCAGCAGAGGGCAGTATCCCAATTCCAGCTGGAACATGTCCATCAGACACAGTTGCCAGACATAAATACTGCAGAGTGGGTGTGGATTACAGACATTTGTCAGGTCCTAGAGAATTTTGATTACTGTACCAACATTGTGAGCAGTGATGATGCTGTTATCAGCATTACCATTCCACTGATTTGTTTATTGAAATGCTCTCTGGATGGTCTGACTGACCAAAGTGTTAATGTACCCGAGTTGTCTGTGGATCCAGACTTTACAATGGTTGCTAGTAATCAGCACAGCCTCGGCCAACAGGCTCAGGCCACCTTTGGTCAGCATCATGAGGATGAGGAGGAGGAGGATGATGAAGAACAGGAATGCTTTGAAGTTGGTAACCAAGGGATTGACAACCCAAGCTTCAGGGCTGTCCAGCATGGATGGACTGAGGAGGAGCAGGAGGAGGAGAGAGAGACTGAGGAGGAGAGGAGGTTTAGGGAGACAGAATGTATTCTTAGCAGTGACACACAATGTTTTCCAGTTCGGAGTGTGGGACACATGGCACAGTTCATGTCACACTGCCTTTCTCATGACTGTCGGCTAGTCCACATTTTGGCAGACAACAAATGCTGGTATGTACCTTCCTTGACAAACGCTACAAAGACAAAATTTGCTTCGCTACTTGTCGAGGCAAATAAGGATTGTACTACGGAAACATTCAAGAGAGATGTAGTGGAGGAGTTTATTAAACGATTACCCTCAGATCATGCTGGCGTCAGAGGTAGCATGTCATCTCATGCATCAGGATTACAATAGAGGGCTACGCATAGTAGGAGCAACACAGGCGGGGGACTAATGTGCCAAAACTGGTCCATTTTCCCCAAACCATCAACTGCAAATCAGATACCGGTTGGGGGAACTATGACAAGGAGGAAACACTTCAGTAAGCTGGTGAGGGACTATGTAGGTGACTGTATCAGCGTGCTTTCAGAGTCTACTGTTCCCTTTAACAATTGGGTTTCTAAGCTCAACACTTGGCCAGACCTCGCCTTATACGCTTTGGAAGTGCTAGCTTTCCCTGCTGCAAGTGTGTTGTCTGAGCATGTTTTCAGCTCAGCGAGGTCAATAATAACAGATAATAGCACACGATTAGCCACGGAAAATGCAGACAGTTTGACGATGATCAAAATGAACCATAGATGGATTGCCCCAGAGTATCTCAGGCTGCCTGTTGAACAGAATTTGAATAGTGGGCCACTTTAGCCGGTGGTGTTGATGGAGGAGGAAGGCAAGGCCAACACCTACATGGCCACATTGGCAATAGCACTGTAAAGTGTTATGGAGTACGTATTCCAACTTTCACACTAATGATGTAGGGGAAAACTACAAATGACTGCCATCCTTACCCAATGTATGTTACAGGGCCCACCTGAGAGCCCTAAGAAGTCTGAGATTTGAGGACAGCCAGTGGCCCTTTCTTTTTAGTAGAAGGCCACTGGAGCCGGTGGTGCTGGTGGAGGAGGAGGAGGAGGGCAAGGTCAACATCCCAACGGGCACATGGTAGCTGACCTTTTAACGTGCTGTCAAATATGTCCCAAAAAAGGAGGTGTGAGACAGACACCAATATAATGTATAAGTTACAGCCCTTGCTAATCGAAAAAGAAGGAAAAATGTAAAAAACGAAACGTGTGAACGTATGCTAAAGTGTTTTTTTTTGGAGGTTGGGGCTTGATTTGACGTTTTATTACAGTGATTAGGCATTAGAAACTGTTTCTTAGCAATTTCCCCTCTTTTACTTTGGTTTGAGAGCTGTTCTGGCGACTACGTAAAGGCCGCGTTTTGCTCTGAGCACGTTATTCCAAGACACCAGAAATGCAGTCAAGCACCTTCTACAGGCTGTGACCATACTGTTTCAGCCTTTTCCTCAGTCACCACAGGTCACCATTGGCTCCATTGTAAAATTATTCTGGTGTCCCATAGACTTACATTGGGGGTCAAATATTCGCGAATAGTCGAATATCAGCGAAGTATTCTCCAGATATTCGACAAAGTGAATATTAGGGTATTCAATGATCCCTAATTATTACCTAGTCAGTGCTTGGAGTTCAGCACAAATTCTCTATATTTGTTTGTCCAAAAGTTTCCAATGGGATTGAGAACTTTTAATGTTTCCACGCATGGACTCCAAATTTCAATATTTTGTTCATCAAGCCACTTATCATTTTGACTTTCGACATGGTGCTCCACCAAAAAAAAATTGTTTAGAACCAAATTGCAAGTGGATGGGTGGGAAAAAGTTGCTTTTGGAGGATATTCAAATACAATTCTTTATTCTTGTCATTGTTTTTAGGCAAAATTGTAAGTTATCCCACTCCCTGAAAAGCAGCCCAACACATGAATGGTCTCAGGATGCTTTAGTGATAGCATGAAACAGGACTCATGGCAGTGCCCATCTTTTCTACTCCAAACACCCCTTCGCCAGATGCCCCAAACAGTGTGAAATGAAGTTCTTGAGAGAAATTGACTTTAAACCAATCTTCTGCAGTCCAATCTCTTCAAAGCTTCTCCCTTTTTTCTCCATATGTAATGATAGTCATTATGGCCAAACAGTTCAATTTTAGTTTCTTCAGATCACAGGACATGTCTCCAAAAATTAAGGTCTGTGTTCCTGAATCCTGTGTGCATTTGCCGTCATTAATCTGGCTTTTTATGTTTCTTTTGGAGTAATGCTTCTTCCTGGCAGAGTGGCCATTCAGCCCAAATTGATACAGTATTTGTTTCACTGTGGATAATGACACAATTTTACCAGCTTTCACCAGCATCTTCATAAGACCTTTTGATACTTTCCTTGTCACTGCTAATTGTCCAGAGGAAGGGGGCTGCGACCCCTGAAACGCGTTTATCTGTATTATGCTTCTGCAATAAACACAGGTAATAGTTATTCCATGTCTTTATTGCAGAAGCGTAATACTGGTGATATGGTGATTAGTGCGGTGTGACACCCATTTCCTTCCAATATTCACTCTGACCTCCTCGGGGCTGCAGCTATTTCACCTAGCTACCACATCATTATAGGAGTTGTGACTGGCACAACTCCTATAAATGAGTGCACCTTACTTAATAATATTTTGGTGTTTCCCTACTAAGACACTATGAGCTTTTTGTTCCACAGCCTTTTATTTTCCTGACATCTCCTTACAATAACATTGGTGTGAACTTTGCAGCAGCAATGGTACCCAAATATTAAGGGCTTATTGATCTGAAAAGGGTCCATATACTGTATTGTACTTGCAATGTTGACCTGTTCTGATTGTGTCAACTCTTGTTCATTCTATATGCCTAGTGGAAGACATAAGGGACTCAAATTTTAAGGGCTTATTGAGCTGCAAAAGGTCTATATACTGTATTGTTCTTGCAAAGGGGCCTACTTCCGTTTGTGTCCACTCCTGGTCATTCTATATGGCTAGTGGAAAACACATGGTAATCAGTAGCGTAGCTTCTGCGGGGGTAGAGGGTGCGGTCTCCCTGGGCCTCATGATCACAAAGCCCAAACCAAAACTACTGTTAACTATATTGGCATGTGTAGCTCGCTGATATAGTTAATCTCTGCCACAGATCAGGGAGACATCATCTCCCTGCTTTGCTGCTCTCCGTTCTGTAGACCAGGGGAAAAAATCAGCCAGGGACAGGGTAGGTTTTACCTTTTACTGAAGCTCTGTACACAGTTCCAGAAGATTCTATACAGCTCACACTAGGATGTCAATCTAACCTGCCCAAAGAGAATTCAGTTTCTCTGCTGTGATGTAGTGTAGTCTTCCTGCTGCTAATTTCCTTTCTGAGAAAAGGTTTCTTGGCACCCAGGGATTAAAAAAAAACCCAAATACCGGATCTGTGATCCCCTTCAGCGAGCAGGGAACTCAAATGCTATTGGAACACTTACTTTTGCTTGCAGCAGTTTCCAGATTCTATGTAACTGCAAAAATTCCTGGACAATATACTTACTGTTCCTTATAAAAAAGATCTAAGTCTCTTAGTTTACCAAGGACTCTGATACCCCACTTCATTTCAACTTGTCCCTCCAGAGAGCACAAAACATCTCTTCCTGGACAGTCTCCACTTTTTTGACTCTACATTCTCACTTCCCCAGCACCTCCCCTCTCTTTCTGATGTCAGGCAAAATGCACAAACCCCAGTAAGGGATTGGAGGAAAATGTGTCTATACAGTTAACAGCAGAGAAACCAAACCTCACCAAAACTGGCTATATACATTGAAATATCACAGATGCAGCAATTATTTGTGGCGATCCAGACACACGGCGCCACATTACTATGTATATGTGCTGTTCTTTCTTGGTACAGTAGAAGATAACTTAGGTTTTGCCTCAAGAGAATTGCATATTGAAAGTATTTTACACTTCCTGTGAACCATTAACTCAATCTGAAATCCAGTATTAAATATTTTATCCCCAAGATTATATGGTGATGGATTTTAAGAAAATACTGATATGATTAAAGCAAAATATATTGAATGCTAACATATTTACATTTTTGGAAAATGAAATGAGATTAACTTTTGCTAATTTCTCATCTGTTTGGAAATCTACATTGATATCTGGGAAGGGAGGACAATGCATTTTTTTGGTTTTGTTTTGTTTGTGATTTTCTTAACCCCTTAAAGATGAAGCCAGTTTTGTACTTAATGCCCAGGCCATTTTTTGCAATTCTGACCAGTGTCCCTTTATGAGGTTATAACTCTGGAACGCTTCAACAGATCCCAGTGATTCTGACATTTTTTTTTCATGACATATTGTACTTCATGACAGTTATAAATTTAGAACGATATTTTTTGCTTTTATTTGTGAAAAAATCAGAAATTTGATGAAAATGTTTAAAATTTTGCAATTTTCAAACTTTTAATTTTTATGCCCTTAACCCAGAGAGTTTTGTCACACAAAATAGTTAATAAATAACATTTCCCACATGTCTACTTCACATCAGCGTAATTTCTCAAACAAAATTTTTTGGGGTTAGGAAGTTAGAAGGGTTCAAAGTTCATCAGCAATTTCCCATTTTTTCAACAAAATTCACAAAACCATTTTTTTAGGCACCACATCATATTTGAAGTGACTTTGAGAGGCCTAGGTAAAAGAAAATACTCAAAAGTCACACCATTCTAAAAACTGCACCTCTCAAAGTACTCAAAACCACATCCAAGAAGTTTATTAACCCTTCAGGTGCTACACAGAAACTAAAGCAATGTGGAATGAAAAAAAGCAAAAAAATAAAATGTTACCTAAAAATGTTGCTCTACCCCAAATTTATTCACTTTTAGAAGAAATAACACAACAAAATGGACCCCAAAACCTGTTACCCACTTTCTTATGAACGCGCCAATACCCCACATGTGGTCAGAAACTTCTGTTTGGACAAATGGGAGGGCTCGGAACAGAAGGAGCAATATTTGAATTTTGGAAAGCAAATTTGGCTGAAATAGATTGCGGGCACCATGTTGCATTTAGATGTCCGCTAAGGTACCTAAACAGGAGAAACCCCTCACAAGTGATATCATTTTGGAAACTAGACCTCTTAAGGCTCCTATCTAGGGGTATAGTGAGCATTTTGGACCCACAGGCACTTCACAGATTTTGATAACGTTATGTTGTCATATTGAAAATTTTCATTTTTTTTCTCAAAAATGTTGCTTTAGCATCAATTTTCTCACTTTTTCAAGAGGTAATTCCAAATATATGACCCCAATGTTTCTTACCCACTTTTTTATGAGTGCGGTGATACCTCACATGTGGTCTGAAACCTTTGTTTGGAGAAATTGGAAGGCTTGGAACGGAAGGAGCAATATTTGAATTTTGGAAAGGAAATTTGGCTGAAAAAGATTGCGGGCACCATGTCACATTTGTAGGACCTCTAAGGTACGTAAACAGCAAAAAATAACCACAAGTGACCCCATATTGGAAACTAGGCCCCTCAAGGAATTTATCTAGATGTTTGGTGAGTACCCTGAACCCCCAGGTGCTTCACAGAAGTTTATAATGTTGAGCCATGAAAATAAAAAAATACAATTTTACCACAAAATTGTTACTTCAACCAGGTAGCTTTTTTTTTCACAAGGGTAACAGGAAGAAATCAGCATGAAATTTATTGTGCAATTTCTCGTGAGTGGGGTGATATCTTGTATGTGGTGGAAATCAACTGTTTGGGCCCACAGCAGGGCTCGGAAGAGAAGGAGTGCCATTTGACTGCAAAATTGCCTGGAATCAATAGCGAACGCCATGTTGCATTAGGAGAGCAAAACAAAACCAGGCCGCAGCCAATGAAGGAGGGAAAGAATTAATGCAAAACCAAAGAAAAAATCCCCTTAAAATATAACCTTTAATAATGCGTTTAAAAGGTATAAAAGTTTTTTCCAAAGTATAACACTCACCCTAGTAGTGTAGGGAAAATGGAAAATAGGTAGCCTGGGGGGAGGGGTGGGAAACTATCCCTATACTGACCCTCCAGTCACCCTACCTAGCAATGGAGGGTATGACACCCTAGGGTTGTGGTGCCCCCATTCACCGAAGGGAAGCCCTGATATGACCCTGGTCAGCCCTACACTACACTAATATGTGCAAAAATGAATTAAAATAATGATGCAAATAGTCAACATGATAGTATGACTTATCTGGCCAATTATGTCAGATCCTCAGACTATCATGTTGACTATTTCCATTTTCCCTACACTACTAGGGTGAGTGTTATACTTTTGTAAAAACTTTTATACCTTTTAAACGCATTATTAAAGGTTATATTTTAAGGGGATTTTTTCTTTGGTTTTGCATTAGGAGAGCCCCTGAGGTGCCTAAATAGTGGAGGTCCCCCATAAGTGACCTCATTCTGGAAAATAGACCCCACAAGGAATTTATCTAGATGTTTGGTGAGTACCCTGAACCCCCAGGTGCTTCACAGAAGTTTATAATGTTGAGCTGTGAAAATAAAAAAATACATTTTTACCACAAAATTGTTACTTCAACCAGACAGCTTTTTTTTTAACAAGAGTAAAAGGAAAAAAATCAGCATAAAATTTATTGTGCAATTTCTCTTGAGTATGCTGATACCTTATGTGTGGTGGAAACCAACTGTTTGGGTGCACAGCAGGGCTCGGAAGGGAAGGAGTGCCATTTGACTGCACAATTGGCTGGAATCATTAGCGGACGTTATGTCGCATTTGGAAAGCCCCTAAGGTGCCTAAACAGTGGAGCACCCCACAAGTGCCCCCATTCTGGAAACAAGACACCTCAAGGCTTGTATGTAGGTGTATAGTGAGCATTTTAAATCCACGAGCACTTCACAGAATTTGATAAACTTAGGTTGCCATATTGAAAATTTTCATTTTTTCACAAAAATGTTGATTTAACATCAAATTTCTCACTTTTTCAAGAGGCAACAACAAAAAATTGACCCCACAGGTTGTTATCCAATTTCTTGTGAGTGCAGGAATACCCCACATGTTGCAAAAAAATCTCTGCTTGGATAAATGGGAGGGTTTGGAATGGAAGGAGCACCATTTGAATTTTGGAAAAGTTGAAATAAATTGTGCGCACCATGTCACATTAGCAGGGTCCCTTAGATACCTATACATCAGAAACCCCCCACAAGTAACCCCATTTTGGAAACTGGACTCCTCAAGGATTTTATTCAGGAGTATAGTAAGCATTTTTATTCCACAGGTACTTCACAAAAATGTTGCTGTAGCAACAATATTCTCACTGTTCGGCTATGTGGCCATGATCCAGCGACACGGTGTCTAGTACCCAGTATCAGTCTTCCTGCAGAAATGTGAGTTTTGTGCACGGGAGAACGCAGCTGCCCATACCCACGATTTGGGTTGATGCTGCTGTGAACTTTAGCTCTATTCTACCTGCAGAGAACACTCTTGTCTCCGCAGCATAAATTGACATGCTGAGGCTCGGGAAGCTGCACCACAGGACGGTTTATGCTGCAGAGAAAAGAAGCACAGTGGGCACGGGATTTCTAAAAACCCTTCCACTGTGCTTCTACTGCACAATGTAACGTTATGGATGCAGGGAAAACACTCTGCACCCAAAACGCTGCAAACCCTGATTGTGGGAACCTAGCCTAAAATGCTACAATGAATGAATGGATAGATGTCAAACATAAATATAACGTCCCAACCCACTGCATATTCTAAGCTGGTGCCCTTCAATGACTTTAATGTGGCACTAAAGGGTGCCTAGCCTTGTATTTAGCCCAAAAAAAAATAATTAAAATAAACAACGTGGGGTCCCCCCTATTTTTGATAGCCAGCTAGGGTAAAGCAGACAGCTGTAGCCTGAAAACCACAGCTGACAGCTTCACTTTGGCTGGTGATCAATTTGGAGGGCTCCCCAAGCTGTTTTTTTTTAATTTTTTATAAATAAATAATTAAACAAACAAATGTGGGGTCCCCCCAAATTATATCACCAGCCAAGGTGAAGCTGACAGCTGTGGTCTGGTATTCTCAGGGTGGGAAGAGCCATGGTTATTGGACTCTTCCCAGACCAAAAATAGCAGGAAGCAGCTGCCCCAGAAGTGGCACATCCATTAGATGTGCCAATCCTGGCGCTTCGCCCCCAACTCATCCCGTTGCCCTGGTGCGGTAGCAGACGGGGTAATAAATGGGGTTGACACCAGATGTGTAATGTCACCTGGCATCAAGCCCAGCAATTACGTCGTCTATCTGATACCAGACATAACTAATTGACAGTAATAATAAAAAAAATTGACAACAAAAAAAAAATTATTTGAAAAAACACTCCCCCAAAACATTCCCTCTTTCACCAATTTATTGAAAACAAAAAAAAAATCTCCTGTAAGCCATTAGACCTTCTAGAATATGGGGGGCATGCTCAGGGAATGTAGCCTCCATTTTCTAAGAGTGCAGACCTTTCATTTGAGGAGAGTGGGTGTAAAGAATCTGCCCCCCCTTTCCCTGGGTCACAGCTGCAGAGTCCGTGCAGTGAGCCAGCGTTTCTGAAGGCAAAGCAGGAAGCTGAGCTGACAGCCACGCTCTGCACATGTGACCGGCGTCTGCTGTGAAGGAGGAGGGGGCCGCGAGGGATCAGCGCTCCGACAGGTACGGGGGAAAACCAGGAGACACCGGGGGGAATAGGGGGTGACCTGGCAGGGCCTGGGAAGGAGTTTTCTGTCGCATGCATGATGGCACATGCGACAGAAGTCAGAGGAAATGGGTAAATGTGGGCGGTGCGCTGCTGTGCGCGCCGCCATCTTGGATTTTCGGGAGGGGGTTGGGGGTCAGGGGGGGCACTTCGGCAACCCCGGGGGACCGGAGGGGACCGGGGGAGGAGATTTGTCTCCCAGCTGACATGTTTGATCATGCCAGATGGGAGATAAATAATTTTTTACCGGCGCTGTGATTTACTATAACATGATCATCGGTATACAGTGTATACCTGTGATCACGTGAGCGGGGACCGGAAAAAACTTCCTGAATCATGAAACCCTGGTAGCTGAAACCCTGGAGATTTTCTGACGCTGGGGGGCGCTATTCACTTATTTCTGCCCACCGTTTATAAACGGCAGATCAGAATAAGGACCTGATTCTGCCGCCGTTTATCTCCGTAAGGCTGTCGTAATGGGGTTAAATTGAATTGAAAATTCACAAGGACAGGTTTTCAAAACAAAGAAGTTTTATTTAAAATGTGTAATATAAAAAAAAGAGACAAAAGGTGAAAAATGTAATGAAAATGAATATAAAAAAGTAAATTAGGTAATTTGTGCAAACATTCGCCAGAAAATATTAACCATCAAAAACGCACCAAAAACTCATCAAATGAAAAAGAAAACACAAAATTTTGTGTATAAAGAAAACCCTTTTTTTGGTTAGGCTTTCATTAATTAAATTAAAAAGCAATTATAATTGTTAAAGTTTTAAATACTTTGTGTAGAGGCAGAAATAAGTGTTTGAATTCACAGATGGATTCTGAGCTCCTACTGCTTGCCCTGAAGACATCTTGGCTGTAAACCATTAGAGATGTAACACTATCAAAATGTGTGATTAATTGTTCTCACAGTTGGGGATCTTTTTATAAAAAAAAATCTTATAGTCTTGGCAATATTTAACAACTAATTATAGCTTAAAAATAATATACTAAAAAAATGTCTGCGTGGATTTTATCTACTTACTGGTATTCAGTGCAAAAAAGATATCTATTAGTTATGATTAATTAGCTATTGGAGATAAAAGTTTTGATATGTATAAAATGTATGGCATGATCCAGCTGTTTGCAAGGTTTTGAAAAAGTAAAATATTTTCTCATTTGCTGACAGTGAATTATTTACTAAATCAGTACATATTAAATCATATGATAATTAATAAATGGTATTACCCTTCTGTAGACTCAACCAGCTATTTCAGTGATGTTGTATGTGTTAAAAATGTAAAAAGTGTTCACATTATAATTCAGCAGTATGAATGTTCATTAGCTTCTTTTTTTTTCTTATTTAAATTATGTATTTATTTTATTTACAGCTAGAAATTAGCAAATGTGCTGAAATTTAATTCGGACAGATTTCCAGGAATCTGCTTGCAGATTCAATTCTATCCAAAGAAAATTTGATCTAAATCAAAAGTGCCCTAAAAAGATGTTTTACTCTAACAGTATGTAAACACAGTACATTTTTGCAGCTTTTTTTCTGCAGCAAAATCTAATCTCTTTACAGTAAAAAAGCTGAATTTGTTGCTGTGTTTTTAGTTGGGTTTTTGCTGCATTTTTTGCTGTTTTTGTTGAGTCATTTGACCACAGAATATGTTTAAATAAAGTAAGGGCTGCTTTACACGCAGCGACATTGCTAGCGATGTCGCTCGTGAAAGCACCCGCCCCCGTCTTTTGTGCGTCACGGGCAAATCGTTGCCCATGGCGCTCAATATCGCTAGGCCCCATCACACGGACTTACCTTCCTAGCGATGTCGTTGTGGCCGGCGAACAGCCTCTTTTCTAAGGAGGCGGTTCGTGCGGCATCACAGCGATGACACACGGCAGGCGTCCAATAGAAGTGGAGGGGCAGAGAGCAGCCGCATGAAAGACATGCCCACTTTGTTGCCGGAGGACGCAGGTAAGCTGTTGTTCGTCGTTCCTGGGGTGTCACACATAGCGATGTGAGCTGCCTCAGGAATGACGAGCAACCTACATCCACAACGACCAACGAGATTTTGAAAATGAGCGACGTGTCAATGATCAACGATTAGGTGAGTATTTTTGATCGTTAACACTCTCTCAGAGCTGTTACACGCAACAACATCGCTAACGATGCTGGATGTGTGTCACGAATTCCGTGACCCCGACGAAATCTTGTTAGAAATATCGTCGTGTGTAAACAAGCCTTTAGTTTTAATCACCATAAAAGCAGCAAAAATGCAACAAAATACACAGAAAAAAGCACCAAAAAAACACAGCTGAGTTTTTTCACTCTTTGCTTTCAATGGGGAAAAAATCAGCAAAAACGATAGAATTAACATGCTGTTTCCTTAAAAAACACAGCTGTTTTCTATTTCAGTCAGGAACAAAGAAGTAGGTAAGCGTCTCTTTGTGCGTGGGATTTGTGAAATCTCATAGGTTTTGCTGGTACTATAACAGCAGCTTATTATTAGCATGGATTTGCATAAAACCAATGAAAAACCATGCAAAAAAGCACCAAAATCACCCTGTGTTAACATAGCCTAAGGCCACGTGCACATATTGAGTATTTGGTGAGTTTTTAACCTCCGTATCTGTAAGCCAAAATCAGGAGTGGGTAAATGAATACAGAAGTGGTGCGCATGTTTCTGTTATAATTTTCCTCTGATTGTACTACTCCTGGTTTTGGCTTACGAATAGTGAGTAAAAAAAAATCACCAAATACTTAATATGTGCACATGGCCTTACAAATACTGAGGTAAATAAACTCACCAAATACTGAATATGTGCTCATTTCTATTTGGATCCAAAATTTCAAGTATCTCTTTGAAAATAGGGCATGATTTTTACAATGCTTGTTTAATGATGCTGATCTTTTGTAATTCAAATTCACCTGTTTTGCTTGATTTTTTTTTCCAAAAATTAGTATTGTTTCACCATGAATCACAATACTGTAATGTCTCAAATTGACCAGAATATACACGAATATCACTCAAGAGGTTTCCAAGGAATATATTGAATTTGTTTTGAACTAGGTAGTACAAACACTGCCTTATTAATGTTCAAGTGACTTCAAACTATCTGGCTAGGGGCAAGTAAATGGTAAGCAGAAGTCTCCAACTGCACTATATAGGTGGCATGTACAGGTCTATTATTGGACTACATAAATAAGCAAGTGTGCAGAAAAACAACATTTTTTTAATTCACACTTTATGAGATAGATACTTGTGTTTAAATTACTGGATTATAGAGATTCATCTTTTTGCTTTACAAAAACATGGCACAATGCAGAATGCACACTGTACTGTACACATGAGCCTTGGACTGAGGATTTTATTTTTGTAGAAAAATTATAACTGACGGTTTAATACTGTCCTCATTGTTTGTAGTGTGGGAACAATTCAAAAAGTTTTCCATTAAGGGGGTGTTAAGCTACTTTCACATCAGCCTTTTTTTGCCTGTAGGCAAAAAAACGCAAACCTGATATGACTGGATCCTGTGGATTGAATGTTTAACGCATGCAACCGCAATTGTTATTTTACCGGTTCCTTCTACTTCTACTTGCGATGGCTGCAGTGGGACACAGAATTTATTCGCCGGCACTGGAGTCAGCTGATCGGGAGTCAGCTGAACTCCTGATCTCACAGCCCGCACATGCTGCGATGGATGCAGGTTAACAGCAGTCACTGGCAGCCTCCAATCACATGTGACCGTGTGTGGGCTGTGTGGTCAGGAGTTCAGCTGAGTTCAGATTAGCTGACTCCAGTGTCGTCCGATTACTTGTTCTGTATCCCGCTGCATCCATCGCAGAGTGTGCATGCTGTGAGGTCAGCTGAGTTCAGATCAGATGACTCCAGTGTCGGCCGAACTCAGTTGACCTCACAGCCCGCACACGCTGCGATGAATGCTGGGGGACACAGAACAAGTAATCATCCCACACTGGAGTCAGCTGATCTGATTACTTGTTCTGCTGGCTTAGTAGTCAGGAGTAGGGATGAGTGAGCAATAAAATGTCCGGGTGGTCGATGGGCAAAGCCCATGTCGATTTTTTTTATTTATTCATTAAAAAATAAACAAACCAAAAACCCCAAACACATAACCCTAACCCTAGGGTTAGGGGTACAAAAAAAATGTGTGGGCTCCCGCTGCATTTTCTACTGCTAAGGGGAACCCAAGCAGCTACTGGCTGCTAACTCCCACTGCTTGGTGTTACCTTCACTGGCAATGGAAAATCCAGGGAAGCATTTTGTTAAGTTTTTTGCCCAAAAACTAAAAAAAAATAAGTGGGCTTCGCGCTATTTTTATATGCTAGCCAGGTACAGCAGGCAGGTATGGGCTGCCCCCAGCTGTCTATTTGTACCCGGCTGGGAACCAAATTTCATGAAAAAATTTTAAAAAATGACGTGGGTTTCACCCAATTTTTGTGTCCAGCCAGGTACAACTAGGCAGCTGGGTATTGGAATCCGCAGCGCAAGGTAGTCCAAGCTTTCTGGGGCCCCCGCTGCGAATTGCAGTCCGCAGCCGCCCCAGAAAATGGTACTTTCATAGAAACTCCAACTCTTCCAGCTGCCCTGGTGCCAGGTGGCATGCTGGTTAATAAGGGGTTAATGCCATGTTTGTTTTACCAGTTGATATAAAGCCCGAGATTCCTAATGTCAGGCCAAGTTTGACCCAGGCATTAAGAATCTCCAATAAAGGGTTTAAAAAAGACGTCACACAGACAAAAAATATTTTATTAGAAATAAATACACAGGCACACTTAGGGACTCCAACTTTATTATTCCCTCTCACCCCTCCACGATCCTGGTGTTCTTTTGTCTTCTTTCTTCAACTGATGCAGCTCCACTATATCAAGAAAGCACGGGGTAGGAACTAATTTCTGGGCATGCTCAGTACTGAAAACAGAATCCTGCCTACCACAATGCGGTGACTTCCAGTACAGGAGGATCTGGCTCATTGACAAGCATTGCAAGTACAGCCGCAGTTTGAAAGATTCGGGGAGATGCAGTATTTTGTCGGAGGTCAAAAACGCTACCAGTAGTGTTGTTGAAAAAAGATAACATAATAACATACCGTATCTTACTAGATCCAGTGTGTGCTGCACGCAACCGCAAGTGATCGCATCTTGCTGCGATTCCATTGCAAATGCATTGAAATGACAACGCATTTGTGAAGGATCCATATTTGCAGCAAAAAATCCATTTGTGCCGCAGTTAAAAAATCGCTGATGTGTAAGTAGCCTTAGTGATTTATATCTCAGATCTATCAATTCACAGTCACAGTGAGTGATTATGCATATGTAGCCTATGGGTATGCTCACATGAGCGTATGACTCGGACGAGTGCAATGCGAAAAACGCATTGCTTTTGAACCAATGTTATTATTATAGAGCAGGTGGTCAGCTTTTTTCTCATACAGATTCTGGATGTGCGAAAAGTTGTATGCTGCGATCATCAGCGGGAGACATGTCACTCGCACCCATACAAGGTTATAGGTGCGAGTGAAACATCGGACTGAACTCAGATGACATATGAGTGCAGTACGATAATCGGATGACAATGGAGGAGATAAGGGGATTAATTACTCCCTCTCCTCCACAGCTCCTGTGATGCCCTGACAAAATCAGGGTGTCACAGATGACTACACCCCTCTTCTAGGTGCAGGATTCCCTCCTCCTTGATCCTCCATCACAACCCCCACCTTGGTACACAACACCAGCCAGCAAAGCCTAGTCACCCCCCATGACAATAGGAACACACCAGTGGGTGGGGCCAAGCGGATGGTGACGTACACATAGAGGGGTTCTGAGGTGTTTTGGGAAGGGTGAGTTCGGATGGACAGTGAGACAGAAATTGAGAGGAGTGGGAAGTGACAGGGTAGTCAGGGGTTGGAGCTCCTGGACTACTGGACTACTGACCAGGTGGCAGTCGGCAGACAGGGCCACATACTAAGGAGATCCGGTCGCGGGAAACCTTAAGTGGACCGGGGCAGGGTTGTAGCCCGTCGGTATTGACAGCGGGAATCTGGTCCGGAGGCTGTGCACGACAGGGTACCTGGACCCTAGAGCAAGGACAGCTTCAAGCACCTTACTAATTGACCAGCCGGGGACAAGATTTCAGATCTTGTCCCACAGGAGGCCCAGACAGAGCGAGATGGAAGCCCAACGAGGGGGATAGGGCTCTGTAATTGCCTGCTAATATCCCATGGGTCAGTTCTCGCGGGCCACAGCTCCCAACACAGAGTATCACTGGGAGTGGACTTCCCCGTTTCATGCGGAGTAGTTAACAAAGAAGACACATACACTAAGTGCAGGTGGAAGGGACCCCTGTCTGCTATACCAGGGTACGGGATCCGAACATACACGTCAGAGGTCACCGGTCACTGGCAATTTGGTTTACCATCTGGACTCTGTGTGAATTTATTCAGGAACTGTGAGTACACCAACACCATCCGGTCCAATCCTGCAGATTGCACTCTGCAGCACCATCCCAGCTGCATTGGGGGCCCGGGACAACACCTCCACTACCCGTGGAGTGGATAACATCCAGCTGACCCACTCCATCAGTCCCGGGCGTCACCTCCAGCGTCACCAACAATCAGCGCACACAATGGGTAGCCTCACTGACAAAACCTCCCCTATATAATAAACCCCCTTGTCACTTGCGGGCGATGGACGGGTGCTCAGGCCCGGGTCCGGCTTCCCCTCTAGCCACCGCCACGACCCTGGATCCGAGCGTCTCGAGCAGCCCCCCCTGCCGTGGTCTGTCCCCCTGCCCGCAACACTCCCACCCCCTCTCCTTAGCAGCTGTGATCTGATCGCAGGATTGGATCACAGTTGCATGACACTCGGCTCATGCTGGCAGCACAGCGGGAGCTGAGGGTCATTAGCATATCATATCCGATGCACTCACATCGGATGCCATACCATCATGTGATTCCAACCTTTCTCTGTATTTCACTTTAATCTTTGGATTATTATTCACAGAATGAAACCAACACTCCCACTTTTAATATGACTCAGTACTGAAGTAATATACCACAATCAGAATATTTTTTTTCTATCCTTTGGAATGAGTTGTGTGCTCTGACCTCCTATCCTTACTTTGGAAAAGCCTAAAATTGTGCTGCTCCTGATTTTCTATAGTGGCTCCAATAGTCCAATCCAATAGGCTAAGCTTGACTTTGTGAAGTGGCAACTGCGGTGCATTGTAAGGAAGTCCACGGAGCTGCACCTGATGCCATTAGGCCGCTCACTGACTCTTCAGTAGTATGTGAAATGTTGTTGGTCTTTTTTAGTGGTCCTCGTGAATTGAATTGTAAACTGTTCATATTTGTGGGAACATGCAAATTTTTGGAAATTCGACTCAAATTTGATCCTCTGGGGATTAATTCACTCATGTCTACTTACAGCCCTTTCTCCATTTCACCAGTTCTCTGCCAACAGTGGCTTCCCATATGTTTGGACAGTAATAACAACTAAAGTCCATAAAACAAATGTGTGTTCCAACATCTTTATTTGATTTATAACATTGATCAGTAAGATACAATAATATAAAAGGGTTAATTAATTTTCTTATAACTAATTCAGAACCCAACAGCATTGAAATAATTAACAATCTGAATTAAAAATGAATACATTTATAATAACTACAACGTATGAATATAAATCTCTACATTTCCTTGGCAAGATTTCTAATTTATAACAAACCGGTATTATTTGGGAGCCCCGTTATATTTTTTCTCTATCCTAAAACAACTTAAGGTTGGGAATAGAACTATTTTAATAATTATAAATAACTCTAATAAAAGTTACATTTTAATATTTATTTTCACATGTATATTCCTTTTCTTCCCTCCCTTATAATGTCTATTGAAATAGGTGTATGTGTATGGGAGGGTATTTTTATTATTAGTGTATGTGTCCTCTTTGTTAACTACTCCGCATGAAACGGGGAAGTCCACTCCCGGTGATACACCACACGTAAATTAATATGGGAGGGCCGAAATCTGTATTCAGTCTTTGACACTTCTTCTGGACACTTCTTTTACATTCTTCTGTGTAAACCCACAAAATAGGCCATAACAATTTTTTTTATTAAACATTGAATGCATTTATTTTTTTCAAAAATAATATTTTTTGATAAAATATTGATTTATTTATGCCAACATTAAATATCAAAATTCAAGTTAGCACTAGGTTAACGAAATAAGAGGAAATTAACCTCTATATATTGCAATGATAATCATCATACTAAGGGAAAAAGTAATGAAGAAATGAAAATGGGATAGGTCGTAAAACAATTTAGAGACCTTCAGGTTAAACATGTTCAAGTCAAGCAACTTGGTCCAAATCTATGATTGAACAATACCTTGAACTGGGTCTAATATCAAGAGGATCACACATACCCCTCTTTTCTGTGTATACTTTATCTAAACCAGGTTTAAGGGAGAAATAGGAAGCAACATTCACAATACATTCTAGAGCAATTATGACAATTTTAATAGAGGATGAAAGATTTATACTGAAAAATGTTAACAAATAGCTTGAGACAGTTTCCAACAGTTACAGAAATTGGAGAGGCAAAAGGAGATATTTAAACATGCTTTGGTACAAATTGGCAGAGTAGAGTTTAGGATTCAATATAGAAAGAGAAGATAGTATTTATGGAAAAAGGCAGACATTGCAAGTTGGGAAGTGTTTTTGTGGGGTAAAAAAATCTCAGCGATTCAGAAATGATCAGTATAGGCATGTTAATAATAAATTGGTGTCTGAAATGTCAGAATCAGACACAGACTACATTGGGATTTATGAATTATCTGATTAGCTCAGTATCTGCTGAGCTTTCCACCAGTTGTCTTATTAAAAATAACAGTTCTGGAAATCTTTTCTTATGGGGCAGTAACAGATGGGGTTTCTGAGCATCACATAGAGATGGGAATGGAAGGAAATACCAACATAACAAGGTGTAATTGTGACGCCCTGGCGCCGCAGGTGGTCACACACAAAATGGGCCCCCGCACAACACCTTCCCTCACAGGCTTACACCAAGCCAACAAAACCCTAGTCACCCCCCCAGGGTAGGACAGGCACACCAGTGGGCGGGACCAGGTGGATGGAGAACGCCCACCTAGGGGTCTAGAGTACCCGGGGTGGGAAAAAGAGCAGTCAAGTTGTGCAGTTCAAGTGGAGAGGAGTGAGGAGTAGGAGTGAGAGAAGAGAAAATGAAGTTGAAGTGCAAGTCTGAGAGCAAAGGCGTCGGGCTTGGAGCCCCGGCATTCTGGCTAGGTGGCAGACAGTGGTCAGTGTCTGACAGGAGACAGGAAGATGGCTGCCGGAGATCCGAGGTGGACCGGGACAGGGTAAGAGCCCGCCGGTACCGACACCCTGGAGAACCGACCCAGAAACTGTGCACAGAGGGGGTACTTGGACCCTGAAGCCAGGACCGGAACCAACGGCCTTGCTAATTAGCCAATTGAGGACAGGATTATAGGTCCTGTCCCAACCAAAGTCCCAAAAGCAGACAACAGCCCACTTAGGGGGATAGGGCATCCGCAAGGGCCCCGTAGATCCCAAGGGCCAGCATCAGTGGGCAAGGCTCCCAATAGAAGTAACGGGAGTGGGCTCCCGTATTCCATACCGGGAAGTCCACAGGAAAAAAAAGTAGTGCAGAGGAAAGTGACACAGACCATCACCCCTGCAATCGCCATCCTCAGTACAGAGACACGGGGCCCCGGGGCATCCATCCCTACCCACGGAGGGTTAACAACAGCTAGCTGCCATCCCAATGCCCCGGGTGCTCCCCAATAGCAGCGGTGGTACCCCATTTTACCACACACCGTGGGTGGCGTCACGGACTGTATACAATATCGCCACACACCAACATCCCCCTTTTATTTCAAAGTGTCCGTGAGACCCCCAGGTCCGGAGACCCCTCGAGCCACACACCGCAGATATGATACGAGCAGCCCGGCTGCTAACGTGGGGGCGGTACATAATACAGGCACTGAGATCCCCTCATTGTCTTGTCACCCGGTGGGGACACCAGCACACACAACTTCCCGGCTGCTCAGCAGTGACTGCTCCATCCCCGGCTCCTGCCACCAATTAACGCCGCACAGGCATCCTGGGAGTTCTCTTAATGTGCGTACACCTTTACCTAAAGGGCCAGTATGCCCTAACTCAGAAGTGCCTATGGCTGAGAGGCACTAGGAATTTAGGGCACCCTCCCCTTAAGAGAGGTGCCTGAGCAATGTAGTAGATATGTTACTAATGTTTAGGTTCCGTGTGCTGCTACCGCTGTTGTATTGCTGTGTGCTCTATTATTAGTACCAATCTGTGTTTCCGTACCTGTTATTACCACTACAACCATCTAAACCAGCTGTACGTGGCGAATTGCTGCTGCAACTAGCAATACCAACTACATCTGCTGAACTTTCTGCAACTATCTGTACCAGCTCTAGCTGCCGAACCCGTTGCTGCATTCCTCTGTGCCTGCCATATTTGATGCATCAGCCATCCCGGCTGCATCAGCCCTAACAGAGACTGTCAGTATCCACACCTCTGGCACCAGCTGACGAGGTACCAAGATCCCCTGGCACCACCCTTGTCAACAACCTATAAGAGCAAGCCTATCCCCACCACATTAGGTTTGGTGAAGTCTCAGTAGCCATTCAGGTATGCTCCTCCACATCAGAGATTGGTTCCTTGGTTCCAGCGAGTGATACAAGAGGCATGATTGAGGAACAAAGGAATGATTCCCTTAGAATTATCACTTTGTCTCATCAAGCCATCATGGGGAAACAAACTGAAATTTTAAAGATGGGTCTGAACTTCTGCTTTCGCACATGCCTTATCAAATTCACTATAATTAAATCCTTACATTTTTTAGAGGAAAGTTAGTTTATGAAAAAAATTGCCAATAAATCTAACAAACTCCAAATTCATAAGAGATCACTCTAATAATTACAAACTTTAACGCTCATATTGGGTTTTTCAGATCAGGAGCAAAAAGATCTTAGAATCTTAGAAGAACTAAAATTGGAAAATGGAGAATTTGGAAATGAAAATGATGATAAAGAAGCTGAAAAACCAAATAAAACAGCAACCTTAATATTGAAATCTACCACTACGATTTCATTCTTCACTTAAAAACAATTGAATTCCACAGCTACCTCTTTTTGGCTTTACCTGACTTCACTCTCAGAATAATAAGCTTCCTGAGATCTGGTGATAAATTTGGCTTTGTCTTTGCCATGTTTTATCCTAAAAAAAAACCCACACAAACAAAAAAAAATATAAAAAAAAGGCAAAATTAGACTATCCATGACAAAATAATGCAAAACATTTAGCCCGTCAAAAGTGGAAAACTAACCCATAAAGGAATAAAATAATGTCAAACACAATTTTCATCTTTAGAGCTGACAACCATTTGCTCCTGCTTCACTAAAATCACCTCACATCCTAACAACCAGACAGAAGAAATCACACTTTAAAAAAATGCAAAACGTTTGGTCGCTATTGTACATCTCCTAAATACATGATTCTGGTACAACCTCCGCTGGATCCATGAACTTTAATAAGGCAGCAGAGTCATTCTGGACTCCATTTGGCATCTGTTTACTTCTGTCCATATTTTCAAAGATGCACAAAACTGTTGCTGATCGCACACTTGTGTATGCCTTAAAAAGACACATAAAAATATGAACACCACATGACCACAGGCCAGAGGGGAGTTCAAAGTAACTCCCTCTGCTTCAATACAGTGAATTTTCCATTGGGAATTTTGTCTGAATCACGTTTTTCATAGATTTACATGTATTTTCAGGTGTAAGCGTTCAGCACAAAGCACAGGATAGATGTGAGCCAAGCCTGGACTGCTATATTTTGGAGGCGGACAAACAAATCAACAGCAGTGTCAGAACTACTTATCCCAGCACAGCAAGTGAGAGTTACTGAGCTTTTGAGGGTGCAGTAGCTCCAGGGGGACAGGTAAGTCCATAGTTTAAACATAATATCATAGTTTAGCACAAGAGCATAGTTTGGAATTATCCTTACAAGTTCTCCATTGTTTTTCTACTTTTATCTGAACAGTTTATCCCTATTTAACTGGTGCTCCTTGGACAATGCTACCAAGTCTGTACCTTGTGAGATGTATGCATGCCTTGAACAACTGTTCGAGGGTGAATATGTTTTTGCTCGATGCCAGCATGTTACATATTTGGAAGACTAGGTAGCTGATCTAAATATGTGGCTTGCAATACTCAGGAGCATTGAGAACCTGGAGAAGAGTTTAGTGCTCACTGAGCATGCTCTGGCTGTGGACAGTGATATGGAGGAAGGTGGAGGTAGGGAAGGTCAGGACCCAGAGGTAGGTAGCTAGGTAACAGTTAAAAGAAGAGGTAGGAGGAAAAGTCTCAGGGAGACTAGTCCTGATCTGGCACAACCTAGTAAATATACCCATTTGGCTGATATTAGGGATGCAGGCCCAGAACTAGGAGCCCTACAGCAGGATGTTGCTCCTAGCAACCAGGAAAATGACTGTGGTAGTAAGGAGGGAAATAGGAGGGCAGCAAAGGCCAGACAGATGTTGGTGGTAGGGGACTTTATAATTAGGCAGACAGACTGTCCCTGAGACCATGAATGGCAAATAGTGTGTTGTCTGCCAAGTGCTCGGTTTCGGCACATGGTGGATCGGATAGACAGATCGCTGAATGGGGCTGGAGAAAACCCAGCATTCATGGTGTACATTGGTACTAATGATAATGTTAGAGGAAGGTAGGAGGACCTTAAAAATAATTACAGGGAACTAGGAGAGAATCTGAAGTCCAGGACATCCAAGGTGGTGTTGTCAGAAATGCTACCAATGCCACGAGCATCACTAGAAAGACAGCGGAAGCTTTGGGAGATAAATCTGTGGGTTAGATATTGGTGCAGGAAGGAAGGGTTTGGGTTCATGGAAAACTGGGCCGACTTCTGGAGGAGCTTTTAAACTAGGATGTTGGGGGAGGGAGGGTAGTAGAGCAAATAATGGGTAGATAGGGCAGATGGAGACAGTGAGACAGTAGGGGTCAATGAAAGTTTAGGGGGATTGGGACATGCAAGGAATGTAGGGAAGCAAGGAGTAAAGAATGTGTTAATAGCATTAAATGTCTACTAGCAAATGAAAGAAGTCTTGCAAACAAAATGAGTGAATTGAAGACTCTTATGTCAAGGATGGATTATGATGTGGTGGGCATTACAGAAACCTGGCTGGATGAGAGCCATGACTGAGTGACAAACGTAGAGGATTATAATACATTCAAGAAGGACATAAAAGACAAAAAAGGTGTAGTAGTGTGTGTATCTATATATATATATATGTTAAATCTAACTTAAGACCTGTACTCAATGACCACATAGGAGGGAGTTGTGATAATGTAGAGACAATATGGGTCAATATATATGGGGAGGGGAATAATGATAATCTGCTATATGGAGTTTGCTATAAGCCTCCTAACATACCTGAACAGGTAGAGGGTGAAATGCTGCAACAAATTGAAAAGGCAGCTAATGTTAATAATAATTGGGTCATTATTATGGGGGATTTCAACTCTCCAGACATTCAGTGGGACACAGAATCTTCTGATTGTGCTAAAAGCTGTAAGTTCTTATCTACTATTGAAGACAATTACTCCTCTCAGATGGTAGGTGAACCAACAAGGGGAGATAATTTGCTAGATAGTCCTGTCAAATAAACCAGATACAATTTCAGATCTTCAGATCCGGGAGCTCTTGGGCACCAGCGATCATAATATGGTAAGCTTCACAATAATATTCAATAGAACATTTGAAAGGGAAAATGCTAAATCATGGAATTTTAAGAAAGTTAATTTCAACAAATTATGGAAAAAGCTTAATTGTGTTGATTGTAACAATGTCATGGTAACTGGGTATACCGAACATAAATGGGGTAAGTTTAAGGATATACAACTAGAGTCCTGTAAAAAAAAACTTATACCCTTTGGTAATAAAATGTCCAGGAATAAAATGAAACCACTATGGATAAATAAGACAAAATCTTGAAAGCTAAGAATACAGATATAGCATTTTAGAAGTGGTCTCAATAAGAAATGTAAAAAGGAAATCAAGCTAGCAAAATTAGCTACTGAAACAAAAATCGGCAACGACATTAAAATAAATCCCAATTTTTTTTATAAATACATTAATGCCAAAAGGAAAACAAAGGATGGTATCAGCCCCTTAAAATATAATAACAAGTTAATTATACAGGACAAAGAAAAGGCTGAGATATTAAATAGGCATTTCTCATCTGTGTTCACCAAGGAACTGACTGTACCAGGGATCATTGAATAGGTCAAAAATCAAAGTTCACCACCTGATATAATTAATTTTACACAAGAAGTATGCCAGCGTCTGAGTAAATTAAACATTGACAAATCCCCCGGGCCATCCACAAATATTGAGGAAATTGAGCTCAATAATTGACAAACCGCTGTATCTCATCTTCTTGGACTATCTTGTAACAGGGTTGGTGCCTCAGGATTGGAGGATTGCAGATGTGTTACTGATATTTAAGAAAGGAAAGAAGGTGCATCCAGGCAACTACCATCCAGTAAGTCTGACATCAGTAGTATCCAAAGTTTTTGAGGGTGATTTAGGGGATGAATTGCAAAAATATATTGCAGAAAATAATATAATAACTGACAGACAGGATGGATTCATGAAAGATACAGTGTGGTTAACCAACATGTTGGCGTCCTATAAGGAGGTAAGTGCAAATCTGGATATTGGTAATGCAGCTGATGTGATTTATTTGGTGTCTGTACTGTGTATATATATATATGTGTATATATATATATATATATATATATATATATATATATATATATATATAAAAAAACCAAAAAGCCAGCACCAAATGTGCACTCCAGCACTAAAAATTCCAAACTGTACTTATAAAATTTTGAGATTTTTGGCAAAAAATTGCAATTTCTTGAGCTACCTCGCCACGTCACGGCAAATCTCATTTGAGGCAGTCCTACACTAAAATATTTTTATAAAATGTGCCATACGGCCTCACATATGAATAGTAGAACTGCTCTTAGCAGCACTCACCTGGTCTATTTCAATCCCGTACCCATGACTGAGTCATGGCTGTGGGCGGGACAGGTCCAAGCAAATGCTGCATGAAGTAAAAAGCCTGTGGACAAGGCCTTATGACTGAATGTGTACAGTCACCAACCGCCAAAATCTAGACAGGTGGAATACATCCCAAATTGGGGTGCATAGCATGGTGGGGGTCAGCCACCGACCAATTCAATGAAGAAAAAAACAAAAAGCCAGCACCAAATGTGCACTCCAGCACTAAAAATTCCAAACTATACTTATCATAAAATTTTGAGATTTATATACAGTGCAGACCAAAAGTTTGGACACACCTTCTCATTCAAAGAGTTTTCTTTATTTTCAGAACTCAGAAAATTGTAGATTCACATTGAAGGCATCAAAACTATGAATTAAAACATGTGGAATGAAATACTTAAAGTGTGAAACAACTGAAAATATGTCTTATATTGTAGGTTCTTCAAAGCAGCCACCTTTTGCTTTCATTACTACTTTGCACACTCTTGGCATTCTCTTGATGAGCTTCAAGAGGTAGTCACCGGAAATGGTTTTCCAACAGTCTTGAAGGAGTTTGAGGGATGAGGACCTGCTTTTTCAGGCAAGTGAATCATCTTCTTTTTCCTTTTTTGTCTTATGCATTGTATCTGTGTGGGGCTAATTGCATCCTAGTAGGACATTAGTATTTATGTGTGGTAGTGAATTTTTCTGCTGATTTCCTGGTCTTTTCCTGATTGTGGAGAGACTTTGGTGGCTCTTTTTGTGACACATTGCGGTGCAATAGATTATTATATGAGCTAATTTCTGCAGACACTTTTGTTTGTGTATCACCTCCTGTGGTTGTATATCATGTTACCTTGAGTCAGGTTCGAAACACATTTTAGTGTATGGACCCTATTTTATTTTTCGGAACAGCATTCCTTTTTCCTTTCCTCTATTTGAATTATCTTCCCTATTTTTAGGGAAAGGAAAAGGGAAAGTCGACGTGGAACGGGGACGCCCAGTAACTTAAGGTGTCACACCCTCTGTTGCCAGGTAGGGACACCTGATTTGTTGAGGGTCATCAGGGTTTTCCCCTCCCTCTAACCCCCTTCCCCCTTCTTTTTTATCGCAATATTTTGCCGTCCTCCTGTATCGATATAGGTGTCACCTGACCTTGATTTTTCATTGTTTGTGTGTCCTTAGGATTTTTTAATAAATTTATTAATAAACATATATTTTATTAAGGGTTGAGGTAATTTTGTGAGCCTGCTTGTACTACACTCTACCTGATTAGTTTCATTACTTCTGTAAGCCCAACAGTCTTGAAGGAGTTCCCAGAGATGCTTAGCACTTGTTGGCCTTCACTCTGCGGTCCAGCTCATCCCAAACCATCTCGATTGGGTTCAGGTCTGGTGACTGTGGAGACCAGGTCATTTGGCGTAGCACCCCATCACTCTCCTTCTTAGTCAAATGGCCCTTACACAGCCTGGAGCTGTGTTTGGGGTCATTGTCCTGTTGAAAAATAAATGATGGTCCAACTTAACACAAACTGGATGGAATAGCATGCCGCTGCAAGATGCTGTGGTAGCCATGCTGGTTCTGTATGCCTTCAATATTGAATAAATCCCCAACAGTGTCACCAGCAAAGCACCCCCACACCATCACACCTCCTCCTCCATGCTTCACAGTGGGAACCAGGTATGTAGAGTCCATCCGTTCACTTTTTCTGCGTCGCACAAAGACATGGTGGTTGAATCCAAAGATCTCAAATTTGGACTCATCAGACCAAAGCACAGATTTCCACTCATCTAATGTCCATTCCTTGTGTTCTTTAGCCCAAACAAGTCTCTTCTGCTTGTTGCCTGTCCTTAGCAGTGGTTTCCTAGCAGCTATTTTACCATGAAGGCCTGCTGCACAAAGTCACCTCTTAACAGTTGTTCTAGAGATGTGTCTGCTGCTAGAACTAGGAGGTGTGATGGTGTGGGGGTGCTTTGCTGGTGTCACTGTTGGGGATTTATTCAAAATTGAAGGCATGCAGAACCAGCATGGCTACCACAGCATCTTGCAGCGGCAAGCTATTCCATCCGGTTTGCATTTATTTGGACCATCATTTATTTTTCAACAGGACAATGACCCCAAACACACCTCCAGGCTGTTTAAGGGCTATTTGACCAAGAAGGAGAGTGATGGGGTGCTACGCCAGATGACCTGGCCTCCACAGTCACCAGACCTAAACCCAATCGAGATGTTTTGGGGTGAGCTGGACCGTAGAGTGAAGGCAAAAGGGTCAACAAGTGCTAAGCATCGCTGGGAACTCCTTCAAGACTGTTGGAAGACCATTTCCAAGGACTACCTCTTGAAGCTCATCAAGAGAATGCCAAGAGTGTGCAAAGCAGTAATCAAGGCAAAAGGTGGCTACTTTGAAGAACCTAGAATATAAGACATATTCTCAGTTGTTTCACACTTTTTTGTTAAGTATTTCTTTCCACATGTTTTCATTCATAGTTTTGATGCCTTCAATGTGAATCTACAATTTTCACAGTCATGAAAATAAAGAAAACTCTTTGAATGAGAAGGTGTTTCCAAACTTTTGGTATCCGTACTGTATATATATACATGTATATATATATATATATATATATATATATATATATATATATATATATATTTGTATTACTTATGTATAGCTTACAATGCAGCAAATACTGCATAATGCATGTATTAATATAAAGTGAAAAATGACTAAGATATGGCAATATCCATAAGATATTGTGCAATAGTGCTATGGGAGCAAAAAGTAAAACATGAGCACGCCACATCGGGTAGATAGCACTATGGGTATGTGTTTCACATGTTTTATGGCCTCTTAAATCCAAATTTGGTTGGTAACTCTCCCTGTGATTTCTTATGTGAAACGGAGCACTTCGCTCTCTATACATGCACACGATCAGCAGGTCCCTGTTTGATACTGTCGACTATCTATCATCTGTTAAACTAGATCTACACCTTGGTTTATGGTGGTGGATCTGGTTTAATCTCCCCTATCTGGGTTTTTGGTTTGGGTCACCAGTATCTGATATTAAACTGCTCAGGTGTTTTCTTGTGGATATATTTGACTTATATCTCTGTACAATTTAGCTTGAGCATTTTCACGGATATTGACATGTGTCATATATATTCCCTATTTTGGATTCTCTGATGACCCTCACCACCCCTTTTTCTTTTGGGGAGTCATATGTATATATTTTTCTCAGACATTGTCCATTCTTGGATTAATCTAACATATACTTGTACCTTGCTGTTACTTGTGCATTTCTGGGTCATCCCCTATGTGCACGACTCGATTTTTTGGTTCCTGTTTTTTTCCTAATCTTTACCTGATCGTATATTATATTTATGCTATTAATGAATAAAATGTCTCCTCTTATGCATGTAATTTTGTATTAATAAAAATCTTCATTGTATTTTTAAGAGGTTGATTTAATTGCATTATTTATTATTTATTTGACCACTTTGTGGCCTCACTAGTGGAAACTAGAGATGAGCGAACCGGTCGCGGTTCGGCTCGAGGTCGGTTCGCCGAATGGAGCTTCCGTTCGAGTTCGGTTCGTCGAACGTTCAACTAAACGAACTCGAACTGCATAGGAAACAATGGCAGGCAATCACAAACACATAAAAACACCTAGAAAACACCCTCAAAGGTGTCCAAAAGGTGACAAACAACTCACAACACAACACAAACACATGGGAAAGTGACAAGGACAAATTCTCATGTGAAAACAAAACAGCGTTACGAGGACGAGACACAGATATAGGCATGGCATGCCCTTCCAAAATCATGTAAAACACCGCAAGGTGACTCCAAGCGGAGTCTCCCTTTTTTCCAAAAATTGGGCCACACAGACACCCCTTCAGTGGCAGCACTTGTGCCCCAGTTGTACACTTCACAGCTAGATTTGCATCAAGCACATTCAAAAATACGCCATACTTAACCGTCCCCAGGATGACACCAGGGTAGGTAGCAAAGTCTTTCCTGATCCTAGCTGTATGCATCTTGGATCATTTTTTAAAATATGTAAGCAAGGGTTACTCCAAGCGGAGTGTCCCTTTTTCCAAAAATTGTGCCCCACACACACCCACCCATTCAGTGGCAGCACTTGTGCCCTAGTTGTACACTTAACAGCTAGATTTGCATCAAGCACATTCAAAAATACGCCATACTTAACCGTCCCCAGGATGACACCGGGGTAGGTAGCAAAGTCTTTCCTGATCTCAGCTGTATGCATCTTGGATCATTTTTTAAAACTATGTAAGCAAGGGTTACTCCAAGCGGAGTGTCCCTTTTTCCAAAAATTTTGCCCCACACACACCCACCCATTCAGTGGCAGCACTTGTGCCCTAGTTGTACACTTCACAGCTAGATTTGCATCAAGCACATTCAAAAATACGCCATACTTAACCGTACCCAGGATGACACCGGGGTAGGTAGCAAAGTCTTTCCTGATCCCAGCTGTATGCATCTTGGATCATTTTTTAAAACTATGTAAGCAAGGGTTACTCCAAGTGGAGTGTCTCTTTTTCCAAAAATTGTGCCCCACACACACCCACCCATTCAGTGGCAGCACTTGTGCCCTAGTTGTACACTTCACAGCTAGATTTGCATCAAACACATTCAAAAATACGCCATACTTAACCGTCCCCAGGATGACACCGGGGTAGGTAGCAAAGTCTTTCCTGATCCCAGCTGTATGCATCTTGGATCATTTTTTAAAACTATGTAAGCAAGGGTTACTCCAAGCGGAGTGTCCCTTTTTCCAAAAATTGTGCCCCACACACACCCACCCATTCAGTGGTAGCACTTGTGCCCTAGTTGTACACTTCACAGCTAGATTTGCATCAAGCACATTCAAAAATCCACAAGCATTTACTCTCCCCAGGATGACACAGGGGTAGTAAATTCCTGGTGGATCCATGACTTGTTCATTTTGATGAACGTTAGTCTGTCCACATTGTCACTGGACAGACGCGTGCGCTTATCTGTCAGCACACACCCAGCAGCACTGAAGACACATTCAGAGACAACGCTGGCAGCTGGACACGACAAAATCTCCAAGGCGTAACTGGAGAGCTCTGGCCATTTTTCTAGATTTGAAGCCCAAAATGAGCAAGGCTCCATTTGCAAAGTCATGGCATCGATGTTCATTTGGAGATACTCCTGTATGATCCTCTCCAGCCGTTGACTATGTGTCAGACTTGTTGTCTCTGGTGGCCTTGCAAAGGAGGGTCTAAAAAAATTATGAAAAGATTCCAAAAAATTGCTGTTACCAGCACCAGATACAGTCCTACTGGTACGGGTAGACTGTTAAAGATGAAGAGACCGTCCCATGTTTGTCAAGTTACAACTGTGAGATTCACTCCCTGCACCTGCATTGTTGTTTGGTGGAAAAGCCGATCTAAGATCGAGTAACAGCTTCTGCTGATACTCCTGCATACGTGCGTCCCTTTCTATGGCTGGAATTATGTCACAAAATTTGGACTTGTACCGGGGATCTAATAGTCTGGCAAGCCAGTAGTCATCATCACTTCTAATTTTGACAATACGAGGGTCATGTTGGAGGTAGTGCAACGAGAAGGCACTCATGTGTCTTGCGCAGCCATGCGGACCAAGTCCACGCTGTGTTTGTCGCATAGAGGTGCTACCCGTTCTTTCTTCCTCTGACATCTCCCCCCAACCTCTTTCAACTGAAATTTGACCAAGGTCTCCCTCATCCGCTGAGTCTTCCATGTCCATGGACAGTTCGTCCTCCATTTCTTCATGTTCTCCTGCACCTTCCTCAACATTTCGCCTGCTACTATGCGCCCTTGTTGATCCCTGTCCCCCATGGTCCCATGCCTGCCGTGTTGGTGATGATGAACTTCTGGACCTTGGTGATGTTGTTGTCCTTTGCGCATATGAATCCTCCTGTAGTTCATCCCCTTCCTGTTGTCCCACCCCCTGACTCCGAATAGTGTTTAGCGTGTGCTCCAGCATGTAAATGACTGGAATTGTCATGCTGATAATGGCATTGTCAGCGCTAAACATATTCGTCGCCATGTCGAAACTGTGCAGAAGGGTGCATAGGTCCTTGATCTGAGACCACTCCATCAGGGTGATCTGCCCCACCTCTGCATCTCGTTGGCCCAGGCTATACGTCATGACGTATTGCACCAGGGCTCGGCGGTGCTGCCACAGTCGCTGTAAAATGTGGAGAGTCGAATTCCAGCGTGTCGGCACATCGCATTTCAGGTGATGAACCGGCAGGCCGAAAGACTTCTGGAGCGATGCAAGTCGCTCAGCTGCGGCGGTTGAACGGCGGAAGTGAGCAGACAGTTTTCGTGCCCTGGTCAGAAGGCCATCTAGGCCGGGATAGTATGTTAAAAATTGCTGGACAACAAGGTTCAACACGTGAGCCATACAAGGCACGTGTGTCACCTTGCCCAGGCGAAGGGCCGCACCCAGGTTTGCAGCATTGTCGCACACGGCCTTACCAGGCTGCAGGTTGAGTGGAGACAACCATTTATTAAACTCAGTCTCCAGAGCTGCCCACAACTCAGTCGCTGTGTGACTCCTATTTCCAAGACATGTCAAGCTAAAGACCGCCTAATGGCGTTGCGCTCTGCTGCCAGCATAGTAATGAGGGGTGCGTGATTCCTTCTGCGCAGTGAGAACGCTGGTGGCCTGACCAGGCAGGCTTGGGGCGGAGGTGGAGGACCCAGATGAGGTGGAGGAGGCAGAAGCAGTGGCAGAACTTGGACAGACAGAGGATTGACGCACAAGTCGTGGGGACGGCAAGACTTGTGCAGCAGACCCTTCACCATCTATCACCATAGTTACCCAGTGCCCAGTCAGTGACATGTAACGTCCCTGTCCATGCTTACTGGTCCAAGTATCGGTGGTGAAATGCACCCGTTCACACACAGAGTTTCTCAAGGAAGCGGTGATGTTGTGTGCGACATGCTGGTGTAGCGCGGGCACACCTTTCTTAGAGAAGTAGTGGCGACTAGGCATCTGGTACTGGGGCACAGCGACAGACATAAGGTCTCTAAATACCTGTGTGTCCACTAGGCGGAAAGGCAGCATTTCGGTAGCCAAGAGCTTACAGAGGGATAGAGTCAACCTCTTAGCTTTGTCATGGGTCGCAGGAAATGGCCTTTTATTTGACCACATCTGAGGGACAGAGATCTGGCTGCTGTGTGTAGACGGTGTTGAGTAGGGTGTCCCTGGAAAAATGCAGGTTTGTGAGGAAAGTGCAGGCGGAGACATGATGTTGCCTTCATCCAACGTTGGTGCTATCGATGTCTGAGAGAGCTGTACACACTCACTTGTTTCCCCTTCCAAACCAACTGATGACCTACCAAGCAAACTGCCTGTTGCGGTTACAGTGGGGGAAGTTGTGCGTGGAAAATCAGGTGTGACAGCTGTCCCCACAGTCCTAGAAGATGAAGAGCGCGCGGATGCACTGGAAGGGGCAGGCCGTGGATGGTTCGCTCCGCTAGGCCGCATTGCAGCATGGTGAACTTCCCACTGGGACCTATGATATTTATTCATGTGACGATTCATGGAAGAAGTTGTCAAACTGCTGAGGTTTTGACCTCTACTAACAGAATCACGACAAATTTTACACATCACATAATTTGGGCGATCTTTTTCTATGTCAAAAAAGGACCAGGCTAGGCAAGGCTTAGAGGGCATGCGACCTGCTGAGCCCCCCCGACTAGTGCTCAGAGGCAGAGTGGTGGCTGATGATGCAGTTGTAGACGTGCTACCAGTGCTTCGACTCTGTCCAGGAAGGCGCAAGGTAACTTCGTCGTCGGTTGCATCCTCCTCCACCGCCTCTGTTGACCTCCTCGAGTGCCTGACTGGGGGTTGACAGTAGGTGGGATCTAGAACTTCATCATCAATTGTGTTTGCACTCCCCTCCTCCTCAGACCGAGCCTCTTCTTGCCCTGACCGAATATTTAAGTTGTCATCCCAATCTGGTATCTGCGTCTCATCGTCATCAGTATGTTCCTCATTGTCTATAACCACAGGTGTTACAGTTTGTGACAAAGGGTCAACATTATGCTCAGAAACTTGGTCCTCACGGCCTGAATCAGAGTCACAAAGGTTCTGGGCATCACTGCAGACCATTTCCTGGTCTGTACTCACTGTAGCTTGGGAGCAGACCTCTGATTCCCAGGCTATAGTGTGACTGAACAGCTCTGCAGACTCAGCCATCTCAGTTCCACCATACTGTGCAGGGCTGATGGAGACTTCAGAGCTGGGAGAAAGCAAGTTTGATTGGGATGACAACTCAGAGGACTGGTGTTTTTTGGATGCGGTACTTGAGGTGGCTGAGAGGGTACTTGTTGGACCACTTGAGATCCATTCAAGCATTTTTATTTTTTGGCCATCATCTACCTTTGTTCCTGTTGTTTGTGTCCGTAAAAAAGGGAGCACATCGGATTGTCCACGGTAAGTAGTAGACATCTTACTTTTGCTGGTAGATGGTCTATCTTCAGCAGATGATAATGGAGCTTTGCCACCTTCCCCATGGACAAACCCTTTTTTTCCTTTTACAACACGCCTCTTCCCCTTTCCACCAGCATCTGTCATTTTGCCACTCATGTTGATTGCGACAAGATTGTGCACTGAAAATGTGGTAGTAAAAATTGAGAGGTGGTGTAGATTGCAGCGGTGGTCTATCTTTATTAACAGCAGAATAATAAAGAATAAATATCCCTGACAATGCAACTACAGCCCTTAAACTGGCAGCATAAATTGCTAGTATAATGGCTTAGTTATAATGAGTTTGAGTGTGCAATGCAGGCAGACGTGCTGCAAATATCTTTGCACTACTGGGACTATACAGAAGTCCAATAGCCACGTTTAGGATGCCACTAAGTTCACTCAGTGTTTGCTAGTATAATGGCTTAGTTATAATGAGTTTGAGTGTGCAATGCAGGCAGACGTGCTGCAAATATCTTTGCACTACTGGGACTATACAGAAGTCCAATAGCCACGTTTAGGATGCCCCTAAGTTCACTCAGTGTTTGCTAGTATAATGGCTTAGTTATAATGAGTTTGAGTGTGCAATGCAGCCAGACGTTCTGCAAATATCTTTGCACTACTGGGACTATACAGAAGTCCAATAGCCACGTTTAGGATGCCACTAAGTTCACTCAGTGTTTGCTAGTATAATGGCTTAGTTATAATGAGTTTGAGTGTGCAATGCAGCCAGACGTGCTGCAAATATCTTTGCACTACTGGGACTATACAGAAGTTCAATAGCCACGTTTAGGATGCCACTAAGTTCACTCAGTGTTTGCTAGTATAATGGCTTAGTTATAATGAGTTGGAGTGTGCAGAGGACAGGAGGGTACAGTGGCAGGGTTGTGGGTCTCTGGGTAGAGGAATGGAAGCCTGCCTTTCTATCCCTCCTAATGGGGAAATGCAGCGAGGAAATCCCTGACCTTAGCTACACAGACGCTGTCATCTTGTGTAGCTGTTAAACTCTGTTTTCAGGACCTGTCACCTATGGCTCTGACCCTGCCGGTATGAGCCCTTAAAAGGACTGATAGAAAGTGCTATCCCTATGCTGTCCAGCGCTGTGTATGGAGCGTATACAGCTGTATCGGCGATAGGAGCTGCGCCAGTGATGTCTGACACCAAGGACGCAGAAGGCAGATAATGGCGTGCTGGAGGAAAATGTCCGTTTTTATAATGCAGGGACATGTGACATGGACATCCTATCACACATGCCGTTGCTTCTCTGGCTAAAAGTCCACTTAGCTGTGTGTGTGTCTGGGATTGGCTGACATGCTGGCCCTCCCCACTACACTCGCGCGCTTAGGGAAGGAAGACAAGGAAAAAGAAAAAAAATGGCGATCGCCATTATCCAAACAGCAGTGATCTGAATGCGCTGTTCCCGCACACTATACACTGAAATGTCATAATAGTGTGATTCACAGAGTGACTTACACTATTACAGCGGAAAGCCAGCTAGGAATTAGCTGTTTTTTTTGCTGCTAGAACCGTTCTCGAACGTATCTAGAACTATCGAGCTTTTGCTAAAAAGCTCGAGTTCTAGTTCGATCTAGAATAGCCCCCAAAATCACTCGAGCCGCGAACTGGAGAACCACGAACCGCGAACCGCGCTCAACTCTAGTGGAAACCCCCTGTTTTCTCTTGTTTTTCTACGATTTCATTATGGGGTCTAGTGACTTTGTACATTTATCATGACAGGCCCTATTGTCCCTATCCTTTTTGTTTAAAAAGTAAAACATGATAGTATTTTACAATTATTATTAGTGAAAAGATTTAGATGAAATATAAGCAATGCAGGAAAATCCCAAATAAATATATACACATTTCCAGAATACAATATATTAGAAGTCATTCCTTATTAACTCTGGCAAATAGCTGTCACTTCTTTACCTTTGATATCAGGCTGATTCTTGGATGTAATAGGGTCATATCAGTATATCTGAAGGAGACATGAGGGTTGATCATGATTAAAGGGAATGCCACTGGCTGTTCTGAGTCATAAAGGAATTACTTAAATTAATGTAAACAACACACAATTAAAATCACACACCAATGACATTTTTATCTTACAAAAAGAGAACAAAGCTATATTGCTCATTAGGACCTGCAGGAGTCAAAGTACCCAATATAGTGATCCAGCGGCACTAAAGTTGTAATAAATGTAATAATTTGGCATATAATAAATAAATGTTTCATGCCACCACCTCCTGAGCCACATCATACCCAAGCTATGGCTGGAATCCGCAGATCATTGGCATTGCTGTTACAATCGATTTTAAAGTGTCTCTTAATAGCTTTTAATCAATTACTATCTTCAATCGTACATACAGCTATAATTACTGAAGGGCGAACCCCCCAATGATTGGGATAGGGAGCCTCGCACAAACATTTTGTAAAGTTCATGTTCGGCTCGGAGATCTCACAAACTTGCGTCCAAACCCCGAGATTAGACTTTACAGTTATGGGATGTGACGGGGGGCTGTAAAATAAAGAAGATAGTTATTAAATATTGTCATTATACTTAAAAGTCAAACAACGAGTTCTGCAGACTCTGTCTCCCGACTGCTTCTGCTTCTGGGTCCAATCTCATTGCTGTGCCCCCGGCTAACCACCACTGACTACAGGACCTTCAATGGCGCCATAGCCATGTGACCATTCTGGTATGAATGTTGTATTACCTCGTGGGTTACAGACTGATTACATTGGTAATGATGTCATGGAAGGTCCTGTAGTCAGTGGTGGTTACCTGGGAGCATGGCTGACCTGCCTCAGCTATGCTCTCGGTTGAAGTCTCTGACAGCTCTCAGCTGAGTCTGTGCAAGCAGACCTGTGTTTGTCTTCTCATACAGATGTAGCAAAGCTGAAGATGCTCGCCTGCCTTTGGACTAATGCGGGCGTCACACGGTACAATCTATCGTGCGATCGCACGAGCGATCGTACCCGCCCCCGTCGTTTGTGCATCATGGGCAAATCGCTACCCATGTCGCACTAAGTAGTTAAACCGCCGTCACACGTACTTACCTGCTGTGTGCGGTGAACATCCTCTTCCTGAAAGGGGAGGGACGTTCGGCGTCACAGCAACGTCACACAGCCACTGGCCAATAGAAGCGGAGGGGCGGAGATGAGCGGGACATAAACTTCCCGCCCACCTCCTTCCTTCCGCATAGCCGGCGGGTTCCGCGGGACGCAGGTAAGCTGTGTTCATCGTTCCCGGGGTGTCACACGGAGCGATGTGTGCTGCCCCGGGTATGATGAACAACCGACGCAAAGAAAAATAAACGTTTTTTTAAAAATAGGCGACGTGTACACGACTCACGATTTGTAACCGATTTGCGAATGTTTAGCGTCGCTCAGAGGTGTCACATGAAATGCGTCATGAAAACCGTGACCCCGACGACATATCGCACGATGGATCGTCTCGTGTGACGCCCGCATTAGTCAGAGGGTTTTTTAGGGTAATAAAGATAGAGTCGTAAATGTCTTCTTTTTTATTTCTAATAAAATATTTTTTTCTCTGTGCTGTTGTTTTATTTTACTGTTAAAATATTAGACAATCACAGACACTGTCACAGAGTGGGCATCTGTGTTTGGATGCTGGGGTAATGTAAGGGCAGATTCAAAGTTACTCCAACAGCCAATCACAGATGCCTATTCTGTGTGACAGCATCTGTAATTGGTTTTTGGGTCCCTCACATATATAACAGTGTAAAAATAAATATTTAAAAAAATAACGTAGCACTCCACAGTATTTTTGATTCTCAGCGCAGATAAATCGGACGGCTATGGACTGCCACCCCCATCTGCCTGGCTTTACCTTGGCTGACAATCAAAACACAGGAAGCCCATTAATTTTTTTTTTTAATTATTTTAAAAAAATAAAAAAAAAATGTGTGAGCTGCCGCCGTATTTTGATCGCCAGTCAGGTAAACACCAGACAGCTGATGGCTGGGATTCTCTGCAGCCTGCAGCCGCCCCTGGAAATGGTGCATTGATTTTTAGCTCCATGTCCAGGTGCTTTACCCAGCTTGGCCAGTGGCCCTGATGGCAGTGGCACGCTGGGTAATAATAGGTTAATACCAGCTTTGCATTCTCAGCTGGTGCTAAGCCCAAAATTAAATTCATGGTGTCATGCCAAATTAGTCATGGTCACCATGAATTTCTAGTAAAAAGTAAAAAAAAACCACAACACATAGAAAAAAACTTTTTATTAGAAATAAAACAAAAAAAAAATTAGAGACTCCATCTTTATTATAAAAATATCCTTAGTCCGACACAGTCCACAGGTAGAGCAATATCAGCTCTGCTTCATTACTCTGTACAGACAAGCGTCTATACAGAGCGAGAAACAGGGAGAGGAATGTCAGCTCTGCTTCATTACTCTGTACAGACAGGTGTCTCTACAGAGCAAGAAGCAAGCTGACAGTGAGGGTATGATTCCACTTGTGCGAATCTTGCATTGCATCAACCCACATAGCGCACACTGTCCTGACAGGAGCGCCTCAGCTGCATGGAAATACATGATCCTGATGCAAGACCCGCACAGTGCCAGTCAAAGTTCAATTAAGTCCATTAGCCATGGACTCGGGTGAACCCTCACATCACCGCGAACACGGCCGAAAACAGTCGAAGACTGCCGAGTGACAGCTGTGCAGTGAATTCTCCTGGACGTTAATGATTGGACCCGGAAGCAGAAGCAGCCAGGAGACAGCGGCTGAGCGTGTCTGCAGGATGCGTCGTGGGATCTGTAAGTATAATCATAATGTTTTTTAATAATGTGCTTGTTTTTACAGCCCCTGGACCCGAACTGTAACACGAGCTTCCCAGGAAAACTGTTTTTCGGGATCGTGTGCACGAACATCATCTGTTCGGTACGGACCCCAAACTTTACAGCTTGGGTTCGTCCATCACTAGCTATAATATATCTCTAACATGCTTGTGAGTGCAGATTTGCAGTTTGCGAGATGTGAGTTCTACATAAATTAATTTGCATGTACAAGTCGCATAGTGAACAACATAAATGCTACTACATGATATGTAGTCTGTAATTTTAAATTCTATAGAGCCATCAGCTGATGTAAAGGATGTTCACGTACTATGTTTTTACATGCCTAGCAATCCCCACAGGGATAGAAACCTCATTTCTTTTTCACAGCATTAAATAAGTTTGAAGGTTTAGTCACATAGTGTCTTCTAACAAGATGGCCTTTAAAGTTTTTAGCTTTCCTAGCTGTCATCAGTGGGAAGTCAAGGAGCACTTTGGATAATATCAATTCGGTTTTAAATATTGACCAATGTTTCTTTAGAATACTCTACATTCTTTCCCACTGATGTTTGTTGTCATGCCTCGGATTTGATTCAACAACCTAATGTGCCTTGGTCCATTTCCCTCTCCATTGAGCCACAGTCAGTTCAGTCACTGTCCTGGTTCTGAACACTGTGTCTTTGTTTGGACACTTCTTGTGTTCATTGCCTTTCTGCCAACAAGTGTTTCCGATGATGTAATTTAGTCTGCCCTATCATCTGGCAGGTGTAACTATTTAAAGTCTCCATGGGCTTCCATTTCCTGCTGGTGATATTTTAGAAGTGAACTCTGCTTGGAACTACAGACTGTTTGGGTAGTTTAATTTTAACAATGAGAGATAGAATATCCAAAATAAAATCCAGAAAATCAAATTGTATAAATGATATAAATTTATTTGCATTTTGCAGAGAAAAACAAGTATTTGATTCCTCTGGCAAATACGACTTAATACTTGGTGGCAAAACTCTTGCTGGCAAGTACAGCAGTCAGACTTTTTTTGTAGTTGATGATGAGGTTTGCGCACATGTCTGGAGAAATTTTGGTCCACTCCTCTATGCAGATCATCTCTAAATCAAGATTTTGAGGCTATCACTTGGCAACTATGAGCTTCAGCTCACTCTGTAAGTTTTCCATGGGGTTAAGGTGTGGAGACTGGCTAGGCCACTCCATGACCTTAGTGTGCTTCTTTATAAGCCACTATTTTGTTGCCTTTGTTGTATGTTTTGGGTTATTGTCATGCTGGAAGACCCAACCACGACCCATTTTTAATGTCTTGGCATATGGAAAGAGGTTGCCACTCCAAATGTTATGGTACATGGCTCTATCCATTGTACCATTTTTGCAGTGCAGTAGTCCTGTACACTTTCCAGAGAAACACCCTCAAAACATGTTTCCACTTCTATGCTTGACAGTGGGGGCAGTGTTCTTTGGGTCATAGGCAGCATTTCTCTTCCTCCAAACACGGTGAGTTGAGTTAAGGCCAAAGAGCTCAATTTTCTTTTCGTCTCATCTGACCACAGCACCCCCTCTCACTCACTCTCAGAATCATCCAGATATTATTCTTTTTCAAACTTCAGATGGGCCTGCATATGTCCCTTCTTGAGCAGTGGGACTTTGGAGGCACTGTAGGATTTTAAGCCATTTTAAGCATATTGTGTTAACAATGGTTGTCTTGATAACAGTGGTCCCAGCTGCCTTGAGATTATTAACAAGTTCTCCCCATGTAGTTTTAGGCTGATCTCTCACCTTCCTCATGATCCTGGATACCCCACTAGGTGAGATTTTGCATGGTGCTCCAGATTTTTTTGTATTTCATTTTGTATTTTTTCCATTTTCTTATGATTGCACCAACAGTTGTCTCCTTCTCACCCAGCATCTTACTTGTAGCCCATTCCAGCCTTATGAAGGCCTATAATCTGGTCCCTGACATATTTAGAAACCTCTTTAGTCTTGCCCATGTTGTAGAAAGAGGGTAGAGTCTGACTGTTTAATTGAGCCTGTGGACAGGAGTCTTTTATACAAGTGACAATTTAAGACAGCTGTCTTTAATGCAGGTAACGAGTTGATTAGGAGAGTCTGAGTGGTCTGTAGGAGCCAGAACTCTAAGGCTATGTGCGCACGTGTGTGCTCTGCACCGCACCGAAAAGGTGCGCTTCAGAGCGCAGCTGAAAAGCTCCGTTCTGAAGCGCATGGTGCCGGCAGATTCGTGCGCTCTGCATGCTGCCTCTCCCTATAGACAGCATGCAGAACGCACGAAAGAAGTGACATGTCACTTCTTAGAACGCAGCGATTCGGCAAGCAGCCAAATCGCTGCGTTCTAACATGCCACGTGCGCACGGCCCCTGCACAATCTCCATAGATTGCGGTGCAGAACGCAGCGTAACTGCATGCAATATGCACACGTGCGCACATACCCTTAATGGTTGGTAGGGGAACAAATACTTATTTCTCTCTGCAAAATGCAAATGCTTTATATAATTTATACAATGTGATTTTCTAGATTATATTTTGGATATTCTTTCACTGTTAAAATTAACCTACCCTTAAAATTATAGACTGTTCATGTCTTTGTCAGTGGGCAAACTTACAAAATCAGCAATGGATCAAATAATTATTTATTTCACTGTACATGGAACCCTTGATGGCCGCTTAGGAAGCAAAGGTCTGAGTGGTCATCTGAGTCATCAAGTAAGGCTGGAAACACATCTATGCGAGTAAAATCGGTCCGACTGGGCTGAAAAATACTCGGCTGATTTTAGTTCACGTTAGGTGCGAGTGCAACGCAAGTGCGATGCTTTTTGCTCGCGTGTGTGTCGCGTTTGCGATGCTAGTTTCATGCAACATCTTAATTAGATAAAAGCTATTACACATGTGTCATTTAATTAACCTATGGGAATGTGCTGTCACATTCATCTAATGAGCGAAGTTACTGCCACACTCGCTAATGTGAACGCTGGTGCGCGTGTGTGATGCTACTTTTAATCCCCTTCCATAGGAAATCATTGGGACAAATGGTGCGAGAAACTCGCAAAAAAGCAGCATGCTGCGATTTTTTTCTCAGTCCGATTTGGACTGAGAAAAAAATCGCAGATGAGAGCTGAATCATTCACTAACATGTGTCCGATTCCAATGCTAGTTTTTCTCGCATTGCTCTACTGTGAGAAACTCGCAAGTGAAAAGCAGCCCTTAGGGCTGTTTTAGTCTACACAGGGGTCTTTTAGGACTGCACAGCTGGGACCTATAATGTGTACTAAAATCAGGTGAGTCAAGTGGAGAAGTTTTAAGTAAGACCTTATTTTTATTATTTACCATTTGTGCACTTTAGTGTGCATAACATTATCACTAGCCCACCCCATGTTTTCAGTGTGCCGAGATGTCACGATGGACACTGTGAACATCTTGGCTGTGCAATTGAACTCCATGACTTTGGAAATAGCCAGGATTAACCCCTTCACGACCTGCCGATTTTTCGCTTTCCATTTTTTTTCGCCATTCTTCTTCTGAGAGACGTAACTTTTTTATTTTTCCGTCAATATGGTCATGTGAGGGCTATTTTTTTGTGGAATGAGCTGTACTTTTAAATACAACCATAAGTTTTACCATATAGTGTACTATAAAACCGCAAAAAAAATCCAAATGCAGAAAAATTGCAAAAAAAGTGCGATAGCACAAATTTTTTAAGATATTTTATTCACTGTGTTCACTATATGGTAAAACTGATGTATGGGTGGGATGCCTAAGGTCAGTGTGAGTTCGCAGACACCAAACATGTATAGGTTTATGTACCGCCCCACGGGCTCGGCCGGCTGCCGAGCCGCCCGGATCCTGGCTCATACGGTGGGTGGCTCGAGCTCTTTACGGACCCGGGGGTCACGTCGCTCCTTAAGGAAGGGGGTTGGCGCTACACACGGGGACTCCGGTGATGAGTTCCACGGCCGAGGCCGCGGTGGTTTGTAAGGGATTTTTAAGTTCGTGACGCCACCCACGTGTTGTGGTGAATGGATGGACACCGCCGCTGCCGTTGACTAGGCCTACCGGGGACGGTGTTGTGCAGCTTGGTGTTGACCCCTCCGTGGGTAGTGGAGTGATGGTCCCAGGGGCCCGAGGGAGACGCTGAGGTGGGGGAGCGGGTGGGTGCTGGGGTGTCGGTGCGGTGCAGCACGGTGCGCGGCCCGAAGGCACTGGTGTACTCACTATGACACAACACATTGGAGTCTCTGGTAAACCAAACGGGATGATGAACGGGGCCAGCAGCCGGCTGCAGCTTCTCCCTTGACAGGTTGGTGGTTTCCGCCTTTCTCCTGCACCTCCTTAATGTAAATGTTCTGACTCCTATGCCTAAGCAACAGTAGTCCACTCCCCGGCTTGCTGGGTGTCGGAAGAGCCCTGTTTGCTTGCAGACGCTGGCCCTTTGGGTCTCTATGCCTTGGCGGTGGCTTTACCCTAAAAGGTTGGGCTGTTGTCTTCAGTCGGGTCTTGTGTGGGAAAGGTCCTAAAGTCCAGTCCTCAATCAGTTGATTCGACTTAGTCTAGTGGTTTCTGAGCTTCGTACTGGGTCTGAGTACCCCTCCTGGTGCTCCGGTTTCCAATCGGTTCCCCGGTTCTGTACCGGCGGGCCACCGCCCGACCCCAGTCCCTACGGTTCCACCGGCTGTAATCCCAGCTCCTGCAGGTGGCCACCGCCATCTGCCTCCTTGCCAGAGGTGACTGGGCTCCAACCCAGCCACCTGAGTAGACTATTAGCAGGCCTGGTCACAGGTCTGCCGTTAAGCTTGACTTATCTCCTCCATGGTCAAAGCTACTCTCTAGAACTACTCTCTCTGCTCCCCTCGGGGAACTGCTCTGTTTTCCCGCCTCCAGGCCTGTGAACTCCTCGGTGGGCGGAGCCAACCACCTGGCTCCACTCCCCTGGTGTGTACATCAAACCTGGAGGGTGGTGACAAGTGTTTTGAAGTTTGGCTGCTGTCACCTTTTTAGGGAGGGGGTGTGTGTGCATGGGACTACCTGGATGACCTGACTAGTCCATGGTGTCACATTCCCCCTTGGTTTAATGCAGACCGTCCGCGGGCTGCCCGTCCATCACCGGTTTATTTTGTAACTGTAAAAAGATAAAACATTTTTAAACATTATGCATTTTTTTTTAATCTTCCCTTACGGGAGGCACATACTTAAACGTTGCAAACTGTAACATTTTTATTAATACGGGAAATGGGAACAGGTCCTTCACTCACCCACCCAAACAACCTGAACCTTGATGCTGCCCCTAAGAAGTGGGCAGAACCCCTTTTCCCCAGTCTAGGAACGGGCCCAGGTGGTGTTTAACGGGATGGGTGCAGGTTTCACATCTGCTTGTCTCTGGGGGGCCCCATGTCCAGGGGACCCCTGGACCCAGAGGATCGCTCTGCCCTATCTGCTGATCACAGCTACACAGCTGTAAACAGCAGATACTCTCACTTTTTGGTTCACTCGGCTGCTGGCCGAGTGAAACTGAGAGTAATTCATGGGTAGTACAGAAGTCATCACATGACCCTGTGCTACCATAACTACCGGAAGTCACGTGTCACGTCACATGACTTCCGGTATCGGGCAGTAAGTAAACGTTTACCGTCGATGTCGCTGTCAAATATTGCCATTCACACTTACAGGTGCATTGTATTATAGTCATAAACCAATTATATTTATATTAGAATAGAGGATCACTTGAAAACCAGAAAAAATTCTCTCTAAAACGTCACTTTTATTAATACTATTAAAATACTAAAATAATACTAAATTCTGGAATAATATCCAGAAGTAAAGACATCAACAAGTCGTGCTTAGTGATAGCTAAGTAGGGTCTTGAAGGTGGACAGGGGACAAGGGGTGTGCACCGCCTACTAATTTCAATTGATATGCTGATAGTTATGAGGTGGGACAGGGGGTCTGATAATCCCTGATGTTATTCCCTACCTAACTATAAATGTAGCATTCTAGGAACAAACCAGGGGGGGGGGGGGTTGGATGAGCAGGAGCCCTGCAAGATGCCAGTGTTTACCATATATATAGCAATCTAATCATAAAGCAGGAGGTTCTATATGAACAGAGCCCTGCAGGTTGCCAATATCTACAATAATTACAGCATTCAAATAATGAAACAGGAAGATCTGGATGAACAAGGCCCTGTAAGATGCCAGTGTTTACCATGCATATAGCATTCTAGTGATGAAGCCGGACCATCTAGACCTTACAACATGCTGGTGATCCCTTTAATTCTAGCTTTCTATTCACGGGCCAGGATGAACAACAGGTTCATGAATCAGGGGGAACTAGATGAGCATGGGCCCTGCAAATCATCTATTGATCCCTATAGATCCAGCTGTTGACCCATCAACCAGATCGAATTGGATACACAGAGGCCCTTTAGATTTTAGGTTTATAGGCATGAACCAGGGAACTGGATGACCAGGAGCCGTGCAAGGTGTCATCTCATTTAGGAGATAAGGGGAGTGCAATCCAACATGTCATTTTTGGGGGGGTTTATTAAAAACAATAAATGAGTACACCCTTCTCCCAGGTGTGTTTGCTGGAAAACGAACAATCTTCAATACAATATATCGGGGTTTTCTTATATAAGAAGAATTCCTAGGTGGGAAAGCGCCTATTATGTTATATAAAAGTGGTAAAACTAAGAACTTCATTCAGACCTTTGGGATTGAGTGTATCGAGCAAAAAGGTCCATTTTGCTTCCCGCTGCAGGATTCTCTTATCCCAATTTCCCTTCCTTGGGGATTTGGGTATGACCTCTATAACCTGGAATTGGATGGATTTGGGGTTACCCTGGTGGCATTGTGCCACATGTCTGGCAATAGGTGTATCTCGCCTGTGCACTATGTCCCCCAGGTGTTCCCCTATTCGTACACGAAGTTGGCGTTTAGTCTTGCCAATATAGCTCAAAGGGCACGAGCATGTACACCTGTAGACAACCCCCTCTGTCCGACAATTGGCAAAGCTATTGATATAAAATCTTCTGCCTGTGGTTAAATTACAGAAAGTTTTGGTCTGGTCGATATATGGGCAGTAGCTACAGGCACCGCATCTGAATGTGCCAATTGGTTTACGGTCCAGCCATGTTCCTTCCCCTTTTTTCGGTTCAAAATGACTGTGGACCACCAAATCTTTAATTGTTTTCCCCCTTCTATAAGTAACACTTGGATGAGGGGTAATGAAATCCTTTAGATCGGGGTCTGCCTGTAATATGCCCCAATGACGCCTCAGAATGGCAAGGACTCTGTCATTCTGATCGTCATAAGAGCCTATGAGTCTTGTGCAAGATTCAGTTGCTGATTTCTCACGTGGAGTCAAGAGGTCTCTCCTGTTAGTATCCCGCGCCGACCTATAAGCTGTTTTGATGACATGGGAGGGATAACCTCTTGCTCTGAACCGGTCGCCAAGTTGCTGGGCTTGATTGTTAAATTCGCTAAGGGATGAACAGTTCCTTCTGACACGAAGGAACTGTCCCTTTGGTATTCCCTTGCGTAAGGGTAGGGGGTGATAGCTTTCCCATCTTAGGAGACTGTTTGTGGCTGTTGGTTTGCGGTAAACACTCGTGCCCAGGGTACCATCTTCATATTTCATTATTTTTGTGTCCAGAAAGGTCAAGCTATCCCCTCCTATTTCGTATGTAAATTTTAGGCCTAACTGATTGATGTTAAGTTTGGCAACGAATTCCTGAAAGGACCTTGCATCCCCCGTCCAGAGGACGAGGATGTCATCAATGTAACGACCCCAGAACGCAATCTGGGGTCCCCATATGACATCCCCGTCCCCAAAAACCACCCTATCCTCCCACCAGCCCAGGAACATGTTGGCATAGATGGGGGCACATGGGCTCCCCATCGCTGTGCCCCTGAGCTGGTGGTAGAACCGGTTATTAAATAGAAAATAGTTTCGGGTCAGGACAAACGTGAGAAGTTGAATCACAAAGGCGTTGTGCTCCCTGAATTGATTCCCTCTCGCATTAAGATAGAATTGTGCCGCCTCTATGCCCCTATCATGTGGGATACAGCTGTACAGCTGCTCCACATCAATGGATGCCAAGATGGTATTGGCATCCAGATGTATTCCATCCAATTTACACAGTAAGTCTGTGGTATCTCTAATGTAGGATGGTTGTGTTGTAATGAATGGGTGGAGTACTTTGTCAAGATATACCCCTGGGTTTTGTCCCAGCGCATCTACCCCTGACACGATTGGGCGTCCTTTAAGGGGGTGGAATCCTTTGTGGATTTTCGGGATAGAATAAAACGTGGCAATAGTTGGAAATTGATTGTTTAAGAAAGTGTATTCATCCCTGGAAATCAGAGATTTGTCCAAGGCCTTTGATGTTATACTTTCAAGTTCTAACATAAATTCCCTAGTGGGGTCCGAGGGGAGGATAGCATATGTGACTCTATCAGATAGAATTCTGGTACACATTTTGACATAATCTGGTGTATCCATAATTACAATATTGCCCCCTTTGTCTGAGGGCTTGATTGTTATTGATTGATTTTTTTCCAGGTTAGAGAGGGCTTCCTTCTCACTAGGTGTCAAATTGGGTTCACAGCTAGTTGTTCTTGGTTTAATTTTCCTGATCTCGTCTGCCACTAATTTTGAAAAGATGTCTAGACTATTACAGTCCGTTACTGGTGGCATCTTTTTGCTTTTTAATTTTAGATCAGTAAATGGACCTATGCCAGTTGAGTTGTTATCAACTTCTGACAAGCCTGCCAGGAGTCTGACGTCCTCCAACGATTCTAAAGGGATTCCAAGTTTACGGCATTCTGCCAAATCATTCAGTCTAAAGAATCTCCTCCATCTGAGCTTTCTCAGGAAGAGTTCAATGTCCTTAATCCAGGTGAATGAGTCAAAATGTGTGGTAGGCACAAAGGATAGGCCTCTATTTAATACTAATTCTTCAGTTTTTGATAGCCTATATGCGGACAGATTATAGATCTGATGTCCCTCCCTTACAGAGTTCTTTACCACTTCCTCACATTCCTGGGATATCTTTCCCTGAATGTATATGGGTCTCGTATCCCTAAAAAAGAGGACGGTGCCGGTGCCTGGGGTTGAGAGGAGGGAGTATAGGAGGAGGGGCCATAGGAGGATAAAGGCAATGGTGCTTGACCTGATCCTCCCGCAGTCTGGTATTCTGGGGGTCCTTGTTGGTCCCTGTTTCCCATTTGTTCCCATCTTCTTCTACCCCCTCTCTGTCTTTCCCCCCTATTCTTATTAGCCCTTGGTCTGGGGTCCCTTGGTCTACTTTCTGTGTCTGAGATATCAGAGGATGAAATGTCCCCTGTCACTGCCTGGCAATTAAAGGCTCGTTTTTGTTTAAAGTCCTCTAGGTCTCTAATGAAGCGCTTGTGCTTACGGTTTTTAATATTTTGTTGATATTTATCTATGGTGGCCTGTAGGGTCAGCTCTTTTGACTGGAACTCAGGGTCCCCTTTAAATTTTAGGACTTCTTCTCTAAGTGCGTGTAAGTTCTTCTCGGTTACTTCCAGAGTACACCTTTCCTCCTCCAACAATATGTTCATAAATCTTAGAGATGAGGACAGTGATTCCTCTTCCCACCTCTTGACAAGTTGTGGTGTCCTAGTTCTTTCAGCGGGTATAATATTGACCCTGAGTCCCCTGGGCACAATATTGTGTTTAATATAATGCTCCAGTGACTGGACCTCCCACCAAGATTTAGTGTTGTTGATGTAGGCCGTTTGTAATTCCAAAAAGACTGATTTTAAATTAGGTTTACCAGTAGTTGTAGTGTCTAGGGCTTTATCTGAGAACACCTCCTCAGCTTCACTAAGCCACCTATTCGTGTTCAATGGCCCCGATAGAAAGCCAGCCATATTAAACCATAAACCAATTATATTTATATTAGAATAGAGGATCACTTGAAAACCAGAAAAAATTCTCTCTAAAACGTCACTTTTATTAATACTATTAAAATACTAAAATAATACTAAATTCTGGAATAATATCCAGAAGTAAAGACATCAACAAGTCGTGCTTAGTGATAGCTAAGTAGGGTCTTGAAGGTGGACAGGGGACAAGGGGTGTGCACCGCCTACTAATTTCAATTGATATGCTGATAGTTATGAGGTGGGACAGGGGGTCTGATAATCCCTGATGTTATTCCCTACCTAACTATAAATGTAGCATTCTAGGAACAAACCAGGGGGGGGGGGGGGTTGGATGAGCAGGAGCCCTGCAAGATGCCAGTGTTTACCATATATATAGCAATCTAATCATAAAGCAGGAGGTTCTATATGAACAGAGCCCTGCAGGTTGCCAATATCTACAATAATTACAGCATTCAAATAATGAAACAGGAAGATCTGGATGAACAAGGCCCTGTAAGATGCCAGTGTTTACCATGCATATAGCATTCTAGTGATGAAGCCGGACCATCTAGACCTTACAACATGCTGGTGATCCCTTTAATTCTAGCTTTCTATTCACGGGCCAGGATGAACAACAGGTTCATGAATCAGGGGGAACTAGATGAGCATGGGCCCTGCAAATCATCTATTGATCCCTATAGATCCAGCTGTTGACCCATCAACCAGATCGAATTGGATACACAGAGGCCCTTTAGATTTTAGGTTTATAGGCATGAACCAGGGAACTGGATGACCAGGAGCCGTGCAAGGTGTCATCTCATTTAGGAGATAAGGGGAGTGCAATCCAACATGTCATTTTTGGGGGGGGTTTATTAAAAACAATAAATGAGTACACCCTTCTCCCAGGTGTGTTTGCTGGAAAACGAACAATCTTCAATACAATATATCGGGGTTTTCTTATATAAGAAGAATTCCTAGGTGGGAAAGCGCCTATTATGTTATATAAAAGTGGTAAAACTAAGAACTTCATTCAGACCTTTGGGATTGAGTGTATCGAGCAAAAAGGTCCATTTTGCTTCCCGCTGCAGGATTCTCTTATCCCAATTTCCCTTCCTTGGGGATTTGGGTATGACCTCTATAACCTGGAATTGGATGGATTTGGGGTTACCCTGGTGGCATTGTGCCACATGTCTGGCAATAGGTGTATCTCGCCTGTGCACTATGTCCCCCAGGTGTTCCCCTATTCGTACACGAAGTTGGCGTTTAGTCTTGCCAATATAGCTCAAAGGGCACGAGCATGTACACCTGTAGACAACCCCCTCTGTCCGACAATTGGCAAAGCTATTGATATAAAATCTTCTGCCTGTGGTTAAATTACAGAAAGTTTTGGTCTGGTCGATATATGGGCAGTAGCTACAGGCACCGCATCTGAATGTGCCAATTGGTTTACGGTCCAGCCATGTTCCTTCCCCTTTTTTCGGTTCAAAATGACTGTGGACCACCAAATCTTTAATTGTTTTCCCCCTTCTATAAGTAACACTTGGATGAGGGGTAATGAAATCCTTTAGATCGGGGTCTGCCTGTAATATGCCCCAATGACGCCTCAGAATGGCAAGGACTCTGTCATTCTGATCGTCATAAGAGCCTATGAGTCTTGTGCAAGATTCAGTTGCTGATTTCTCACGTGGAGTCAAGAGGTCTCTCCTGTTAGTATCCCGCGCCGACCTATAAGCTGTTTTGATGACATGGGAGGGATAACCTCTTGCTCTGAACCGGTCGCCAAGTTGCTGGGCTTGATTGTTAAATTCGCTAAGGGATGAACAGTTCCTTCTGACACGAAGGAACTGTCCCTTTGGTATTCCCTTGCGTAAGGGTAGGGGGTGATAGCTTTCCCATCTTAGGAGACTGTTTGTGGCTGTTGGTTTGCGGTAAACACTCGTGCCCAGGGTACCATCTTCATATTTCATTATTTTTGTGTCCAGAAAGGTCAAGCTATCCCCTCCTATTTCGTATGTAAATTTTAGGCCTAACTGATTGATGTTAAGTTTGGCAACGAATTCCTGAAAGGACCTTGCATCCCCCGTCCAGAGGACGAGGATGTCATCAATGTAACGACCCCAGAACGTAATCTGGGGTCCCCATATGACATCCCCGTCCCCAAAAACCACCCTATCCTCCCACCAGCCCAGGAACATGTTGGCATAGATGGGGGCACATGGGCTCCCCATCGCTGTGCCCCTGAGCTGGTGGTAGAACCGGTTATTAAATAGAAAATAGTTTCGGGTCAGGACAAACGTGAGAAGTTGAATCACAAAGGCGTTGTGCTCCCTGAATTGATTCCCTCTCGCATTAAGATAGAATTGTGCCGCCTCTATGCCCCTATCATGTGGGATACAGCTGTACAGCTGCTCCACATCAATGGATGCCAAGGGGAACACCTGGGGGACATAGTGCACAGGCGAGATACACCTATTGCCAGACATGTGGCACAATGCCACCAGGGTAACCCCAAATCCATCCAATTCCAGGTTATAGAGGTCATACCCAAATCCCCAAGGAAGGGAAATTGGGATAAGAGAATCCTGCAGCGGGAAGCAAAATGGACCTTTTTGCTCGATACACTCAATCCCAAAGGTCTGAATGAAGTTCTTAGTTTTACCAGTTTTATATAACATAATAGGCGCTTTCCCACCTAGGAATTCTTCTTATATAAGAAAACCCCGATATATTGTATTGAAGATTGTTCGTTTTCCAGCAAACACACCTGGGAGAAGGGTGTACTCATTTATTGTTTTTAATAAACCCCCCCAAAAATGACATGTTGGATTGCACTCCCCTTATCTCCTAAATGAGATGACACCTTGCACGGCTCCTGGTCATCCAGTTCCCTGGTTCATGCCTATAAACCTAAAATCTAAAGGGCCTCTGTGTATCCAATTCGATCTGGTTGATGGGTCAACAGCTGGATCTATAGGGATCAATAGATGATTTGCAGGGCCCATGCTCATCTAGTTCCCCCTGATTCATGAACCTGTTGTTCATCCTGGCCCGTGAATAGAAAGCTAGAATTAAAGGGATCACCAGCATGTTGTAAGGTCTAGATGGTCCGGCTTCATCACTAGAATGCTATATGCATGGTAAACACTGGCATCTTACAGGGCCTTGTTCATCCAGATCTTCCTGTTTCATTATTTGAATGCTGTAATTATTGTAGATATTGGCAACCTGCAGGGCTCTGTTCATATAGAACCTCCTGCTTTATGATTAGATTGCTATATATATGGTAAACACTGGCATCTTGCAGGGCTCCTGCTCATCCAACCCCCCCCCCCCCCTGGTTTGTTCCTAGAATGCTACATTTATAGTTAGGTAGGGAATAACATCAGGGATTATCAGAACCCCTGTCCCACCTCATAACTATCAGCATATCAATTGAAATTAGTAGGCGGTGCACACCCCTTGTCCCCTGTCCACCTTCAAGACCCTACTTAGCTATCACTAAGCACGACTTGTTGATGTCTTTACTTCTGGATATTATTCCAGAATTTAGTATTATTTTAGTATTTTAATAGTATTAATAAAAGTGACGTTTTAGAGAGAATTTTTTCTGGTTTTCAAGTGATCCTCTATTCTAATATAAATATAATTGGTTTATGGTTTAATATGGCTGGCTTTCTATCGGGGCCATTGAACACGAATAGGTGGCTTAGTGAAGCTGAGGAGGTGTTCTCAGATAAAGCCCTAGACACTACAACTACTGGTAAACCTAATTTAAAATCAGTCTTTTTGGAATTACAAACGGCCTACATCAACAACACTAAATCTTGGTGGGAGGTCCAGTCACTGGAGCATTATATTAAACACAATATTGTGCCCAGGGGACTCAGGGTCAATATTATACCCGCTGAAAGAACTAGGACACCACAACTTGTCAAGAGGTGGGAAGAGGAATCACTGTCCTCATCTCTAAGATTTATGAACATATTGTTGGAGGAGGAAAGGTGTACTCTGGAAGTAACCGAGAAGAACTTACACGCACTTAGAGAAGAAGTCCTAAAATTTAAAGGGGACCCTGAGTTCCAGTCAAAAGAGCTGACCCTACAGGCCACCATAGATAAATATCAACAAAATATTAAAAACCGTAAGCACAAGCGCTTCATTAGAGACCTAGAGGACTTTAAACAAAAACGAGCCTTTAATTGCCAGGCAGTGACAGGGGACATTTCATCCTCTGATATCTCAGACACAGAAAGTAGACCAAGGGACCCCAGACCAAGGGCTAATAAGAATAGGGGGGAAAGACAGAGAGGGGGTAGAAGAAGATGGGAACAAATGGGAAACAGGGACCAACAAGGACCCCCAGAATACCAGACTGCGGGAGGATCAGGTCAAGCACCATTGCCTTTATCCTCCTATGGCCCCTCCTCCTATACTCCCTCCTCTCAACCCCAGGCACCGGCACCGTCCTCTTTTTTAGGGATACGAGACCCATATACATTCAGGGAAAGATATCCCAGGAATGTGAGGAAGTGGTAAAGAACTCTGTAAGGGAGGGACATCAGATCTATAATCTGTCCGCATATAGGCTATCAAAAACTGAAGAATTAGTATTAAATAGAGGCCTATCCTTTGTGCCTACCACACATTTTGACTCATTCACCTGGATTAAGGACATTGAACTCTTCCTGAGAAAGCTCAGATGGAGGAGATTCTTTAGACTGAATGATTTGGCAGAATGCCGTAAACTTGGAATCCCTTTAGAATCGTTGGAGGACGTCAGACTCCTGGCAGGCTTGTCAGAAGTTGATAACAACTCAACTGGCATAGGTCCATTTACTGATCTAAAATTAAAAAGCAAAAAGATGCCACCAGTAACGGACTGTAATAGTCTAGACATCTTTTCAAAATTAGTGGCAGACGAGATCAGGAAAATTAAACCAAGAACAACTAGCTGTGAACCCAATTTGACACCTAGTGAGAAGGAAGCCCTCTCTAACCTGGAAAAAAATCAATCAATAACAATCAAGCCCTCAGACAAAGGGGGCAATATTGTAATTATGGATACACCAGATTATGTCAAAATGTGTACCAGAATTCTATCTGATAGAGTCACATATGCTATCCTCCCCTCGGACCCCACTAGGGAATTTATGTTAGAACTTGAAAGTATAACATCAAAGGCCTTGGACAAATCTCTGATTTCCAGGGATGAATACACTTTCTTAAACAATCAATTTCCAACTATTGCCACGTTTTATTCTATCCCGAAAATCCACAAAGGATTCCACCCCCTTAAAGGACGCCCAATCGTGTCAGGGGTAGATGCGCTGGGACAAAACCCAGGGGTATATCTTGACAAAGTACTCCGCCCATTCGTTACAACACAACCATCCTACATTAGAGATACCACAGACTTACTGTGTAAATTGGATGGAATACATCTGGATGCCAATACCATCTTGGCATCCATTGATGTGGAGCAGCTGTACAGCTGTATCCCACATGATAGGGGCATAGAGGCGGCACAATTCTATCTTAATGCGAGAGGGAATCAATTCAGGGAGCACAACGCCTTTGTGATTCAACTTCTCACGTTTGTCCTGACCCGAAACTATTTTCTATTTAATAACCGGTTCTACCACCAGCTCAGGGGCACAGCGATGGGGAGCCCATGTGCCCCCATCTATGCCAACATGTTCCTGGGCTGGTGGGAGGATAGGGTGGTTTTTGGGGACGGGGATGTCATATGGGGACCCCAGATTACGTTCTGGGGTCGTTACATTGATGACATCCTCGTCCTCTGGACGGGGGATGCAAGGTCCTTTCAGGAATTCGTTGCCAAACTTAACATCAATCAGTTAGGCCTAAAATTTACATACGAAATAGGAGGGGATAGCTTGACCTTTCTGGACACAAAAATAATGAAATATGAAGATGGTACCCTGGGCACGAGTGTTTACCGCAAACCAACAGCCACAAACAGTCTCCTAAGATGGGAAAGCTATCACCCCCTACCCTTACGCAAGGGAATACCAAAGGGACAGTTCCTTCGTGTCAGAAGGAACTGTTCATCCCTTAGCGAATCTAACAATCAAGCCCAGCAACTTGGCGACCGGTTCAGAGCAAGAGGTTATCCCTCCCATGTCATCAAAACAGCTTATAGGTCGGCGCGGGATACTAACAGGAGAGACCTCTTGACTCCACGTGAGAAATCAGCAACTGAATCTTGCACAAGACTCATAGGCTCTTATGACGATCAGAATGACAGAGTCCTTGCCATTCTGAGGCGTCATTGGGGCATATTACAGGCAGACCCCGATCTAAAGGATTTCATTACCCCTCATCCAAGTGTTACTTATAGAAGGGGGAAAACAATTAAAGATTTGGTGGTCCACAGTCATTTTGAACCGAAAAAAGGGGAAGGAACATGGCTGGACCGTAAACCAATTGGCACATTCAGATGCGGTGCCTGTAGCTACTGCCCATATATCGACCAGACCAAAACTTTCTGTAATTTAACCACAGGCAGAAGATTTTATATCAATAGCTTTGCCAATTGTCGGACAGAGGGGGTTGTCTACAGGTGTACATGCTCGTGCCCTTTGAGCTATATTGGCAAGACTAAACGCCAACTTCGTGTACGAATAGGGGAACACCTGGGGGACATAGTGCACAGGCGAGATACACCTATTGCCAGACATGTGGCACAATGCCACCAGGGTAACCCCAAATCCATCCAATTCCAGGTTATAGAGGTCATACCCAAATCCCCAAGGAAGGGAAATTGGGATAAGAGAATCCTGCAGCGGGAAGCAAAATGGACCTTTTTGCTCGATACACTCAATCCCAAAGGTCTGAATGAAGTTCTTAGTTTTACCAGTTTTATATAACATAATAGGCGCTTTCCCACCTAGGAATTCTTCTTATATAAGAAAACCCCGATATATTGTATTGAAGATTGTTCGTTTTCCAGCAAACACACCTGGGAGAAGGGTGTACTCATTTATTGTTTTTAATAAACCCCCCCAAAAATGACATGTTGGATTGCACTCCCCTTATCTCCTAAATGAGATGACACCTTGCACGGCTCCTGGTCATCCAGTTCCCTGGTTCATGCCTATAAACCTAAAATCTAAAGGGCCTCTGTGTATCCAATTCGATCTGGTTGATGGGTCAACAGCTGGATCTATAGGGATCAATAGATGCATTGTATTATAGTCAGCAGCCTATTACACGCCCGTACTATTCGACCAAGCGGGCTGCCCGGTACTTATGTGCATCATATAGGGACGAGGAGCCCATTATGCAAGTACCAAACATAAAGGGGCCTGGCTGTACCCTGTAGTATGGGCGTGTAATAGGCTGTTGACTAGGATACTATGCACTTGTAAGTGTGAACGGCGCCCTATGCAAGCCGCTAGTGTGCAATTTTATCATCTAGCGATCATCCCCTCCATGTTTGGGAGTTGTGTGAGTGATTTGCTCCTCTTGCACCTGTGATGTCTCCATTTATTGGGGGTCTGGTTGCATCCTGGTAGTGCATTAGTTTTTTGGCCTGAGCAGTTCACCACTGCTTTATCCTGCTGTGGATATCTTAAATTGTGGAGGATATTTAGTTCTCTTTTTGTTGTTTTTTCTATATATAATGATTATTGTAGGTGTGTCGCCCAGGATTATGGGGTATTCGGTCCCGCGCGGTGTATAACTGGGGAATGTCACTTTCGTGGCCGTTACCCGGTCCCGTGCCCTGGCTCTTTTTTGGAAAGGGGAATATTTACAGGGGATTAGATTAGTGTTTAAATGTGATGCCACTTGCAGTGTTGCGGCTATGTGGATGGAGCCTCTGCTGCACAATGTCCACTACTGGGACTAGTGTTAATGGCAGCCTGGATGGTAGGCCCTCCGCAAGCAGGGCCAGGCCCCAGAGGGTAGGTAATGTGACGGGTGTCGGAAGAAGGTAGTCCACACAAGGGGTTCAGTGCAACTGGTTCTTTACTCACTTTCTAGTGGTAACTGGTCAGCTGAGGCCGGCTGGTTTCACCTTCAAGTTCCCTTCGGCCCTATGCCAGTGTAGTAATCTAATGCCTTCTTCCCCGGCACCTGTCTTTGGGCCTGGCTGCACCCTGTAGTATGGGTGTGTAATAGGCTGTTGACTAGGATAAAATGCACCTGTAAGTGTGAACGGCGCCCTATGCAAGCCACTAGTGTGCAATTTTATCATCTAGCAATCACTCCCCTCCATGTTTGGGAGTTGTGTGAGTGATTTGCTCCTCTTGAACCTGTGATGTTTCCATCTATTGGGGGTCTAGTTGCATCCTGGTAGTGCATTAATTTTTTTTGCCTGAGCAGTAGAGATGAGCGATGTTCGATTCGAACCATTAACCATTTCAAATTCGAGTCATTTTGGGCGGTGTTCGAGTCGTTCGACGAACTCAAACGATTTGCTTCAAGTTCGGCAGTTCGAGTTACCGTTCGATAACAGTTCGATCACCAAAAGCGTGGCTTTTCACAGTAAGGCTATGTGCGCACGTTGTGTATTTGAATGCGTCCTGTGTCCCCAGCACAATCCCTCTCTCATACTCACCGATCACTGGTGCTGCGCTGCACGGCTGTCACAAAGCTCCGGCGGCTTTTCCTCTTTTAAAAATGGCTGCCGCTCATTATTCAATCTGGTATTCCCTGCTTTCCTTGCCCACCGGCGCCCATGATTGGTTGCAGTCAGACACGACCCCACGCTGAGTGACAACTGTCTCACTGCAACCAATCACAGCCGCCGGCGGGCGAATCTATATCGTGCAGTAAAATAAATAAATAATTTAAAAAAACAAAACCTGCGGTCCCCCCAATTTTGATACCAGCCAAGATAAAGCCACACAGCTGGAGGCTGGTATTGTCAGGATGGGGAGCACCACGTTATTGGGAGCCCACCACCCTAACAATATCAGCCAGCAGCCGCCCGGAATTGCCACATCCATTAGATGCGACAGTCCCGGGACTCTACCCGGCTCATCCCAAATTGCCCTGGTGCGGTGGCAATTGGGGTAACAAGGTTAGGATAATCATGACAGGTGTCTCCCCGAGACACCTTCCATGATTAACCTCTAAGTGAAAATAAATAAACACACACAACGAAAAATCCTTTATTTGGAATAAATGACAAAGAAACCTCATTTACCTCTTTATTAATCCCCAAACAACAATCCAGGTCCGAAGTAATCCACACGACACTTTCAGCTGTGCTACATGAAGCTGACAGGGAGCACCATAGAACATGAGCGCTCTGTGTCAGCTCAACGTAGCAACTGAAGTGAGCTGCGCTGTCACCGGAGACTTCACTCAGGTAGTGCCTGTGTGTCGCTCTCTCTGCAATACATAAATCAAGATTACCAAATTTTCCTATGCTTTTCATTACAGGCAGTGGCTCAATGGGTAGAGCTGCTGCCTAAGGAGAATTACTTCACAAGTTTGAGTCATGGCCGTCCCAGTAAAGAATTTAATTTATTTATAATTTTAAATTATAATTATTATTTATTTATAATTATAATTTAATTTAATTATGCACTGAGGGGAGGAGCTGTGAGCTGTGGGGAGGAGCTGTCAGCTGTGAGCTGAGGGGAGGAGCTGTCAGCTGTGAGTTGCGGGCCACACCTTTAAAATCGGAGCAGTTCACGGAATGAGGCTGCATTGCTCTCTCCTCTCTCTCTTCTCTCTCTCTCTCTTCTCTCTCTCTTTTTCTCTCTTTTTCTCTCTTTCTTTCTCTCTTTTTCTCTCTTTCTCTTTCTTTCTTTTTCGCTCTCTTACTCTCTCTTTCTCTCCTTTTCCCTCTCTCTTTCTCTCTTTCTTTCTCTCTTTTTCTCTCTTTTTCTCTCTTTCCCTCTTTCTCTCTTTCCCTCTTTCTCTCTTTCTCTTTTCTTTCTCTCTTTTTCTCTCTTTCTTTCTCTCTCTCTTTCGGTCTTTATTTCTCTCTTTTTCTCTCTCTTTCTCTCTTTTTATCTCTTTTTCTCTCTTTCTCCCTCTCTCTCTCATCTTTGTAACTGAATAATCCACTTCTGGATTCTCTACTACAATACAGAGGTCAAGATTACCAAATCTTTCTATGCTTTTTAATACAGGCTCAATGGGTAGAGCTGCTGGATAAGGAGAATTACTTCACAAATTTGAGTCCCGGCCGTCCAGGTAAAGAATTTAATTTAATTTATTTATAATTTTAAATTATAATTATTATTTATTTATAATTATAATTTAATTTAATTATGCACTGAGGGGAGGATCCGGATATCAGCTGTGAGCCGCGGGACACACCTCAAAAATCGGAGCAGTTTATGGAATGAGGCTACATTGCTCTCTCCTCGCTCTCCTCTCTCTCTTCTCTCTCTTCTCTCCTCTTCTCTCTCTTCTCTCGCTCCTCTCTCTCTTCTCTCTCTCTTCTCTCTCTCCTCTCTCTCTTCTCTCTCTCTTCTCTCTCTTCTCTCTCCTCTTCTCTCTCTCTTCTCTCTCTCTTCTCTCGCTCCTCTCTCTCTTCTCTCTCTCTTCTCTCTCTCTCCTCTCTCTCTTCTCTCTCTCTCTTCTCTCGCTCTCTCCTCTCTCTCTCTTTTCTCTCTCTCAGACCTGGCAATGATCAGCTGATGCGGTCACTTGACGGAATCAGCTGACACTATAAGTTGAGCTGTGAGGTTGGCTTTTTTCTGCCCAGCCGGCGAAACTATCAGCTGCTGCTGTCGGACATGAGTCTGCACAGAAGTGTGTAGTTTTTTTTTTTTTTTGCACTGATGTATCAGCTCATTGTATAAAAGCCATTTATACAATCAGCTGCTGTGTCATGTGATTCAGGCCCTTGAACCTGAAACATCATCTGATCGGTTTGCCTTCCAGCAAACCGGTCAGATGATATTGGATCCGGATTGGACGGTGCGGGACACTTGACCCAGGATTACTGCGGAGGGGGGTTCTTTATTTCAATAAAGATGGAGTCACTAATTGTATTGTGTTTTATTTCTAATAAAAATATTTTTCTGTGTGTTGTGTTTTTTTCTGTACTAGAAATTCATCATGGCCATGTCCAATATTGGCGTGACACCAAGAATTTCGGGCTTAGTGCCAGTTGATAATATATAGCTAGCCCTAACCCCATTATTACCCAGTGAGTCACCCGTCACTAGGGCAGGTGGTAGAGTTGGATACAGCGCCAGAAGATGGCGCTTCTAAGAAAGCGCCATTTTCTGGGATGGCTGCGAACTGCAATTCGCAGCAGGAGTGCTCCCTTGGGCACCCTGCGCTGCGTATTCCAGTCCCCAGCTGCCTAGCTGTACCTGGCTGGACACAAAAATTGGGCAAAGCCTACGTAATTTTTTTTTTTTTTTAATTATTTCATGAAAGTTGTGAAATAATTAAAAAAAGGGCTTCCCTATATTTTTTGGTTCCCAGCCGGGTACAAATAGGCAGCTGGGGGTTGTGGGCAGCCCGTAGCTGCCTGCTGTACCTGGCTAGCATACAAAAATATGGCGATGCCCATGTAATTTTTTTGGGGGGCAAAAAACTCCTGCATACAGTCCTGGATGGACTATGCTGAGCCTTGTAGTTCTGCAAGCTGCGGTCTGCTGTCTGTCTGTCTGTATAGAGGAGAGGAGACAGCAGCTACATAACTTCAAGGCTCAGCATGCTCCATTCACTAGTGTATGCAGGAGAGCAGACAGCAGCTGCAGAACTACAAGGCTCAGCATACTCCATCCAGGACTGTATGCAGGAGTTTTTTGCCCATCAAAAAAATGACGTGGGCTCCGCCATATTTTTGTATGCTAGCCAGGTACAGCAGGCAGGTACGGCTGCCCCCAACCCCCAGCTGCCTATTTGTACCCGGCTGGGAACTAAAAATATAGGGAAGCCCTTTTTTTTAATTATTTCACGAATTTCATGAAATAATTTAAAAAAAAAACAAAAAAAAACCGACATGGGCTTCGCCCCATTTTTGTGCTCAGCCAGGTACAGTTAGGCAGCTGGGGATTGGAATCCACAGTACAGGTTGGCCCGAGCTTTCTGGGCCCCTCTGCTGTGAATTGCAGCCCACAGCCGCCCCAGAAAATGGTGCTTTTATAGAAGCGCCATCATCTGGCGCTGTATCCAACTCTTCCAGCTGCCCTGGTGATGGGTGGCTAGTTGGGTAATAATGGGTTAGTACTAGCTTTGTTTTACTAGCTAGTATTAAGCCAGAGATTCCTAATGTCAGGCAAGTTTGACCCGGCCATTAAGAATCTCCAATAAAGGGTTAAAAAAAGACACCACACAGAGAAAAAATACTTTAACAGAAATAAATACACAGACACACTTAGAGACTCCATGTTTATTACTCCCTTTCACCCCTCCACGATCCTGGTCTTCTGTCTTCTTTCTCCTTCAACCCACGCAGCTCTGCTACATCAGACAGCACTGCATGGGAGAAAGACGCTGCTGCTCCCGTGCAGTCTAATCACTCAGTGAGTGAGAAGAGGCTGCGGGTTGTAAGCGGTGACGTCACTGCTGCCACCATTGAAATAGTAATCTGACAGGCGGGTTACTATAGCAATGATGATCTCCGATCACCTGATTCCCAGTGCCGCTATTCACTAGTTGTGGCATCCAGTCCTTCCATGTAGGCTGACTCTGTAAAGACCGCCAACATGCAGGAATGGGGAGCCGACCATGTGCCCAAGAATCTCGCCGGTAGACGGAGATGCTAAAACGAGCACCGCGTACCGGAAAGATGCACTGACAGGACCTAGCATGACGTCTAGCTATGTGACCAGTCTGCAGCAAATGAGATAATACACACGTAACTGGTCACATGCTATGATGACGTCATGGAAGGTCCTATCATCAGTGCTGGTTACTGGAAGGGCGCAGCGATGATCGGAAGGAAAAGCGGCGGGAGACAGAGCTCAGGATGCGTCGCGCCTGGCAATGTTTATTAACTGTATGTGTATATGTATAATATGTTTGTACAGTTAGGTCCAGAAATATTTGGACAGTGACACAATTTTCGCGAGTTGGGCTCTACATGCCACCACATTGGATTTGAAATGAAACCTCTACAACAGAATTCAAGTGCAGATTGTAACGTTTAATTTGAAGGTTTGAACAAAAATATCTGATAGAAATTGTAGGAATTGTACACATTTCTTTACAAACACTCCACATTTTAGGAGGTCAAAAGTAATTGGACAAATAAACCAAACCCAAACAAAATATTTTTATTTTCAATATTTTGTTGCGAATCCTTTGGAGGCAATCACTGCCTTAAGTCTGGAACCTATGGACATCACCAAACGCTGGGTTTCCTCCTCCTTAATGCTTTGCCAGGCCTTTACAGCCGCAGCCTTCAGGTCTTGCTTGTTTGTGGGTCTTTCCGTCTTAAGTCTGGATTTGAGCAAGTGAAATGCATGCTCAATTGGGTTAAGATCTGGTGATTGACTTGGCCATTGCAGAATGTTCCACTTTTTTGCACTCATGAACTCCTGGGTAGCTTTGGCTGTATGCTTGGGATCATTGTCCATCTGTACTATGAAGCGCCGTCCGATCAACTTTGCGGCATTTGGCTGAATCTGGGCTGAAAGTATATCCCGGTACACTTCAGAATTCATCCGGCTACTCTTGTCTGCTGTTATGTCATCAATAAACACAAGTGACCCAGTGCCATTGAAAGCCATGCATGCCCATGCCATCACGTTGCCTCCACCATGTTTTACAGAGGATGTGGTGTGCCTTGGATTATGTGCCGTTCCCTTTCTTCTCCAAACTTTTTTCTTCCCATCATTCTGGTACAGGTTGATCTTTGTCTCATCTGTCCATAGAATACTTTTCCAGAACTGAGCTGGCTTCATGAGGTGTTTTTCAGCAAATTTAACTCTGGCCTGTCTATTTTTGGAATTGATGAATGGTTTGCATCTAGATGTGAACCCTTTGTATTTACTTTCATGGAGTCTTCTCTTTACTGTTGACTTAGAGACAGATACACCTACTTCACTGAGAGTGTTCTGAACTTCAGTTGATGTTGTGAACGGGTTCTTCTTCACCAAAGAAAGTATGCGGCGATCATCCATCACTGTTGTCATCCGTGGACGCCCAGGCCTTTTTAAGTTCCCAAGCTCACCAGTCAATTCCTTTTTTCTCAGAATGTACCCGACTGTTGATTTTGCTACTCCAAGCATGTCTGCTATCTCTCTGATGGATTTTTTCTTTTTTTTCAGCCTCAGGATGTTCTGCTTCACCTCAATTGATCAATTGAGAGTTCCTTAGACCGCATGTTGTCTGGTCACAGCAACAGCTTCCAAATGCAAAACCACACACCTGTAATCAACCCCAGACCTTTTAACTACTTCATTGATTACAGGTTAACAAGGGAGACGCCTTCAGAGTTAATAGCAGCCCTTAGAGTCCCTTGTCCAATTACCTTTGGTCCCTTGAAAAAGAGGAGGCTATGCATTACAGAGCTATGATTCCTAAACCCTTTCTCCGATTTGGATGTGAAAACTCTCATATTGCAGCTGGGAGTGTGCACTTTCAGCCCATATTATATATATAATTGTATTTCTGAACATGCTTTTGTAAACAGCTAAAATAACAAAACTTGTGTCACTGTCCAAATATTTCTGGCCCTGACTGTATGTGTTTGTGTTTGCCTGCCATTGTTTTCAATGGGCTTCGAAGGTGTTCATCGAACGTTCGTCGAACGTTCGCCAAACTAACCCGCCGTTTGACGATCCGAACCGAACTCGAACACTAGGGATTTGGCTCAACACTACTGAGCAGTTCGCCACTGCTTTATCCTGCTGTAAATAGCGAGGATTAAATAGCAACAACATGGAGTTGCAACTGCTGCAGAGGTTTCATCCCATCCAAAGGTTGTCTCCGAATCTAAGGTAAAATAGCCAGACTGCTTCGAGGTGACCCAAGTAAGTTTTCCATAGTTCCCTCTTCTTTTAAATTGTATTTTTGTCTCTATCCAGTGTATTCTAGAGGGGAGGTTCAGGGTGTAGGCATTATTATGTCTTTTCTTCGTGGGGATCCTTAAGCTTGGGAATATTCTTTGCCTGATGATTTTCCAATATTTTCCTCTGTAGACAATTTCTTTTCTGCACTAGGTCTCATTTATGATGGCCCCAATATGGTTGCAGTGGCCGAGTTAGACTACTTTCACACTTGCGTTGGACGGCTTCCGTTGCTATCCGCAGCCTTGAGGAATTACGGTAACCGTTGCAGGAAACCGTTTTATTCCTCATAGACTTCTATTAGCTACGGATAGCAACGGATGGTCTTGTGTTGCATCCGCCCCGCGGCGCATCAGTTGTTTTGTCGCTGACCGTCAGTGACCGCCGGATGGATGGAACGCTGCATGTAGTGTTTTTCTGCGCTTGGCAGAGTGTAAAAAAACGCAAGCTGCAGGAATCCGTTGGCGTCCGTTGTTTTTATAATGGACGCCTGTGGTGGCGGATTCCGTTAGAATCCGTCATTTGACGGATTCCGTTAATGCATCCATCTTTACACAACTGCGCATGCCCATATGTGTAAAGTCAAGGAAAAAAAACCTATAACGGATTGTGTTATTTTGTACGAACCGTAGCATCCGTTGTGCCACTATATGAAATGCATCCGTTGCATGCGTCTCACAACGCAATGCTATGGATGCCCTTCAACGCAAGTGTGAAAGTAGCCTTAAGCAGGCTTTACACGCTGTGACATCGCTAGCATTTGCCCACCTCCTTCCTTCCTCCTTTTCCAGTGGACGCAGGTAAGGAGATGTTTGTCGTTCCAAAGGCGTCACACATAGTGATGTGTGCTGCCGCAGGAACGACAAACAACATCGTTACTGCAGCAGCAACGATAGTTGGGAATAGGGGGGCATGTCACCAATGAGCGATTTTGAATGTTTTTGCGACGATTCAAAATCGCTCATAGGTGTCACACACAACATCGTTAAAGCGGCCGGATGTGCATCACAAATCGCTTTAGGGATATCGTAGCATGTAAAGCCACCCTTAGCAATTTGCAGGTTGGTTCAGGGTAATCATAAAGTGGAGAACTATTGTTGTAGTGGTAATCTCTAGAGTTGAGCGCGGTTCGAGGTTCGAGGTTCTCCAGTTCTAGGCTCGAGTGATTTTGGGGCTTGTTCTAGATCGAACTAGAACTCGAGCTTTTTGCAAAAGCTCGATAGTTCTAGAAACGTTCGAGAACGGTTCTAGCAGCAAAAAAACAGCTAATTCCTAGCTGGCTTTCCGCTGTAATAGTGTAAGTCACTCTGTGACTCACACTATTATGACATTTCAGTGTATAGTGTGCGTGAACAGTGCCTTCAGATCACTCCTGTTTGTATAATGGCGATCGCCATTTTTTTTTTTTTTTTCCTTGTCTTCCTTCCCTAAGCGCGCGCGTCTTGTGGGGCGGGCCAGCATGTCAGCCAATCCCAGACACACACACAGCTAAGTGGACTTTTAGCCAGAGAAGCAACGGCATGTGTGATAGGATGTCCATGTCACATGTCCCTGCATTATAAAAACGGACATTTTCCTCCAGGACGCCATTATCTCTTCTGCGTCCTTGGTGTCAGACATCACTGGCGCAGCTCCGTCCTGAGTCCTATCGCTGATACAGCTGTATACGCTCCATACACAGCGCTGGACAGCATAGGGATAGCACTTTCCATCAGTCCTTTTAAGGGCTCGTACCGGCAGGGTCAGAGCCATAGGTGACAGGTCCTGAAAACAGCGACAGCGTCTGTTTAGCAAAGGTCAGGGATTTCCTCCCTGCATTTCCCTATTAGGAGGGAATAGAAAGGCAGGCTTCCTTTCCTCTACCCAGAGCCCCACAATCCTGGCACTGTACCCTCCTGTCCTCTGCACACTCCAACTCATTATAACTAAGCCATTATACTAGCAAACACTCAGTGTACCTAGTGGCATCCTAAACGTGGCTATTGGACTTTGCTATAGTCCCACTAGTGCAAAGACATTTGCAGCACCTCTGCCTGCATTGCACACTCCAACTCATTATAACTAAGCCATTATACTAGCAAATACTCAGTGTACCTAGTGGCATCCTAAACGTGGCTATTGGACTTTTGTCTAGTCACACTAGTGCAAAGACATTTGCAGCACCTCTACCTGCATTGCACACTCCAACTCATTATAACTAAGCCATTATACTAGCAAACACTCAGTGTACCTAGTGGCATCCTAAACGTGGCTATTGGACTTTGCTATAGTCACACTAGTGCAAAGACATTTGCAGCACCTCTGCCTGCATTGCACACTCCAACTCATTATAACTAAGCCATTATACTAGCAAACACTCAGTGTACCTAGTGGCATCCTAAACGTGGCTATTGGACTTTGCTATAGTCCCACTAGTGCAAAGAGATTTGCAGCACCTCTGCCTGCATTGCACACTCCAACTCATTATAACTAAGCCATTATACTAGCAAACACTCAGTGTACCTAGTGGCATCCTAAACGTGGCTATTGGACTTTGCTATAGTCCCACTAGTGCAAAGACATTTGCAGCACCTCTGCCTGCATTGCACACTCCAACTCATTATAACTAAGCCATTATACTAGCAAACACTCAGTGTACCTAGTGGCATCCTAAACGTGGCTATTGGACTTTGCTATAGTCACACTAGTGCAAAGACATTTGCAGCACCTCTGCCTGCATTGCACACTCCAACTCATTATAACTAAGCCATTATACTATCAATTTTTGCTGCCAGTTTAAGGGCTGTAGTTGCATTGTCAGTGATATTTATTCTTTATTATTCTGCTGTTAATAAAGCTAGACCACCACTGCAATCTACACCACCTCTCAATTTTTACTACCACATTTTCAGTCCACAATCTTGTCGCAATCAACATGAGTGGCAAAATGACAGATGCTGGTGGAAAGGGGAAGAGGCGTGGTGGAAAAGGCAAAAAAGGTTTTGTCCGTGGGGAAGGTGGCAAAGCTCCATTATCATCTACTGAAGATAGACCATCTACCAGCAAAAGTAATATGTCTACTACTTACCATGGACAATCCGATGTGCTCCCTTTTTTACGGACACGAACAACAGGAACAAAGATAGATGATGGCCAAAAAAGGAAAATGCTTGAATGGATCTCAAGTGGTCCAACAAGTGCCCTCTCAGCTACTTCAAGTACTGCATCCAAAAAACACCAGTCCTCTGAGTTGTCATCCCAATCAAACTTGATTTCTCCCAGCTCTGAAGTCTCCATCAGCCCTGCACAGTATGGTGGAACTGAGATGGCTGAGTCTGCAGAGCTGTTCAGTCACACTATAGCCTGGGAATCAGAGGTCTGCTCCCAAGCTACAGTGAGTACAGAACAGGAAATGGTCTGCAGTGATGCCCAGAACCTTTGTGACTCTGATTCAGGCCGTGAGGACCAAGTTTCTGAGCATAATGTTGATCCTTTGTCACAAACTGTAACACCTGTGGTTATAGACAATGAGGAACATACTGATGAAGATGAGACGCAGATACCCGATTGGGATGACAACTTAAATATTTGGTCAGGGCAAGAAGAGGCTCGGTCTGAGGGGGAGGGGAGTGCAAACACAACAATTGATGATGAAGTTCTAGATCCCACCTACTGTCAACCCCCAGTCAGGCACTCGAGGAGGTCAACAGAGGTGGTGGAGGAGGATGCAACTGATGACGAAGTTACCTTGCGCCTTCCTGGACACAGTCGGAGTACTGGTAGCACGTCTACAACTGCATCCTCAGCCACCACTCTGCCTCTGAGCATTATTCGGGGTGGATCAACAGGTCGCATGGCCTCTAAGCCTTGCCTAGCCTGGTCCTTTTTTGACATAGAAAAAGATCGCCCAAATTATGTGATCTGTAAAATTTGTCATGGTTCTCTTAGTAGAGGTCAAAACCTCAGCAGTTTGACAACTTCTTCCATGAATCGTCACATGAATAAATATCATATGGCCCGGTGGGAAGCTCACCGTGCTGCAATGCGGCCTAGCGGAGCGAACCATCCACCGCCTGCCCCTTCCAGTGCATCCGCGCGCTTGTCATCTTCTAGGACTGTGGGGACAGCTGTCACACCTGTTTTTCCACCCACAACTTCCACCACTGTAACCGCAACAGGCAGTTTGCTTGGTAGGTCATCAGTTGGTTTGGAAGGGGAAACAAGTGAGTGTGTACAGCTCTCTCAGACATCGATAGCACCAACGTTGGATGAAGGCAACATCATGTCTCCGCCTGCACTTTCCTCACAAACCTGCATTTTTCCAGGGACACCCTACTCAACACCGTCTACACACAGCAGCCAGATCTCTGTCCCTCAGATGTGGTCAAATAAAAGGCCATTTCCTGCGACCCATGACAAAGCTAAGAGGTTGACTCTATCCCTCTGTAAGCTCTTGGCTACCGAAATGCTGCCTTTCCGCCTAGTGGACACACAGGATTTTAGAGACCTTATGTCTGTCGCTGTGCCCCAGTACCAGATGCCTAGTCGCCACTACTTCTCTAAGAAAGGTGTGCCCGCGCTACACCAGCATGTCGCACACAACATCACCGCTTCCTTGAGAAACTCTGTGTATGAACGGGTGAATTTCACCACCGATACTTGGACCAGTAAGCATGGACAGGGACGTTACATGTCGCTGACTGGGCACTGGGTAACTATGGTGATAGATGGTGAAGGGTCTGCTGCACAAGTCTTGCCGTCCCCACGACTTGTGTGTCAATCCTCTGTCTGTCCAAGTTCCGCCACTGCTTCTGCCTCCTCCACCTCATCTGGGTCCTCCACCTCCGCCCCAAGCCTGCCTGGTCAGGCCACCAGCGTTCTCACTGCGCAGAAGGAATCACGCACCCCTCATTACTATGCTGGCAGCAGAGCGCAACGGCATCAGGCGGTCTTTATCTTGACATGTCTTGGGAATAAGAGTCACACAGCTGAGGAGTTGTGGTCAGCTCTGCGGTCCGAGTTTAATAAATGGTTGTCTCCGCTCAACCTGCAGCCTGGTAAGGCCGTGTGCGACAATGCTGCAAACCTGGGTGTGGCCCTTCGCCTGGGCAAGGTGACACACGTACCTTGTATGGCTCACGTGTTGAACCTTGTCGTCCAGCAATGTTTAACACACTATCCCGGCCTAGATGGCCTTCTGAACAGGGCACGAAAACTGTCTGCTCACTTCCGCCGTTCAAGCGCCGCAGCTGAGCGACTTGCATCGCTTCAGAAGTCTTTCGGCCTGCCGGTTCATCGCCCGAAATGCGATGTGGCGACACGCTGGAATTCAACTCTCCACATGTTACAGCGACTGTGGCAGCACCGCCGAGCCCTGGTGCAATACGTCATGACGTATAGCCTGGGCCAACGAGATGCAGAGGTGGGGCAGATCACCCTGATGGAGTGGTCTCAGATCAAGGACCTATGCACCCTTCTGCACAGTTTCGACATGGCGACAAATATGTTTAGCGCTGACAATGCCATTATCAGCATGACGATTCCAGTCATTTACATGCTGGAGCACACGTTAAACACTATTCGGAGTCAGGGGGTGGGACAACAGGAAGGGGAGGAACTACAGGAGGATTCATATGCGCAAGGGACAACAACATCACCAAGGTCCAGACGTTCATCATCACCAACGCAGCAGGCATGGGACCATGGGGGACAGGGATAAACAAGGGCGCATAGTAGCAGGCGAAATGTTGAGGAAGGTGCAGGAGAACATGAAGAAATGGAGGACGAACTGTCCATGGACATGGAAGACTCAGCGGATGAGGGAGACCTTGGTCAAATTTCAGTTGAAAGAGGTTGGGGCGAGATGTCAGAGGAAGAAAGAACGGGTAGCACCTCTATGCCACAAACACAGCGTGGACTTGGTCCGCATGGCTGCGCAAGACACATGAGTGCCTTTTTGTTGCACTACCTCCAACATGACACTCGTATTGTCAAAATTAGAAGTGATGATGACTACTGGATTGCCAGACTATTAGATCCCCGGTACAAGTCCAAATTTTGTGACATAATTCCAGCCATAGAAAGGGACGCACGTATTCAGGAGTATCAGCAGAAGCTGTTACTCGATCTTAGCTCGGCTTTTCCACCAAACAACCGTGCAGGTGCAGGGAGTGAATCTCCCAGTTGTAACTTGACAAACATGGGACGGTCTCGTCATCTTCAACAGTCTACCCGTACCAGTAGGACCGTATCTGGTGCTGGTAACAGCAATTTTATGGAATCTTTTCATAATTTTTTTAGACCCTCTTTTGCAAGGCCACCAGAGACAACAAGTCTGACACATAGTCAACGGCTGGAGAGGATGATACAGGAGTATCTCCAAATGAACATCGATGCCATGACTTTGCAAATGGAGCCCTGCTCCTTTTGGGCTTCAAATCTAGAAAAATGGCCAGAGCTCTCCAGTTACGCCTTGGAGATTTTGTCGTGTCCAGCTGCCAGCGTTGTCTCTGAACGTGTCTTCAGTGCTGCTGGGTGTGTGCTGACAGATAAGCGCACGCGTCTGTCCAGTGACAATGTGGACAGACTGACGTTCATCAAAATGAACAAGTCATGGATCCAGAAGGAATTTACTACCCCTGTGTCATCCTGGGGAGAGTAAATGCTTGTGGATTTTGAATGTGCTTGATGCAAATCAAAACATCCTGTTTGCAACTAGGGCACAACTGCTGCCACTGAAGGGGTGGGTGTGTGTGGGGCCCAATTTTTGGAAAAAAAGGAGACTCCGCTTGGAGTAACCCTTGCTTGCTGTGTTTTTAAAAGAAGCCAAGATGAACAGAGCTGGGATCAGGAAAGACTTTGCTACCTACCCCGGTGTCATCCTGGGGACGGATAAGAATGGCGTATTTTTGAATGTGCTTGATGCAAATCTAGCTGTGAATTGTACAACTGGGGCACAACTGCTGCCACTGAAGGGGTGGGTGTGTGTGGGGCCCAATTTTTGGAAAAAAGGGAGACTCTGCTTGGAGTAACCCTTGCTTGCTGTGTTTTTAAAAGAAGCCAAGATGAACAGAGCTGGGATCAGGAAAGACTTTGCTACCTACCCCGGTGTCATCCTGGGGACGGATAAGAATGGCGTATTTTTGAATGTGCTTGATGCAAATCTAGCTGTGAATTGTACAACTGGGGCACAACTGCTGCCACTGAAGGGGTGGGTGTATGTGGGGCCCAATTTTTGGAAAAAAAAGGAGACTCCGCTTGGAGTAACCCTTGCTTGCTGTGTTTTTAAAAGAAGCCAAGATGAACAGAGCTGGGATCAGGAAAGACTTTGCTACCTACCCCGGTGTCATCCTGGGGACGGATAAGAATGGCGTATTTTTGAATGTGCTTGATGCAAATCTAGCTGTGAATTGTACAACTGGGGCACAACTGCTGCCACTGAAGGGGTGGGTGTGTGTGGGGCCCAATTTTTGGAAAAAAAGGAGACTCCGCTTGGAGTAACCCTTGCTTGCTGTGTTTTTAAAAGAAGCCAAGATGAACAGAGCTGGGATCAGGAAAGACTTTGCTACCTACCCCGGTGTCATCCTGGGGACGGATAAGAATGGCGTATTTTTGAATGTGCTTGATGCAAATCTAGCTGTGAATTGTACAACTGGGGCACAACTGCTGCCACTGAAGGGGTGGGTGTGTGTGGGGCCCAATTTTTGGAAAAAAGGGAGACTCCGCTTGGAGTAACCCTTGCTTGCTGTGTTTTTAAAAGAAGCCAAGATGAACAGAGCTGGGATCAGGAAAGACTTTGCTACCTACCCCGGTGTCATCCTGTGGACGGATAAGAATGGCGTATTTTTGAATGTGCTTGATGCAAATCTAGTTGTGAATTGTACAACTGGGCCACAACTGCTGCCACTGAAGGGGTGGGTGTGTGTGGGGCCCAATTTTTGGAAAAAAGGGAGACTCCGCTTGGAGTAACCCTTGCTTGCTGTGTTTTTAAAAGAAGCCAAGATGAACAGAGCTGGGATCAGGAAAGACTTTGCTACCTACCCCGGTGTCATCCTGGGGACGGATAAGAATGGCGTATTTTTGAATGTGCTTGATAAGGGGTGGGTGTGTGTGGGGCACAATTTTTGGAAAAAAAGGGAGACTACGCTTGGAGTCACCTTGCGGTGTTTTACATGATTTTAGAAGGGCGTGCCATGCCTATATCTGTGTGTCCTCCTCTTTTTCCTTGTCCAGCTGTTTTGTTTTCGCATGAGTATATGTCCTTGTCACTTTCCCATGTGTTTGTGTTGTGTTGTGAGTTGTTTGTCACCTTTTGGACACCTTTGAGGGTGTTTTCTAGGTGTTTTTATGTGTTTGTGATTGCCTGCCATTGTTTCCTATGCAGTTCGAGTTCGGTTCGTCGAACGTTCGACGAGCCGAACTCGAACGGGACTTCCGTCGGTTCGCCGACCTCGAGCCGAACCGGGACCGGTTCGCTCATCTCTAGTAATCTCCTGGAATCATCCAGCTCTTGGTAGTCAGTTTTGTCACAGACTTTCTAGTAACAGCAGAGACATGATGGTTTATAACCCCTTGTCACTGGAGCAGGAAATGTCACTGTCACTGGTTCACTCATTTTAGACAAATGTTTTTAGGGATAAGGACACATTTACTGCTGTGTCAGTGACTTCTTCCTCTCATTCGGTAGACTTGGGCGAACCGATACAAATTGGGGACTGCCAAGAGTCCAAGAATGGAAGTGAACTGGGAATCCCTGCTCATTTTTGCTTCTACTGTGGTCATTCAGGTCATATTATGATTCAGTGTTTAAAGTGCAAGAATAAATTTGTAAAAGGAAAAAACAAAAGGCACTTAATGACACAGGTTATAAGAGTCTGAAATGATCTCTCAGCCACACATCTGAGTTTTTCCTACAAGTGTCTTTGGGTGCAAAATCTGGGTTTATTGGCACCTCTGCATTTGCAGATTCATGCTCCGTCTTAAGCCTGCTTTACACGTTGCAATTTCGCATACGATAGCGTATGCGATTTGCAATGCCCCCATCGTATGTGCGGCACGTTCAATTTGTTGAACATGCCGCACACACGATTAAACCCCGTCACACATACTTACCCGTCCATACGACCTTGCTGTGGGCGGCGAACATCCACTTCCTGGAATGAGAGGGACGTTGGGCGTCACAGTGACGTCACGCGGCAGCGGCCAATAGAAGCGGAGGGGTGGAGCTGAACGGTACGTAAACATCCCGCCCACCTCCTTCCTTCCGCATTATCGGCTGCAGCCGTGGGAGGCAAGTAAGTTCTCTTCAATGTTCCCGGGGTGTCACACACTGCGATGTGTATTGCCACGGGAACATTGAACAACCACACGTTCAATTCTAGAGACAGATACGATGTGTATGCGGTGAACGTTTTAACGTTCAATCGCAATCGCACGTACCTGTCACACACTGCAATGTAACTTACAATGCCGGATGTGCGTCACTTACGACATGACCCCGCCGACACATTGTAAGATATATTGCAGCGTGTAAAGCAGGCTTTAGATCTCATTGACAGTGATTTTGCTAGTGAATGTGGGTACAGTGTTTCTTCTTTCAGAAATCCTATTCATGCATTCATTCATTGTCAGCAATTGATAATTCTCACCTTGCTTAAAGTCATGTTACTCTAAAGTCAAGAATGTGTGCATGACAATTGGAGAGTTACACACAAAATCCATTTCACTCATGGTCTTACCTTCTTTACCTGCTAGTCTGATGTTAGGCATGCCAACACAATCCATTGGTTAAACACAATACATTAATTGGAAGATTCGGAAGATTAAAGCCTGCGTTACATGTTAAGATTCTGCATACGATATCGTATGCGATCGTAACTGCCCCTATCGTATGTGCGGCATGTTTAATTTTGTTGAATGTGCCACACAAACGATTAACCCCCGTCACACGTACTTACCCGTCCACACGACCTCGATGTGGGCGACGAATGTCCACTTCCTGGAGTGGGAGGGACGTTCGGCGTCACATCGACGTCACACGGCAGCCGGCCAATAGAAGCGGAGGGGTGGAGATGAGGAACCTCCCTCCTTCCGCATTGCTGGGCAGGAGCCGCAGGATGTAGGAAAGATCTGTTCATTGTTCCCGGGGTGTCACACACTGCGATGTGTGCTACCCCGGGTATGATGAACAACCCGACGTTCAATTTATGAGGAATGAACGACGTGCATGCGATGAATGGTTTTTCGTTCAATCGCAATTGCACGTCGCTGTCACACGCTACTACATACCTTACGATGCCGGATGTGCGTCACTTACGATGTGACCCCGTCGACACATCGTAAGATATCTTGTAGCGTGTAAAGCGGGCTTTAGTCCTTGGCATCTGTGAGATCTCATCTTCCTGGATTTATTCAGGATTTTGAGGATTTGTTTTCTGAGACTGGGTGTGAAGTTCTCCCTCTGCATAGGTCATACGATTGGGCAATTAAAGTCCTACCAGGTGCCAAAATGCCTAAAGGCACCGTCACACATAACGAGATCGCTAGCGAGTTCGCTGCTGAGTCACGGTTTCTGTGACGCAGTGGCAATCCCGTTAGCGATCTCGTTATGTCGTTGCAGAATGGTCCAGGCCATTTTCTTCAAAGGCGATGTTCTGCTGGGCAGGATACATCGCTGTGTTTGACACTGTGTGACAGGGTCACAATGACTGCTGAGATTGTTATACAGGTCGCTACTGCGACCTGTATCGTTCCTGCATCGTTGGTAAGGTGTGACTGTGTAACATCTCACCAGCGACCTCCCAGCGACTTACCAGCAATCCCTATCAGGTCGCATCATTTTTGGGGTCGCTGGTAGAGATGAGCGAACCGGTCGCGGTTCGGCTCGAGGTGGTTCGCCGAACGGAGGTCCCGTTCGAGTTCGGCTCGTCGAACGTTCGACGAACCGAACTCTAACGTATAGGCTATAATGGGAGGCAATCACAAACACATAAAAATGCATTATAAATGTACACAAACAGTTAATAAACATTGCCATAACACTTACCGGTCCTCGCGATCCCTTCTGCACTCTGTCTCCTGCCGCTATTCCATCCGATGATCGCTGAATCCTCCCGGTGACCTGCACTGCCAGCAGAGAAGCAGGACCTATCGTGACGTCAAAATAGCCATGTGACCAGTCACGTGGCTATTATCTCATTGGCTACAGACTGGTCACATGACTATGACACGTCATGTAGGACCTGCGAGTGCATCTCTCCGGTACACGGTGCACATATGTGTATCGCCGTGTACCGGCGACATGCTCTAGCACACGGTCGACTCCCCGTTCCGTTAGGGACCGGCTGACACAGCCGGTCATTAACGGAGATCACCGTTGCCATAGCAACGCAGTTAGCGGTGACGTCACCGCTAACCGCGGCTCCGAGAGCACCGTTGCTATGGTAACGCGTCTGTCAGCGTTACCGCTAGCAGCCAGCAGTGATCACTCACGGAGTGAAGGCTGCACGCTGCTTCGCGATTGTAGTGAGCATTGTAGTGAGGATGGAGGTTCCCCAGCCCCAAGTGATGAGCTGGTGAATCTCATCCTTCCTCACTACAATCGTCACTACTACTACACTAGAAAGAAAGAAGACAGAAGAGCAGGATCGTGGAGGGCTGACAGGGGGTAATAAAGATGGAGTCTCTAATGTGTCTGTGTATTTATTTCTATTAAAGTATTTTTTCTCTCTGTGGTGTCTTTTTTTTAACCCTTTATTGGAGATTCTTAATGGCCGGGTCAAACGTGCCTGACATTAAGAATCTCTGGCTTAATACTGGCTGGTAAAACAAAGCCAGTATTAACTCATGATTACCCAACAAGCCACCCGGCTCCAGGGCTGTTGGAAGAGTTGGATACAGCGCCAGATGATGGCGCTTCTATGAGAGCGCCATTTTCTGGGACGGCTGCGGACTGAAATCCGCAGCAGAGGCGCCCACAAACCTCGAGCTAACCTGTGCTGCGGATTCCAATCCCCAGCTGCCTAGTTGTACCCGGCTGGACACAAAAATAGGGCGAAGCCCACGTCATTTGTTTTTTAATTATTTCATGAAATAAGTGAAATAATTAAAAAAAACGGGCTTCCCTATATTTTTGGTTCCCAGCCGGGTACAAATAGGCAACTGGGGGTTGGAGGCAGCCCGTGGCTGCCAGCTGTACCTGGCTAGCATACAAAAATATGGCGAAGCCCACGTCATTTTTTTGGTGGGCAAAAAACTTCTGCATACAGTCCTGGATGGAGTATGCTGAGCCTTGCAGTTCTGCAGCTGCTGTCTGCTCTTCTCCATACAGACAGACAGCAGCTGCAGAACTACAAGGCTCAGCATACTCCATCCAGGACTGTATGCAGACGTTTTTTTGCCCCCTGAAAAAATTATGTGGGCTTCGCCATATTTTTGTATGCTAGCCAGGTACAGCAGGCAGGTACGGCTGCCCCCAACCCCCAGTTGCCTATTTGTACCCGGCTGGGAACCAAAAATAAAGGGAAGCCCTTTTTTTATTATTTCATGAATTTCATGAAATAATTTAAAAAAAAAACAAAAAAAATGAAAATGAAATAATTAGAAAACAAATGACGTAGGCTTTGCCCCATTTTTGTGTCCAGCCAGGTACAACTAGGCAGCTGGGGATTGGAATCCGCACCACCGGTTGGCCTGAGCTTTCTGGGCCCCACTGCTGCGAATTGCAGTCTGCAGCCACCTCAGAAAATGGCATTTTCATAGAAGCGCCATCTTCTGGCGCTGTATCCAACTCTTCCAGCACCTGCCTGCTATACCTGGCTAGCATACAAAAATATGGCGAAGCTCACGTCCTTTTTTTGTAGTTTTTTGGCAAAAAAAATAAAAAATGCTTCCCTGGATTTTCCATTGCCAGTGAAGGTAACACCAAGCAGTGGGGGTTAGCAGCCAGTAGCTGCTTGGATTACCCTTAGCTAGCAATACAAAAAATGCAGCGGGAGCCCATATATATTTTTTTTAATTATTTATTTAAATAACTAAAAATAAAATGGGCTTCCCTGTATTTTGATTGCTGGACATCACAGTGCTGTAAAAATAAATCTTTAAAAAAATGACGTAGCGCTCCGCGGTATTTTTGATTCTCAGCGCAGATAAAGCAGACAGCTATGGGTTGCCACCCCCATCTGCCTGCCGTTACCTTGGTTGTCAATCAAAATACAGGGAAGCCCATTAATTTTTTCTATTTAAAAAATAGTTAAAAAAAAAAATTACGTTGGGTCCCCCCATTTTTGATAGCCAGCTAGGGTAAAGCAGACGGCTGTAGCCTGAAAACCACAGCTGGCAGCTTTACCGTGGTTGGGGATCCAATGTGGAGGTCCCCTCAGGCTCTTTTTTATAATTATTTTATAAATATTAATAATTACACAATAAAAGTAGGGTCCCCCCCAAATTGGATCACCAGCCAAGGTAAAGCGGACAGCTGTGGTCTGGTATTCTCAGGGTGGGAAGGTCCATAGTTATTGGGCCTTCACAGCCTAAAAATAGCAGGCCGCAGGCACCCCAGACGTGGCGCATCCACTAGATGCGCCAATCCTGGCGCTTCACCCCAGCTCATCCCGTGCCCTGGTGCAGTGGCAAACGGGGTAATAAATCGGGTTGATACTAGCTGTAAAGTCACCTGAGATCAAGCCCAGCAGTTTGTGATGTCATGGCGTCTATTAGATACCCAACATCATAAACTGTCAGTACTAACAAAAACAAAAAATCGACAAAAGAAATTTATTTGAAAAAACAGTCCCCAAAACATTTCCTCTTTCACCAATTTATTGTAAGAAAAAAACTAAAGGGGTCCCACGACGACTCTGGACCGTCTAGAATATGGGGGGGAGACACTCAGGGAACGTATCCCCCATTTTCTAGGAGTGCGGACCCTTCATGTGAGGAGTGTGGGTGCAATGAATCTGCACTCACTCTCCCCGGGTCCACAGCAGCAGAGTCCATGTCGTAATGGTTGCTACCAAAGCTGCAATGCCCTGCTCATGAGGTAAGGGAATGCCTAATCAGGAGAACTACTGTAGAGGAAGCTCTGCTCACTGGTATATAGGTGCTCAGAGGTAATAATAGATAAAATTAGTGAGTAACCTCGGCACTCTATATCTCCCAGACTAAGTCAGTAAGTCCCAATGGATAGTAATGCAAAATCACTCTTTATTGGTCCGTATTAAGAAATTTTTTTTTTCATAAGCATATATGTTTTTGTCCAAAACAAGTTACAAATGACGTTTCGGCCTGAGCCTTCGTCAGATTGGACTTATCTGCATGTAATCATGAAAAATGACAATAATCAGTATCACATAAGAGTGAGAGAACAATAACATAAACTCGAACAATGTAGAGGTACAATTGGGATGCAGCAAAAAAATTGCAACACAGCAAGAAATGAAACACATGATACAAATGTCATAATACAGTACAAGGACAATATAGTAATGACAAATATGGGGTCAGAGTAGGCTTAGACAGCTCTGGTACGAAAGAGATGTCAATCATAAAGTAACATGTGCAGTAGGTGTAGAGCTACAGTATGCATGGCAGAGCTAATGGGTAGACCGACCATAGAAAAAGAACGGAGAAAAAGTGGAGAAAAAGTGGAGCATAAGAGGAGAAAAAGTGGAGAAAAAAGTGGAGAAAAAGTGGAGAAAAAGTGGAGCATAAGAGGAGAAAAAGTGGAGATTAAGAGGAGAAAAAGTGGAGCATAAGAGGAGAAAAAGTGGAGAAAAAGTGGAGAAAAAGTGGAGAAAAAGTGGAGCATAAGAGGAGAAAAAGTGGAGAAAAAAGTGGAGAAAAAGTGGAGAAAAAGTGGAGCATAAGAGGAGAAAAAGTGGAGACAAAGTGGAGAAAAAGTGGAGCATAAGAGGAGAAAAAGTGGAGAAAAAGTGGAGAAAAAGTGGAGCATAAGAGGAGAAAAAGTGGAGAAAAAAGTGGAGAAAAAGTGGAGAAAAAGTGGAGCATAAGAGGAGAAAAAGTGGAGATTAAGAGGAGAAAAAGTGGAGAAAAAGTGGAGCATAAGAGGAGAAAAAGTGGAGAAAAAAGTGGAGAAAAAGTGGAGCATAAGAGGAGAAAAAGTGGAGATTAAGAGGAGAAAAAGTGGAGTAAAAGTGGAGCATAAGAGGAGAAAAAGTGGAGAAAAAAGTGGAGAAAAAGTGGAGAAAAAGTGGAGAAAAAGTGGAGCATAAGAGGAGAAAAAGTGGAGATTAAGAGGAGAAAAAGTGGAGAAAAAGTGGAGCATAAGAGGAGAAAAAGTGGAGAAAAAAGTGGAGAAAAAGTGGAGCATAAGAGGAGAAAAAGTGGAGATTAAGAGGAGAAAAAGTGGAGTAAAAGTGGAGCATAAGAGGAGAAAAAGTGGAGAAAAAAGTGGAGAAAAAGTGGAGAAAAAGTGGAGCATAAGAGGAGAAAAAGTGGAGAAAAAGTGGAGAAAAAGTGGAGCATAAGAGGAGAAAAAGTGGAGATTAAGAGGAGAAAAAGTGGAGAAAAAGTGGAGCATAAGAGGAGAAAAAGTGGAGAAAAAAGTGGAGAAAAAGTGGAGCATAAGAGGAGAAAAAGTGGAGATTAAGAGGAGAAAAAGTGGAGTAAAAGTGGAGCATAAGAGGAGAAAAAGTGGAGAAAAAAGTGGAGAAAAAGTGGAGAAAAAGTGGAGCATAAGAGGAGAAAAAGTGGAGAAAAAGTGGAGAAAAAGTGGAGCATAAGAGGAGAAAAAGTGGAGAAAAAAGTGGAGAAAAAGTGGAGAAAAAGTGGAGAAAAAGTGGAGCATAAGAGGAGAAAAAGTGGAGATTAAGAGGAGAAAAAGTGGAGAAAAAGTGGAGAAAAAAATGGAGAAAAAGTGGAGAAAAAGTGGAGAAAAAGTGGAGAAAAAGTGGAGCACCCTTTGGTGCCTTTCATGTGGCACTAAGGGGTGCTTAGCTTTGTATTTAGCCAAAAAAATGAAAAAAAAAATGACGTAGGGTTCCCCCTAGTTTTGTAGCCAGCTAGGGTAAAGCAGACGGCTGCAGCCTGCAGACCACAGCTGGCAACCTCACCTTGGCTGGTAATCCAAAACTGAGGGCACCCCACGCTGTTATTTTAAATTAAATAAATAATTTTAAAAAAAAAAACACGTAGGGGTCCCCCAAAATTGGATCACCAGCCAAGGTAAAGCAGACAGCTGGGGCCTGATATTCTCAGACTAGGGAGGTCCATGGTTATTGGACTCTCCCAAGCCTAAAAATAGCAGGCCGCAGCCGCCCCAGAAGTGGCGCATCCATTAGATGCGCCAATCCTGGTGCTTCGCCCCAGCTCATCCCGCGCCCTGGTGCGGTGGCAAACGGGGTAATATTTGGGGTTAATACCAGATGTGTAATGTCACCTGGCATCAAGCCCTGGGGTTGGTGAGGTCAGGCGTCTATCAGATACCCGACATCACCAACCCAGTCAGTAATAAAAAAAAATAGACGACAAACACATTTTTATTTGAAAAAACACTCCCCAAAACATTCCCTCTTTAACCAATTTATTAGAAAGAAAAACAAATCCAGGTCTGGTGTAATCCAAGGGGTTGCCATGACGATCCACACTGTCCCAGTCAATGAAGAGCAGGATGTTCCCCATTGGCTGGGAGAGCAATGCAGTGACCTGAGCTAACATCAATGGGTCAGCCCAGGTCACTGCAGGGGATGACAAGTGCTGCTGTCAGCGAGGTACATTACCTGCGCTGATCTCCAGCACACTGACAGCCCCTGTCACTGAGGTCAATGACCGGCGCCTTCACATCAAGTATCGCGAGAGGTCCGTGACGTCACCGCCAGTGTCAGTCTCGGGTCGGAAGCGATAGGTGATGTGACAAGCGGCGGCCATGGAGGACAGTGACAGCGCTGAGGTCGGGATGGCGGGACTTCATCACCGCAGGTAAGCCGAGCGGGGGGGGGGTGAGAGTGTGTGTGTGTGTGTGCGTGTATGTATGTGTACATGCCGCGGGCAGGAGGGGGTGGAGCGAGCTGAGCGGGGAAGTGTGGGCTTCCTGCACGTAACTAAGATAAACATCGGGTTACTAACCAAAGCGCTTTGCTTGGATACCCGATGTTTATCTTGGTTACCAGCTTGTGGCAGGCTGCCAGCGATGGCTCCTGCACACTGTAGCTGGGAGGGGGGGGGGGGGTGTGTGCGTGAGTGAGAGTGTGTGTGTGTGTGTGTGTATATGTATGTATACATGCCGCGGGCAGGAGGGGGCGGAGTGAGCTGAGCGGGAAGTGTGGGCTTCCTGCACGTAACTAAGATAAACATCGGGTTACTAACCAAAGCGCTTTGCTTGGATACCCGATGTTTATCTTGGTTACCAGCTTGTGGCAGGCTGCCAGCGATGGCTCCTGCACACTGTAGCTGTAAAAAGCCCTGCTTTTTGCTGCTAGAACCGTGCTCGAACGTATCTAGAACTATCGAGCTTTTAGCAAAAAGCTCGAGTTCTAGTTCGATCTCGAACAGCCCAAAAATCACTCGAGCCTAGAACTGGAGAACCACGAACCGCGAACCGCGCTCAACTCTAGTCGCTGGTAAGTCGTTGTGTGTGACTAGGCCTTAAACGACTAGCGATCTCACAGCAGGGGCCTGATCGCTGGTAGGTGTCACACATAACAAGATCGCTAACGGGATCGCTACTGCGTCACGGAAACCGTGACTCAGCTGCGATCTCGCTAGCGATCTCATTATGTGTGACTGTACCTTAAGTCTCATTTGTTCAATTTCTCTCTTCCAGAAGAAGATGCTTTGAAAGAGTACATTTAAAACAGTCTGGCCTTGGCACATACGGAAAACACCTCTCTAGTAGTCGTGGAGTTTTTCTTTGTCAAGAAAAAGGATGGAGGGTTGCATTCATGCTTGGATTTTAGAGAGAGTAATAAGATTATGGTCTATAATCCTCTTCTTATATCCCTTAAACCTAATCCATTTAATCAATTAGCTGGAGCCAAATAGTTTTCTAAACTTGACCTAAGGGGGTGTATAACGTTATATGTATTCGTCAACAAGATGAGTGGAAAAACGCTTTTAATACATCTGAAGATCATTTTGAAAAAAAATGATGATGCCATTTGGGTTGCCTAATGCTCCAGCAGTTTTTTAAAACTTCATTAATGACATTTTTTGCTCTCTAATAGGTAAATTTGTAGTAATTTATTTGAATGACATATTGACTTACTCACGTTGTGATAAGCATAAGGAGCATGTTAGACAGATTCTTCAAATTCTTCATCTCAATCATTTAGTTGCCAAACTGGGCAAATTTCAAATCAAGGTCATTCGAGGTTCAACAGGTACATTTTTGGGGGCATTTGGTTTGTTTTGTTGGGGTTTCAGTGGACCCCATTAAGGCACAGGCCATCTTGGGTACAACCTACTAACATTAAAGCAATGCAGAAATTCTTAGGTTTTGCTAAAAACTATCTAAAGTTCATTAAGAATTTCTAATTTATTGTATAGCCTCTTACTGAAATGACCAAGAAGGGTACTGAATTTTCCTCCTGGTCTAAAGAGGCTGTTGAAGCCTTTGAGGCTCTTAAGACAGCCTTCTCTAAGGCTTCAATCCCTAGTCAATCCTAGGTTGATTTGCCTTTTGTAGTCAAAGTTGATGCCTCTTCTGTGGGGATGGGTGCTGCTCTCTTAAAAAAGAAAGATGATTTGGTTACCTTCATCCTTGTGCTTTTTTTTCCTCACAATCCAAGTTTAATTATGATATTAGGAACTAAGAGCTTCTGGCAGTTAAGAGAGCTTTTGAGGAGTGGAGACACTGGTTAGAGGGGACTAAACAAGGTGACAGTGTTTAACAACCTTAAAAACGTGCTGTATTTTTTTGCTGCCAAATGTCTAAACACGAGAGAAGCCCGATGGGCCTGTTTTTTTGCCCAGCTTGACTGTTCTGGGACATATCTCCCTGGATCTAAGAATGTGAAGGCTGATGATGTGTAGCATTATTCTGGAGTTGAGGGATGAAAATTCAATTACGATTCTTATTAAACGGTCCATGATAGGTGCTCTGAGATTGATCTCAGACAACACATTCAGGAGGCTCAGGATAGTGCAACAGAGGGATTGCCAATGAACAAACATTTTGTACCCTTCCCTTTGCACTCAGATCTTCTTAATGAAGTGCAAAATTCTTTCTTGGCCAGTTACCCAGGTTGTTCTGCCACTTGCACAGCTATTTCGAGAGTCTTTTGGTGACAGAAATCTAGTAAGGATGTTAATGAATATGTCCATAAAGGCATTGTTTGTGCCAGGGTTAAAGCTTCTCAACAGTCCCCAGCTGGTTTTCTCTTACCTAAGAAGGTCCCGTCTCAACCCTGGATGCACTTGTTTATGGACTATGAAGTGACACAAGGCAGAATTGTAAAATTTGGCCTGGGCAGGAAGGTGAAAACAGGCTCTGGTGAGAAAGGGTTTAATAGAAAGCTAGCCAAACTGATTTGCAAAAAAATCTTTCCGGCAGATCCTGCCCTTAGGAGAAGCCAGGTTAGCTGGTGAAATGCAAGTTGACTGACCTAGGATAGTGAGATTACTAATTATTTCATGTCAAATACAGGGAAAGATAGATGCACCAAGAGATAACAGCCGGCGCACCACCTGGTAATGTACTCTGGCCACAATTTCTACATACCATGAGTGAGCGGCCATAGTTTCCACATGCCAGGACACAGTCTTGACTTGAAAGATCTCGGTAGCTCTTCAACATATTGCCCACAAACAGAGTGCGGTTAGCAGACTAAAAGTGAGGAGCGCACACCATATGAAAGCCACAAAACCCACTGGTAATTCACTCTTCATTTGCTAGATATTACCAGTGAGTGTGATTCATTAGCTGTTTATCATCGTGAGCCCATAGGTACACAAGCATTTACATTATTATTTATTGAATCTATGCAAATGAATATTATTCAACCAACTAAAGCCTAAATTTAATTTAAAAGTGCGCATTTCACTAATAGTGCAATGCAACTATTATCAATAACTAAACATTTGATATTGGAGAGTAACAAAAATGTAACTATAGTACATAAAGCAAATGTATATTCCAACTTCTTTATTAGATTTATAACAGTGATCAGTAGGATAGAAAAATGCAACAGGGTTCATTCATATTTACTATAACTAATTCAGAACATAACAGCATTGATATCATTAACCATCTGAATTAAAAATGAATACATATATTATAAGAGCACTATATAAATTTAAATCTCTGTACTCCCTTGGAAAGAATGATAATTTATAACAAATCGGTTTATTTGGATACCCTGGTTTAATTTTTCTCTATCTTACAACAACTTTAGGTCAGGAATAGAACTATATTAATAATAATAATTCTAAAATAATTCTAATTGTTTTAATATTTATTTTCATGTGTCTATTTCTTCTCTTCCATGCCTTGTATGATATGTCAAAATAGGTGGTGTACATCCTATTTGAACTAATACTGGAGGACGGCCATCAACCTTGCCAGCTTTACTAAATACTGTAAGTTTTTATCTAAAATTCAGGACAATTTCCTCTCTCCTTTGACTGATTAAGAGCAGATCAGTTGATGGATTTGATCCTGTCAAACAGACCAGATATGACATTAGATCTGTACGTTCATGAGAACTTAGGCAGTTTAAAGGGATTTTCAATAAAATGTTCCTTTCAAAGGGGAAAAAAATCCTCCAACTTTAAAAAAGCTAAATTCAGTAAAAAATGGGGGAAGATCTCACTGCTTCGGTTGCCTGAAGTTTGGTTCTCTGTGGCAGTTCTTTTCACCTTCTCCATTGCACTCTTCTTCAGGCTATGTCATTATGGGCTGCAGCATCCAGTAAGACTAAGCCTCTGATGTCCCTGCACACTGAGCTATTTTGGTACAAGCCATAATGTCATGACGTGTGTTCCCTAAGGTGCTGACTAGGCCTCAGGAGGTTCCCATCAAGACATATACCTTGATGATATGGCGTGCATCATTGTAAAAGGCCTAATAAGCTGGATGCTATATCTAAGGGGAACGGGTCAAATGGGGGAAGGAAGACAGAAGATATACAGAGGACAAGATGGAGTACCAGGTAAGTGGTTAGGTAAGTTTTTTTTTACATCCAGAGAGACTCCACAGCAAAATAAGGATCATTTAATTTGCATTTAATAACTGCGATGCAAATCAAATTTCCATGGCAAAGTCACATTATTTGTTGTTTGTGAATCTCTGCAGATTGTATAATATAGTGGGAAAAATAATTATTAAACTCATCACCAATTTTCTTAGGAAATATATTTCTAAAAGTGCTGTTCACATGAATTTCTCACCAGATGTCAGAAAAAACCCATCCAATCCACACAGACAAAGAAATCAAACCATAGATGCCCGTTAATATAGTGTTGTGTAATAATGAGAAATGACACAGGGAGAAAGTATTGAAGTCATGAAGAAAAGAGGTGCAAAAAGCCATGGAAAGTGATGACACTAGCTGAAATCTGTCAGTAATTAGAAAGCAATCCTGCCACTTAGTGACAAATAATAGCAGCTGGTTCATCTGATGGCTTATAAATAGGTGTCTTATTACCAAGGTGCCACACAAGAAACATCTCATGATAGGTAAACTCAGTGAGCTCTCAAAACCTTTTGCATCCTTATTGCTGCAAAATATACTTATGATATTGGTACAGAAGAATTTCAGAACTACTGACCTGAAAACAACATAATTTCACCATAAACTGGAAATGAACAGATGTGTCACGCTGTATGACGCAGTAATCCCCACTAGGGGGCAGCAGAGTAGTAGAGACAAAGAAAGACTGTAACAGAAAGGCAGCTGAAGTACAGCAAAATAACTTTAGCAATGTTAACAGGCGAATCACCAGGGGGCAATAGAGTAGTCAAACAGTCAGGGTCTAGCCAGGAAAGTTGACTGAAAAGGGAGGATCAATATCGAAGTCAAAAAGCAAGACCGAATCAGAAGCCGGGACATCCGGTATGCTGAGGGAAACACAAACAACAGACAGGAGAGGGAAGTCAGGGGCTGGGACAAGCAGACAAACGGGGGAGGTTCAAAATCAAGAGACACAGTAGCAGGGAGGCAGAACAGATCAGGAACACTCACCAGAGCCAGTATACACACTGCAAGGCAGAAATATTACTGGCACTGAGCCATAGGTAGAGAGGCAAGATATAGCATCCTGGGATCCAGAACAAGGCAAGGGAAGTTAACCCCTGACATGACCAGGCCAGAGCTGGGTGTAACCAGCAGCAGGGAAAAGTCGGCCTGGATTATGACAAGGTGAGCTCATAAATTTTAAGACAAAGAAATTAAAATAATTATCAGAAGATTTGTCCAAGAGCCAAGGACCCCTTGTGGAGAACTACAGAAAGACCTAGATTCAGCAGGTACAATTGTTTGAAAGAAAACAATAAGTAATACACTCAACCTCCATGCCTGTATGCCCACTCACCGGCCATTGCTAAGCAAAAAGCATGTTCAAGCACATTTAAAGTTTCAATAACATTTAGACAAGCCTTTGAAATTTTGAGAGACCATAGTCTTATCAGAGGAGACAAAAATTGAACTCTTTGGATACCATAATACAAACTTTGTTTGAAGGCCAAAAGGCACTGCACACATCACCTCAAAAATACCATAAGAACAGTGACATTTGGAGAAGAGAATATTGTGGTGTGGAGCTGATTTTCAGCATATGACACTAACAAACTTGATATAATTAAAGGAAGGATGAATGGACAAATTTATCAAAGTGTTCTTGATAATGATCTGTTTTCATCTACCAGGATGATGAAGAGGAAATGAGGATGGATATTTCTGTTACACAGTTATCCCAAACACACAACCAAGGAATCTCTCAATTGGTTTCAGAAAAAGAAAATAAAGCTGTTGAAATGACCAAGCCAATCACCTGACCTGAATCCAGTAGAAAATTTATGGAAGGAACGAAAAGCTCAGAACTCATAAAAGAAACCCATGGAACCTTTAGGATTTGTAGAGCGTTTTTGTGGGAAAAAAAGGCCAAAATTGCACTTGAGCAATGCATGAGACCAGTTTGTTCATAGAGGGGGCGTCTTGAAGGTGTCATCAAAAACAAAGCTTTCTGTACAAAGTATTAAATAAATTTCAGTTAATTTTTTTTCCATTTCTTACAGAAAAGTCGGACTCAGTCGCAGGGACACTCGCATGACACTCAGCTCTGCTGTACTGCCAGCGTTGGCCGAGTGTCATGCGAGGGGATCACAGTAATCTCTGTGTGGCCCCAGCCTTAGTTATACTGTGAAATGAATGTCCAATCACAAAAGCTAGCAATGGCTGATAAATTACAATATATCTGAATTTTTAAAAGGGCAGGATGCTTTTCTTTCTTTTCTTTTCTAAGAAATAGTTTTTTGTGAATAATAAATAATCTAACAAAAGGTAATGTAAAATTGGTCAAGAAAGGTTGAATTCAACTTAAATTTTAGAAAAATCTACATTCATTATGAGACATTAAATATGCAAAGACTAACTTTTATGTGAATCAAATTTGCAGGGAAAATTCACATGAAAATGTGAATTCAAATGTTGCATTATTTTTTCTTCTGTACTAATTATGTAATGTTGGTATTTTCATTGTTTGGAATAATTCCATCTACCTAGGAGAATTTTCCAAAAAGAACCAGTAACAGTAGTCTGAGGCTTTGTTTTGTGGACAGGTGCCAACATGCAATCAAAGCAAACATAGATATCCAGTTGTTTGGATATACAAATTAAACAATTCATTAGTACAGATTAACCCCGTCACCACTTTGCGATTTTTTTTTTGTTCTTTTACTCCTCTTCTTCCATGAGCCATGACTTGTTTATTTTTCCATCAATATAGTCGTATGATGGCTTGATTTTTGTTGGGACTAGTTGTACTTTCAAATTATCTCATTTATTTGACCATATACTCTACTGGAAAAGAGGAGAAAAATTCCAAGTACGGTGAAATTGCAAAAAAAAAGTGTAATTCCACATTAATGTTTTGGGGTTTTCTATTTAACATGTAAAGTGACCTGGCAGTATGATCCTCCAGGTGAGTACGAGCACATAGATACCAAACATGTATAGCTTTATTTATTTAAATGGTGGGGGGAAAAATCAGAAAAAAAAATTGCTTTTGGCACCATTTTCCCAGAAATGCAAAGTTTTTATTTTTCAAGATCTTGGGCTGTGTGTTGGCTTACTTTTTGTGCTCTGAGCTGATGTTTTTACTGACACCATGTTTGGGTAGATATAATGTTTAAAAAACGCCTGTTATTGAATTTTATTGGAATGTTACGGTGGCAATAAAACCATAATTCTGGAGTTTGGATTTTTTTTTGTTATTCTGTTTACCGATCATATTAATTTATGTTATATTTTGATAGATCAGCATTTCTGACAGCAGTGATACCAAATCTGTGTATGTTTTATTTTTTTTATATTGTTTTATTTTCAATGAAAAGCAGGGGGCTTAGAATTAGGGCTCTTTTCCACTTGCAAGAGACTCGCGCATATCTTGCATCGTATCACCCAGCATGGCCTGCCTCTCTTCCGACAGGAGTGGGTCAGCTGCATCTATTTCTATGCAGGTGAGATGATCTTGTCAGGAAAGATGCAGGCCATGCCGGGTGATGCGATGCGAGATACGCACGAGTCTATCGCAAGTGGAAAAGAGCCCTTATAGCGCCACTCCAGAGCTGAAACAAAAAACAAAAAAAAAACCATTGGCATGGTGCTTTCAATAAAATCTTAGCTCTAAGCCTGTAGTGACATTTGCGAGTCGCGCATCACATCACCCGGCACGGCAGCACACTCTCCGGAAAGGAGCGTCTCAGCTACATAGAAATACATGCAGCCGACTCGCTCCTGTCAGGAGAGCTGCAGGCCGTGGTGGGTGATGCGATGCGAGACTCGCAAATGTGACTCCAGCCTAATACAAGAAAACAGTGTACATATACCGCAGTGCTACAACTCTTCAATATATTTAATGTGCTGTTCAAAAGATAGCTCTGATGAAAACAGAATATTTAGGTTATTTATGATGCAAACTAGATAATTAGTGGCCAAATAATGGAGGTCTGTTAAGCAAAAAGTGTACAGGTACATAAATAAAAATGAAAATAAAGTTTCTTGATATGGGTTTTTTATTAAGTATCTTACAACTGCAAAGTAGTTGAAAATAGGTGGTAAAATACATCAAAACTGGTTGTTATGTGATATGCAATTTACATCTGACACTTTACAGGGCACATAAAATGTATTCCCTTTGGACTTTGTCTTGTTTTATTCTGCAACAGCTTTGGATTAATTAAGCTTTTGACACTAACCTCATGAGACTCTTTACTGGCAAAGTGAAAAATCCTTACAACCCTTACACAGCAATTGCAAACACAAACGCAAGAACTTAAATTTGTAATGTTCAGTAGATGCACCGTCTACAGATGTTCCAATCTTTTGTCTGTGTGGATTGGTCTTTATCAGTCTAGTGCACCTAGGTACTGTAATTGTCCTTGCTTTTCTGAAAAAAAAAGAAATTGGCCAAACTTTGTCAATTTACCCCGGTAATGTATATTAAAGTGCACCAATCACCAGGATTTTACTATATAAATTTATGCCAGAGCTATACTGACGCTATCATGCTGATTCTATACATATCTTTTGTTGTCAGCTAGGATGTATAGGTTTTGAAACACAAGCAAGTAAAGTTTGTGAAATCAGTAGCTTCAGTATTACAACCAGAAAAAGGATTAATATAAGGCAGTTAATTCAATTTTTTATCCAGACACTACCTAAATTACTATATCTAAAAACACATTTTTATTTCTAAATTCATTAAAAAGTCACATACAATCCCACACCGTGAACACATACCACAATAGGAACAGGACCATAAAGAGATTTTAGCAATTAATTAAATACAGATATTCAATTGAGATAATAAATAGTGATGAGCGAGTACTAAAAAGCTCGGGTGCTCGAGGCTCGGGCCGAGCATCCCTAGATTCTCGTGTACTCGGCCCGAGCACCGAGCCCAATGTTATCCTATGGGAGACCCGAGTATTTTTATGAAATGACCCCCGGCAGCATGTAGAAACCCTAAAAATGTCACAAAAGTCTCAGAAGAGTGCTCAAATGACATGGCAACAGCATGGGGAAGACCCCTTGAAGCATTTATCACTCAAAAGTCACAGCTGTGAACAAGTTTGGCCGCGTTTTACGCCATTTTTACGGACTCACCAGAAAACCTTCAAAAATGACACCAAAATGAATTTTCATGGCGGAAATGTTAAGGGCACATACCCAATAGTGAGATAGAGCTGGTGTATGTTACTTTTGGAGATTACATGAAAGATTTTACGTGAAACATTGGGTGGCACTCCGATGTCCCTGAGAAGAGACGTACATGAAGGCCTCTTGAGTCTAATGTGCCCATTTGGAGGAAGTGAGTCTTTGTAGTATTTTCCTTTGCCAGGGCAGTCCAAAATTGTGAGGTTCACCAATGCCCCTGCATACAGACGTGCATGAGGGCCTGTAAACCTGAAGTGCCCATTGTAAGGAAGTGGGTCTATTGTAGTAAAGCCCTTAGGCAGTGCAGCCAAAAATTGGGAGGCTCCACATTGTCCCTGGATAGAGACGTGCATGATGGCCTGTAAACCAGAAGTGCCCATTGTAAGGAAGTGGGTCTATTTTAGTATAGCCCTTTGGCAGAGCAGCCAAAAATTGGGAGGCTCCACATTGTCCCTGGATAGAGACGTGCATGAGGGCCTGTAAACCTGAAGTGCCCATTGTAAGGAAGTGGGTCTATTGTAGTATAGTCCTTTGGCAGGGCAGCCAAAAATTGGGAGGCTCCACATTGTCCCTGGATAGAGACATGCATGATGGCCTGTAAACCAGAAGTGCCCATTGTAAGGAAGTGGGTCTATTGTAGTATAGCCCTTTGGCAGGGCAGCCAAAAATTGGGAGGCTCCATATTGTCCCTGGATAGAGACCTGTTAGGTTCTTAGTGTGTCCGTGCTTGCATTTAAAAACCGCTCGTGTGTGCCTGTTGGTGGCAGCGTTCAGGTGCACTTGTGTGCGTTTTGCACAAACTTGGATAAAATGCACAAGTCTAGTGAATACACATCAGCACAGCATTGCAAAAGGCAAAAGGGCATTGGCAACGAACAATGAAGTGGACGTGATGGTGGTGCAGGCAGAGACCGAGGTCGTGTGCAAGCTCTAATTTCGCCACAACAAAGGGCCACATCTACTCGCTCGCACATCCTGTCCCAAATTCTTGGGAACCACAGCAGTACACCGTTCTTGAACCAAGACCAGTGTCAACAGGTTGTTAGTTGGATAGCGGATAATGCTTCCAGTCAGATTGGCACCACCACAAACACTCTGTCTTCCACACGGTCTAGAGTCAGTAGCCGTGATACTGCACCGCACATTTCAGAACCTGATCCTCCTTCCTACCACCAGGCCGAGTACACGTCCACGGACACTCGGAAGAGCTGTTCACGTTTCCATTCACACATTCTGGCCTCTCGCCAGCTCCTGTTGAAGCGGGTCATGACGAGATTGTATGTACAGATGCCCAAATATTTGAGCAGCCACGTTCTCACGAAGTTGGCAATGTGTCTCAACAAGGGGTGGACGATGATGAGATACAATTGTCAGGAAGTCAGGAGGAGGAGCAGGGTGCGGAAGAGGAAGACGACGTGGTGGATGATCCAGTAACTGACCCAACCTGGCAGGAGGATATGCAGAGCGAGGACAGCAGTGCACAGGGGGAGGGAGGCGTAGCATCCCAACAGGCAGTAAGAAGCAGGGTGGTGGCCCCAGGCAGAAGTCAGGCAACCGTTCCCCGGAACAACAACACGACACAAGGTGCCTGTACAAATGTTAGGTCTTCCCGAGTCTGGCAGTTTTTTAAGTTGGCTCCAGATGATTCTAAAAAGGCCATTTGCAACACCTGCCGTGCCAGCATCAGCAGGGGTACCAAAACTAGCAGCTTGACCACCACCAACATGATCAGGCACATGTCAGCCAAGCACCCGACTTTGTGGGATGTACAACAGAGTCAAGGAGCAGTGCTTGCTGATGTCAAGCCTCCTCCGGCCCTGCACCAGCAGTTGCCCACGCAGAAATAACACCATCATCAAGCACGTCCTTATCCCAGCGCAGCGTTCAGTTATCCATTCAGCAAACTTTTGAACGCAGGCGCAAATACACTGCCAACACCCCACATGCCACACTTCTAAATGCTAACATTTCGCGACTGCTTGCGCTGGAAATGTTGCCTTTTAGGCTGGTGGAGACAGAAGCATTCCGCGACCTGATGGCGGCAGCTGTCCCACGTTACTCGGTCCCCAGCCGCCACTATTTCTCCCGGTGTGCCGTCCCCGCATTGCATAACCACGTGTCACAAAACATCACACGTGCCCTGAACAATGCTGTTTCAGCCAAAGTCCACCTAACCACAGACACGTGGACAAGTGCTTGTGGGCAAGGCTGCTAAATCTCGTTGACAGCACGCTGGGTTAATATTGTGGAAGCTGGGACCCAGTCTGAGCGAGGGACGGAACACGTCCTTCCCACACCAAGGTTTGCAGGCCCTACCTCAGTCAGGGTTTTACCTACACTCTACAGCTCCGGAATGTCATGCTCCTCAGCCTCCTCCTCCTCCTGCGCATCCTCATCCACTTTACCCTCCACACCAGTCCCAAGCTGGAAGCACTGCAGCACTGCCTCGGCAAAGCGGCAACAGGCTGTACTGAAGCTAATCTGCATAGATGACAAACCCCACAATGCAGAAGAGGTGTGGACAGCTCTGAAACAGCAGGCAGATCACTGGCTTACACCTCTGATCCTAAAGCCAGGAAAGGTCGTGTGTGACAATGGCCGGAACCTGGTGGCGGCTTTGAGGCGAGGCCAGCTGACACATGTTCCATGCGTGGCCCATGTGCTCAACCTCGTGGTTCAGCGGTTTCTAAAGTTATATTCAGAGCTGTCTGATCTGCTGGTAAAAGTTTGCCACCTGACTGCACATTTTCGAAAGTCACCTACTGCTTCAGCTGGCTTTGCCGGCTTTCAGCGCCATTTGCATCTTCCGGCTCACAGACTGGTGTGTGATGTCCACACGCATTGGAATTCAACTCTGCACATGTTGGTCAGGATATGTGAGCAGAAGAGGGCAGTTGTTGAGTACCTGCATCACCTAAGCCGTCGGGAAATGGGTCAAACTCCACACATAACACCTGAGGAGTGGAGATGGATGTCCGACCTATGTACCATCCGCCAAAACTTTGAGGACTCCACCAAGATGGTGAGTGGCGATGAGTTGGAGCAAGAAACAGTAGTGGGTGTGGGTGATAACACACAGCCCAGCCTCGTCTCATCACAACGAGCAGTGGAGGACTATGACGAGGAGGAGGATGAAGACATGGAGCAACTCTCCGGCCAAATTGAGGATATGACATGCAGTCATATCCTCGGTTCAGCGTGGCTGGCCAGAGGACAGGGTAGATGATGAGGAGGAGGAGGACAGCATGTTCAGTCATCGTGTTGGTCAGGATACTGAAGTGATGGCTGTTAAGAGTCTGGCGCACATGGCTGACTTTATGGTAAGCTGCCTGTCTCGTGACCCTCGCGTTAAGAACATCTTGGCCGACAATCATTACTGGTTGGTAACACTGTTAGACCCACGCTAAAAGGAGAACTTTATGTCTCTTATTCCCGAGGCGGAGAGGTCAGGCAAAATGCAGCAGTTCCAGAAGGCCATAGTCACGGAAGTAGGCAAAGCATTCCCCTCACAAAACGCTAGTGGCATAGGTCAGGAATCAGTGGACAACCAAGGCATACAGCCGAGAGGGGCACAAGTCCAATCCGCCAGAGGTAGGGGAACAGTCTTTAAGATGTGGGACAGTTTTCTCAGCCCCTCACATACCACAGCCCCTGAGGTGCGGGGTAGTGCCACAAGAAATTCTAAGTTTGCCCAGATGCTCAAGGAGTACCTTGCAGATCGAACAACTGTACTCCGACATTCCTCTGTGCCTTACAATTATTGGGTATCCAACCTGGACACGTGGCATGAATTGGCTCTCTACGCCTTGGAAGTCCTGGCCTGCCCTGCCGCTAGCGTTTTGTCAGAGCGTGTTTTTAGTGCTGCAGGTGGAATCATTACAGATAAACGCACCCGCCTGTCAACTGAAAATGCTGACAGGCTGACTCTGATCAAGATGAACAAGGGTTGGATTGGGCCAGACTTCACCACACCACCAGTAAATGACAGCGGAATTTAAAGTTTGTAACGGGAATTTGCCATGTACCTCCACTCACCCATGGGTACACACTTCTGGACTTTGGCTAATCGCTGGACTGCTCCTCCTTCTCCTCATGCGCCACCATGATGACCGTTACAATAGTTAGGCCGTTGTTTCAGGTATACCCCCAGGGGTAAAATTTTTTGCCCATTCTTTCAGAATGGGCATTACAACGACAGGAGACCCACTCCTTTGCAATGGGAACAATGTTTTGAGGCCCTCATGCACGTCTCTATCCAGGGACAATGTGGAGCCTCCCAATTTTTGGCTGCCCTGCCAAAGGGCTATACTACAATAGACCCACTTCCTTACAATGGGCACTTCAGGTTTACAGGCCATCATGCACGTCTCTATCCATGGACAATGTGGAGCCTGACTCTGCCACCGACAGCCACACACGTGCGGTTTTTAAATGCAAGCACGGACGCAATAAGAACCTAACAGGTTTTTTGGAGCGACAATTACTGAGAAGTTTGACACTATCAGACACTGCTGACTGACGTGTATTATTCACTAGACTTTTGCGTTGTATACTAGTTTGTGCAAAACGCACACAAGTGTACCTGTACACTGCCACCGACAGGCACACACGTTCGGTTTTTAAATGCAAGCACGGACGCAATAAGAACCTAACAGGTTTTTAGGAGCGACAATTACTGAGAAGTTTGACACTATCAGACACTGCTGACGTGTATTATTCACTAGACTTGTGCGTTATATACTAGTTTGTGAAAAACGCACACAAGTGCACCTGTACGCTGCCACCGACAGCCACACACGTGCGGTTTTTAAATGCAAGCACGGACGCAATAAGAACCTAACAGATTTTTAGGAGCGACAATTACTGAGAAGTTTGACACTATCAGACACTGCTGACTGACGTGTATTATTCACTAGACTTGTGCGTTATATACTAGTTTGTGCAAAACGCACACAAGTGCACCTGTACACTGCCACCGACAGCCACACACGTGCGGTTTTTAAATGCACGCACGGACGCATTAAGAACCTAACAGCTTTTTAGGAGCGACAATTACTGAGAAGTCTGACACTATCAGGACTGTTTTAGACTGTGTACACCAGCCCCAGATTTGATGAAGGCTGGTATACGGTAACCACTAGGAATGGCTATATACTCTGCCTGCCTGCCTGTATACAGCTACAATAGTCCTGAGAAGGACTCTTCTGGTCACTAGCCTGTATTCCGACCTGGCTATACCCTGCCTGCCCTGCCTGTATACAGCAACAATAGTCCTGAGAAGGACTCTGCTCCTGTACTCCGACCTGGCTATACCCTGCCTGCCTGTATACAACTACAATAGTCCTGAGAAGGACTTCTGGTCACACTGTTTGCAGCCCTGCTACAGAAATAACTATAAAGGTCCGCAAACCTTTCCCTGAAGCAGCAACACTCTCCCTGCACTGACTGTCTGGATGGCTGTGTGCAGAGCACAGCGCGCCCGCCGGTATAAAGGCTCGGTCACGCTGTGCAGGCCGGCCAATCACTGCAATTCCACAACTAACAGGGCTGTGGCATTGCAGTGGTCTGCCAGCCAATCCCTGCATGAGGGCTGGCTCTCAAAAGAGCGCCAACATGCAGGGATGAAGACCACGAGTACAGCACGAGTATTGCGAGATTACTCGGTCCCCGCCGAGTAGCCCGAGTACAGTGATACTCGTGCGAGTACCGAGTAGTGACAAGCATACTCGCTCAACACTAATTATAAACCAACATTAGCTGATAAATAGAGATGCAGGATTGGATTCTAAATAGACCCTAGCTGATTCTCTCCACTACCTATCAATGGAGATATAACTTACGTTACACGCACCCTAAAGGTAAATTGGTGCCCCCATTCCTCGGCGGCTATCCCTTGGTACCTGTCCCTATATCTCCCTTCTTATTAATCAAGGGTAGATAGGGTAATAGTATATGATACCAAGGAATTATATAAATGTACTTATCTTAGACGTTTTCAAGGGAACACCCTTATACTACTATTTCTCTCTGGTAATCTGCTGCTAGCGAAGGCATGGTAAGGGATACTGTACCACAAGAGTGGTACTGTCACTGTTACCTCACAGTGACACTAAGACTAAGTGCAGTGTTCACTGTTAAATCACAGAGACACAGCAGATGCTAAAATGATAAGAAGGGTAGACCTGTAGCTCCTGCCCAATTACAGAAACTACAAAGCATATGCGAATGGTGCCCCAACCGCTGTCCACTAACCAACACTTCTGTTACCTCACAGAGGAGATGTAACTAATAGTGCAGCAGGTGTATGAAGGTGAATAATATGAAAAGTGGACCTGTAGCTCCTGCCCAATTACTGGAACTACAAAGCATATGTGGATGGTTACCCCAACCGCTGTCCACTAACTAATATCAGTGTTACTTCACACTGATGTGGGTGCAAACATTACTATCTGTACTGCTTAGGCTCAACCCCTTCAGCCCCCGGGCACTTTCCGTTTTTGCGTTTTTGTTTTTTGCTCCTTTTCTTCCGAGAGCCGTAAATTTTTTATTATTCCGTCAATCTTGCCATATGAGGGCTTGTTTTTTGCGGGATGAGTTGTACTTTTAAATGAAACCATAGGTTTTACCATATATTGTACTGGAAAACAGCAACAAAATTCCAAGTGTGGAAAAACTGCAAAAAAAGTGTGATTGCACAATAGTTTTTGGGATGTTTTATTCACCGTGTTCACTATATAGTAAAACTGATGTATCTATGTGATGCCTCAGGTCGGTGTGAGTTTGTAGACACCAAACATGTATAGGTTTACTTGTATCTAAGGGGTTAAAAAAAATTCACAAGTTTGTCCAATAAAAGTGTCACACGTTTTGCGCCATTTTCCGAAACACATAGCGTTCTTATTTTTTGGGATCTATGGCTCAGTGATGGCTTATTTTTTGCGTCTCGAGCTGATGTTTATAATGGTACCATTTTTGCGCAGATGCTATATTTTGATTGCCTGTTATTGCATTTTGCGTAAAACTTGCGGAGACCAAAAAACATTAATTGATTTTATATTTTGATAGAACGGGCATTTCTGAACGCGGCGATACCAAATATGTGTATATTTATTTATTTTTTAACCCTTTAATTTTCAATGGGGGGAAAGGGGGGTGATTTGAACTTTTAGGTTTTTTTTTTTTTTTTTTTTTAAAAACTTTTTTTTTACTTTTTTTTTTTTATTTTACTAGTCCCCTTAGGGGGCTATAGCGATCAGCAATCCGATCGCTATTATCTATCTGCTGATCACAGCTATACAGCTGTAAACAGCAGATTCAGTCACTTTGTTTTTCCCTCTGCTCTCGGCCGAGGGAAAATGAAAGTGAAACATCATAGCTGCAGGCGTCATCACATGACCCTGTGCTACGGTGGCAATCACCGATAGTCACATGATAACACACGTGACTTCCGGTGTCGGCGGCGGTAAGTAAAAAACATGGCCGCGCGCATTTAGATCTTGCTGCCAGACTTTGGCAGCAAGATTTAAGGGGTTAATGGCCGCGGGTGGAAGCGATTCCACCCGCGGCTAGCAGGCACACATGTCAGCTGTTGAAAACAGCTGATATGTGTGCCGACCGCAGCCGCCTGCCCGCGGCAGGGGGCGGGGCTTAACGGGACACGATCCATGACGGATAGATCCGTCTAAGGTCGTGAAGGGGTTAATGATAGTCCCTGCCTGAACTTCTTGTGCTAACCACACAGAGGAAGTCAGTGAGCTCTCTATGCAACCACACAGATGAATTAGAGCAACACTGAGAGCAGTGAGAGATGACCCTGCCTAACCCTGCTCCTCTAAGGTAGATGGAAGCGGGCTGTAGTATACTACTAGTTGGTACTGAGACCCTACCTAATCCGTTCCACTAAAATTCAAAAAAGCGGGTAGTATTGGACATCACACATGAGGCGTCTACCCCATGCAAGCACCAAGAACGACTGAGCGCCGAACAGCAAGCTGCAGGAATCTTTACAGATGAAGCACCTCCTACAAGATGGAGGAGCTCCGAGCTTAATCCACCAATCATCAACAAGTTCGTCAAGAATGACGTCAACCACGGCCAATCAGCAGCCAGCATGTCATGGTCATATGACCCCCGTGTCAGCAACGACGTAACCCGCGGCCAATCACCAGACAGTATGTCATCGTCATGTGATCACGCGTCAGCAATGACGTCACTCGCGGCCAACCCGACACTTCATAGTCATGTGATCTCAGTTCACAACCAATCGACGATCGCCACGTGGTAAGCATGCTCAGAAGGGACAAAAGGTGACTTAGAACAAAAGCCTGTTTGAAAGCTCACACATGCTCAGAAGCCCCACAACAGGACTCAGCCTCAGCCGCAAGAACCTCACCAATGACCCGTAACAGTCAGAGGATGATCTCACTCACCTCTCTCCTGCTATCGCTGCCTGATGCTGCATCAACACTGCTCTGTATAGCAGAAATAACTAGAGATGAGCGATGTTCGTGGTTCACCAATTTCATGTTCGAGTGATTTTGGGGGGTGTTCGAGTCGTTTCACGAACTGGAACGATTTGCTAAAAGTTCGGCAGTTCGAGAACGGTTCGAGCACCAAAAGCATGTCTTTTCACAGTAAGTATGTGCGCACCTTTCGAATCTGCATGCGTCCTGCATCCCCAGCACAATCCCTTTCTCTTTTCTACTTACCGATCACGGGCGTCTCGCTGCAAGGCTGTCACAAATCTCCAGCTGCATTTCCTCTTTTGAAAATGGCTGCCGCTTCATTATTCAATTAGTTATTCCGTGCTTTCCCCGCCCACCGGCGCCCATGATTGGTTGCAGTCAGATACGCCCCCATGATGAGTGACAGCTGTCTCACTGTAACCAATCACAGCCGCCGGCGGGTGGGTCTATATCGTGCAGTAAAATAAATAAATAAATAATAATAAAAAAAAAAAAACGGTTCCCCCCATATTTGATACCAGCCAGGATAAAGCCACACGGCTGGAGGCTGGTATTGTCAGGATGGAGAGCGCCACGTCATGGGGAGCCCACTACCCTAACAATATCACCAAGCAGCCGCCTGGAATTGCCGCATCAATTAGATGCGGCAGTCCTGGGACTCTACCCATCTCATCCAGAATTGCCCTGGTGCGGTGGCAATCGGGGTAATAAGGAGTTAATCATGGCAAGTGTTTCCCCAAGATACCTTCCACGATTAAACTGTAAGTGAAAGTAAATAAACACACACAGCAAAAAATCCTTTATTTGGAATAAAAGACAAAAAATACCCTCTTTCACCATTTTATCAAAATCCCCAAATACCCCTCCAGGTCCGAAGTAATCCACACGACACTGTCAACTCTGCTACATGAAGATGACAGGGAGCACCGTAGAACACGATCACTGTGTCTTCTCCACGTAGCACCTGACGTGAGCCGCACTGTCACCAGAGGCTTCAGTCTGCAATGCAGATGTCAAGATTACCAAATCTGCCTATGTTTCTCATTAGAGCTAGTGGCTGAATGGTTAGAGCTCTCACCTAAGAAGCATGAGTTCAAGTCCCGGCTGTCCCTGGAAAAAATTTAATTTAATTTTAAATTATAATTATTTATTTATAATTATAATTTAATTTAATTATGCACTGAGGGGAGGAGCCGGACATCAGCTGTGAGCCATGGGACACACCTTTAAAATCGGAGCAGTTCACGGAATGAGGCTGCATTGCTCCAACCTCTCTTCTCTCCCTCTTTCTCTCTCCCTCTCTCGCTTTCTCACTCTATTTCTCTCTTTCTCTCTCTCTTTCTCTCTTTCTCTCTCTCTTACTCTCTCTCTCTTTTTCTCTATTTTTTCTCTCTCTCCCTCCCTCTCTCCTCTCTTTTTCTTTCTTTCTCTCTCTCTCTCTTTTTCTCTCTCTCTTTTTCTCAGTCTCTCTTTTTCTCTCTCCTCTGTCTCCTCTCTCTCTCTTCTCTCTCTTCTCTTTCTCTCTTCTCTCTAATCTCTCTCTTTTCTCTCTCTCTTTTCTCTCTTCTCTCTCCTCTCTCTTCACTCTCTCTCCTCTCTCTTCACTCTCTCTCTCTTTTCTCTCTCTTCTGTCTCTCTCCCTCTCTCTTTTCTCTTTCTCTCCTCTCTCTCTTCTCTCTCCTCTCTCTCTCTTCTCTCTCTTCTCTTTCTCTCCTCTCTCTTTCTCTTCTCTCATCTTCTCTCTCTCTTCTCTCTCTTTCCCTCTCTCTCTTCAATTTTCTCTCTCATTTCTCTCTCTTTTCTCTATATTCTCTCTCTCTTCTTTCTCTCTCTCTCTCTCTCAGACCTGGCGATAATCAGCTGATGCGGTCACCTGACGGAATCAGCTGACACTATAAGTTGAACGGTGAGACCGGCTAAACTATCAGCTCCTGCTGTCGGACAGGAGTCTGCACTGAAGTGTGTAGTTTGTTTGTTTGTTTTTTGCACTGATGCATCAGCTGATTGCATAAAAGCCGTTTATATAATCAGCTGCTGTGTCATGTGATTCAAGCCCTTGAACCTGACACATCATCTGATCGCTTTGCCTTACAGCAAACCGATCAGATGATATTGGATCCGGATTGGACGGCGCGGGACCCTTGACCCAGGATTTCTGCGGAGGGGGGTTCTTTATTTCAATAAAGATGGAGTCACTAATTGTGTTGTGTTTTATTTCTAATAAAAATATTTTTCTGTGTGTTGTGGTTTTTTTTTATCTGTACTAGAAATTCATGGTCGCCATTTCTAATATTGGCGTGACACCATGAATTTCGGGATTAGGGCCAGGTGATAATATAAAGCTAGCCCTAACCCCATTATTACCCAGCGAGCCACCCGTCACCACTGCAGATGGAAGAGTTGGATACAGCGCCAGAAGATGGCGCTTCTATGAAAGCGCCATTTTCTAGGGCGGCTGCAGAATGCAATTCACAGCAGGGGTGCCCAGAAAGCTTGGGCACCCTGATCTGCGGATTCCAATAACCAGCTGCCTAGTTGTAACCTGGCTGGACACAAAAATCGCTTCGCCCATGTTATTTTTTTTAATTATTTCATGAAATTCATGAAATAATTAAAAATAAAAAGGGCTTCCCTATATTTTTGGTTCCCAGCCAGGTACAAATAGGCAGCTGGGGGTTGTGGGCAGCCCGTAGCTGCCTGCTGTACCTGGCTAGCATACAAAAACATGGCGAAGCCCACGTTTTTTTTGGGGGGGGCAAAAAACTACTGCATACAGTCCTGGATGGAGTATGCTGAGCCTTGTAGTTCTGAAGCTGCTGTCTGCTGCCTATCTGTATGGAGGAAAGCAGACAGCAGCTGCAGAACTACAAGGCCCAGCATGCTCTATTCACTAGTGTATGCAGGAGAGCAGACAGCAGCTGCAGAAGTTCAAGATTCAGCATACTCCATCCAGGACTGTATGCAGGAGTGTTTGCCCACCAAAAAAATGACGTGGGCTTCGCCATATTTTTGTATGCTAGCCAGGTACAGCAGGCAGGTACGGCTGCCCCCAACCCCCAGCTGCCTATTTGTAACCGGCTGGAAACTAAAAAAATAGGGAAGCCCTTTTTTAATTATTTAATGAATTTCATGAAATAATTAAAAAAAAATCGACATGAGCTTCGCCCCATTTTTGTGTCCAGCCAGGTACAACTAGGCAGCTGGGGATTGAATACACAGAACAGGTTGGCCCAAGCTTTCTGGGCCCCTCTACTGCGAATTGCAGTCCGCAGCCGCCCCAGAAAATGGCACTTTCATAGAAGCGCCATCATCTGGCGCTGTATCCAACTCTTCCCTGATGCCAGGTGGCTTGCTGGGTAATAATGAGTTAATACTAGCTTTGTTTTACTAGCTAGTATTAAGCCAGAGATTCTTAATGTCAGGCAAGTTTGACCTGGCCATTAAGAATCTCCAATAAAGGGTTAAAAAAAGACACCACACAGAGAAAAAATACTTTAATAGAAATACATATACACACACACTTGGAGACTCCATGTTTATTACTCCCTCTCATCCCTCCACGATCCATGGTCTTCTGTCTTCTTTCTCTTTCAACCCATGCAGCTCTGCTACATCAGACAGCACTGCATGGGAGAAAGACGCTGCTGCTCCGGTGCAGTCTAATTACTCAGTGAGTGAGCAGAGGCTGCGGATTGTAAGCGGTGACGTCACTGCTGCCACCATTGAAATAGTAATCTTACAGGCGGGTTATTATGGCAATGGTGATTTCCGATCACATGATTCCCGGTGCCGCTATTCACCGGCTGTGGCATTCAGTCCTTGCATGTGGGCTGACTCTGTAAAGAGCGCAGACATGCAGGAACGGGGAGCCAACCATGTGCCCAAGCATCTCGCCGGTACATGGAGATGCTCAAATGAGCACCGCGTACCGGAGAGATGCACTGACAGGACCTAGCATAACGTGCAACCCATGCAGCTCTGCTACATCAGACAGCACAGCATGGGAGGAAGACGCTGATGCTCCCTGTGCAGTCTATTCACTCAGTGAGTGAGCAGAAGCTGCAGGCTGTAAGCGGTGATGTCACTGCTGACAGGTGGGTTGCTATAGCAACAGTGATCTCCATTATTCACCGGCTGTGGCAACCAGTCCTTGCATGTAGGCTGATTCTGTAAAGAGCGCAGGAACAGGGAAGCCGACCATGTACCAGAGCATTTCGCCGGTACACGGAGATGCTGGAACGATCACCGCATTAATAGACACATGACTTGTCACATGCTATTTTGACATCACGATAGGTCCTGTCATCAGTGCTGGTTACCGGGAGGATGCAGTGATTATCGGAAGGAAAAGCGTCGGGAGAGAGTGCAGGACGCATCGCGGGGACCTGTAAGTGTTATGGCAATGCTTATTAACTGTATGTGTTCATGTATAATGTGTTTTTATGTGTTTGTGTTTGCCTCCCATTGTTTTGAATGGGGTTCGAGTGGTTCGTCGAATGGTTCTTCGAACGTTCGTCGAACGGGGCCTCCGTTTGACGAACCGAACTCGAACGTCAGGGGGGTGGCTCATCACTAGAAATAACAATCTCCTTTGAATACCAGCCATTGTCCAGCGTCCACAGGTGATTCTTAATGACAAGCCCTGGGGTAAGCAGCAATGACCGGCTGTCTTGGCAACCCCTTCACGCACCTCGATCACGTCATTGGTGCGCAGATGGGAGCATGGAATGATGCGCTCCCTGACCTCACCTCAGGTCACTGGAATTACTGATGTTACCTGTGGTCAGGTTACCTGCGATGACAGGGGAAGGACCGTGGGAACCTCCAGTTGTAACTGCAAACAACCTGAGTGACGTCACCAGTCATCATGCGTTTCAGTCTCTGCCTGAAGTTCATAGCGGGCGGTCATTATTCTATGGCCGCGCGCTGTCACCTCAGATGTACCAGAGCTGGAAACTTTGACCTCATGTGGATTACGTCGGACTTGGCTGTTTTTGGGGTTAATGAAAGGTGAAAGAGGGTGTGTTTTTTTTATTCTATTTCAAATAAAGGATTTTTTTGGTGTTTGTGTTTATTTCTTTTCACTTACAGATTAGCAATAGGGCAGGGTCTCATAGATGTTATTATCTCGATTGCCACCACACCAGGGCAATTTTGATGCGCCGGGTAAAGTGCAGATATAGTCCCATCTAATGGATGTAAAAATCCTGGGCAGCTGTAGGCTGCTATTTTTAGGCTGGGGGGCCAATAAGCATGCGTCTCCTCAGCATAAGAATACCAGCCCCCAGCTGTCGGGCTTTATCATGGCTAGGTATCAAAATTGGGGAGATCACATACTGTTTTTTAAATTTATTTAAATAATTCAAAAAAATAAAAATGCATGCGGTTCCTCTTATTTTGTTACACAGCTAAGATAATTACATGGCTGGGGCCTGCAGCTTGTAGCCGTATACTTTAACTGTGCTGGGTATCATAATATGGGGGGACCCTATGCCAATTTTTTTTTATTTATTAAGTTTTACACTATGATAAAGACCTGCAGACATGTTCTTATTCATTCTGATGGAGCTGTCTGACTGCAACTAATCACAGACATGGTTACTGCTGGTGGGCAGGGAAAGCAGTGCATGTGGATGAGCGATAATGAGTGGCCCAGGAAGCAGTTACAGCCATGCCGGAGACTCAGTGAGTATAATGCGCTTGCTTTATTGTTATTTTCTTTATTTTTGTCTTTATTGTTTTTTTTATTTACCGAGTTGCCGCATCTGGATCATTACCCACAGTTCCCTGATAACTCTGTGCCTGGGTCCAGCACTCTGGTATTTTTGAAACTGCGCAGATCTGGACTTTCACAGTCCAGGTCCTCACTACATATGATGTAAGTTTGCCATACTATTATGGACAAAAGTGTGGGCACCTTTAAATTGTTCCAGAAAATGAAGTATTTATACCAAAAAGTTATTGCAATTTATCATGGAATTGAACGTGTTTTGTAATACACATATTTATTTCCTTTGTGTATATTGGAATAACACAAAAATTGAGGGGGAAAAATGAATATTCAACATATTTTCACACAAACTCATAAATAGGCTTGATAAATAAGTTGTCACCTTTTCAAAATTTAGGGTAATCAACATTGTCTCAAGCACGTGATGCTCATTCAAACTCACCTGTGGCAAATAATAGGTTTGGGCAATATGAAAATAACACCTGAACATAAATAAAAAAGGGAAAAATGGACTTAATATTTTTATTGTGTGTCTGTGTGTTTCACATTAAGCATGGGGAACAGAAAGAGGAGAAGAGGGGAAGGTTTGCATACTAGGCCATGGGTCTTTAAACAAGATATCGACCCCAAACATTCTTCAAGAAGCACCCAGAAATGGATGGAAACAAAATGCTGGAGAGCTCTAAAGTGGCCAGCATTGAGTCTGGATTTATGTCCCATTGAACACCTGTGGAGAGATCTTAAAATTGCTTTTGGTAGAAGGTACTCTTTAGTTTGGAAAAGAAAAATGGTCCAAAAGTCCATTTGGGAGGTGTAAGAAGTTTGCTGATGGTGTCATGCTAGCAGGTGTATATCGCCTTTGCCACAGACCTGGCTTACCCTAGAGGGGCATGACTAAGTGCCTACTGGGTTCTCACCAGAGCCTCTGTTGGTGAAGATGGACTGTGCTGATGGTAGACACCAGGGAGCACTCAAGGGCAGGTACTGCAGCAGCTGACCCAAGGGTTGGTGATGCAGATATGGAGGGCAGGCATAACGGAGCAGGTAGTGGATGCTGCCTGGATGCAGTGCGTTCATGAGAAACTGAATAGCCAGGTCGGGTGTAGGTAAACAGAAAGACTGGATGGGTTAAGGAACTGGAGACTGGCAAGATAGTTTTGGGTACACGGACAGGGGTGACGAGTAGAGGTTCAGGAGTCAGGTGGGTTTAGTTCAGGTGAAACTTGCAGGATGGGAAAGGAGCAATCAGCCCGGATATCGACTAAAGCACTTACAAAAACAGGAACCCAATAAACCTAATTGGTCAGGCACTACCCAACAGGGGATGGTGCCTTAAATAACCAAGGCTTCCAAGCCATAAGCTGGGGAACACTTTCAAAGTGTGAGCTGCCCATGCTTGTGGCCCAAGGATGCTGCAAGAAAACCTATGCAAGGTGTACAGGCTCTGAAGCATGGAGACCAGAGAAGAAGCAGGGCAGTGAGCAGGCCTACTGCCTCAGTGAGTATGTCTGTGCGACACCCTGGCCTATCAGGTTGTCACAGGGTATTGTGCAATCTGCCCTTCTGCACAGTATCCATTCCTCCTTGGTTATGGATCCTTGTCCTTTGGTGTTGCTAAGAGCATAGCCAGTCAAAACCCTAGGAACACTTTACACCATACCCACCAGACACACCATTTGGGGCCTGAAGGGAATAGGGCCGCCCACTTTGGGGGGTTGGTAGGGGAAGGTGAAAAAGTGAGAGGAGAACTGGGAAAGGAGTGGAAGGAGTAGGAGGTTGAATGGGGACTCTCAAAGGGAGAGGTCACAAGTCAAAAGCAGGGCTCCTTAGGTCTACTAGGTGGCAGACATTGGTCTGGGCCTGGTAGGAGGTGGTACCCCGGTTGCAGGGGATCATGTCAAGGGGCACGGATTGCCGAAGAGGGCAGCCGGCAGCTTTGAACCATCTCCGGACAAGGGCCAGGGCACGACGGGGTACGCAGACCCTAGGCCGGGAAGTAGCTTCAAGCGTCCTGGTAATTTACCCAACGGGGGTGAAGCCTTCAAGATTCATCCCTCACCCACTCCAAAATCGGGGTACTAGCACACTGATGGGATAGGACTGTCCCTACAAATTACAGTCCACCAAATCCCAAGCGTGAATCCTGAGAGTAAGCTCACTCCGTTAGCCATACGGGTGAGTGGGACCCGACTAGTTCCACACTATAAGGTCCAAACAGTGAACAAGGTGCCACGAAAAAGGCCACAGGCTAACAAGCAACACCAAGGGCACGGATCCAAGCGTGCTCCCTTCTTGCTGCAACGGTGCTCAGAATTCTGGTTTACAAGCTGTCGGTGTCAGTATTCTTGGACTGGGTGAGTACGCAGAAACCCTTCCTTTTCCCAATGGCACCCCACTACTCCTCCACCACCAACACCGGGCCCCGGGGCACAAACCCCCTACCCACAGAGGGGTTAAACACCTTGCTGCTGTACCATAACCACCGGGCTCCCCCTTTCCCCAACAGCAGCGGTGGTACTCCACCTTACCACGCACCGTGAGTGGTGACATGAACTTCTAACTCCCCTGTATATACCCCCCTTCTTAAACTTGAGTGTCCGCACGAAGCCCCGGGTCCAAAGACCCCTCAAGCCACCACGGTTCCGGATCCGGGCGGCTCGGCCGCTGGCACGGGGGCGGTACATCTCCATCCCTGCTGGGTAGTTGGGGCAGAATAGTGCAGGGACACTGGCATTACAGATACGAGGATCTTGTAGTTATAGCAAGTGTTTGATTGTGGTTATTTACTCCCAAGGGTGTACAACAAAATATTAACTTTAGGGTGCCATCAATTTTGTCCTACCCATCTTTAGACCTTTTTTGTGAATTTATATCCAATTTGTCTTTTTTTATTTTTCATTTTTTTGTGTTTTTCCAATACCCACAAAGAAATAAACATGTGCTTAACAAAACATGTAATTGCAATAATTTTCTAAGTGAAAAACTTAGTTTTCTGGAACACTTCCAAGGGTGACAACACTTTCGTCCATGACTGCATATCATGAAGGGGTTGTGGACCAAATCATTTTTCTTTTTTGCGCTTTCATTTTCCTTCTCCTACGAAGACCACGTAACATTTTGATTTTCCAGTTAACCAATCAATGTGAGGGCTTGTTTTTTGTGGGACTAGTTGGGCTTTTGATTGACACCATCCATTTGGTCATACAGTTTATTGGAAAATAGGAAAAAATTAGAATGTAGAGAAATTGCCCCCCCCCCCAAAAAAAAAAAAAAAGCCAAACAAACAGACAAAGAATTCCACAATAGTTTTTAATATGATGGAAAAATGCAGCTTGAGTCATAACTTGAGTCTCATTTTTTGTATTGTGACCTGATGTTTTATTGTGATTGTAGTACTGCTTTCTTGTCCGATCATTAGCTGTCATGCATATTCACTGCTTCCCCCACCCACTGTAATTCCTGGCATCTGTGATTGGTTGCAGCCAAACTGCATCCCCACCCACTGTGACAGCATGTGGAATTCCAACCCTACGTCATTTTTCAAATTTATTTGTTTTTACATATCTATAATTTAAAAAATCACGTTGGAGCACCCATATTATGATACCCAGCACAGTTAAAGCAGATGGCTACAGGCTGCAGACCCAGCTATGTGCCTCATTTAGCTTTGTATCAAAATACGAGGAACCCAATGCAACTTTTTAAAAATTATTTAAATAAATATTTTTAAAAAGTACATGTGGTTCCCCCCATTTTTTATACCCAGCCAAGATAAAGCAGTCAGTTGGGGAGCTGGTATTCTCAGCCTAGGGAGGCCAATGGTTATTTGGCCCCCAGCCTAAATATAACAGCCTGCAGCTGCCCCTGAATTGTCACAACAATTAGATGCAACAATTTTGGTGCTTTACCCGGCTCATCCCAATTGCCCTGATGGGGTAGCAATAGGGGTAATAAAACAAGATTAATAACAGCTATGATTTGTCAAAAATCACAGCTGCCAGTAAAACTTGAATTAGTAATGGGGAGAGGTCTATGAGACCCCCATTATGAAATCTGTCAGTAAAAAGAAATAAACACAAATACAAAAATCCTTTTATTTTTTTTAAAAATCACCCTCTTTAGTCAGTTTATTGACCCCCAAGACACCCAGCTTCAGGCAAACACTGACTGAGCTACAGCTGTCAGCGGCAACATTACTGAGTTTACCTGCGGTCACTGCTGGTGGTTTTCACGGTACACCACTTGTGACTACAGGTAAACTCACCTCAGGTGAACTCATTGAACTCAGTGACGTCACCTCAGATGAACTCATTGAGTTCAATGAGACCAGCATCTCCTGACAGAAAACTGTGTTTATTTTTTGCCAAGAGAATCAGATTTGGTGCTGGAGTTTATACACTAAGCCAATTCCGCATCTCCTGGCAGAAAACCACATCAATACGCAATGCGGTTTTGATGTATTTTTTTTTGCCTCAAAATGCAGATTCAGTGAAGAAATTTGGTGTATAAATTACAGCACCAAATCTATATCTCCTGGCAGAAAACGCAATGCAGTTTTGATGCATTGTTTTTTTGCCAGGGGATGCAGATTTGGTATGGAAATCTGGTGCAGACATTGCAGACATTACAGAATCAAATTTGGATCTCCTGGAAGAAAACCGCACCTAAACTTCACTATGCAGGATATTAAAAACTGATTTTGATAAATGATAATACCATATTACAAAATGAGCTGGATAAGATGTCGGAATGAGCAAACTCTTGGTAATGATGTTTAAAGTTGATAAATTAATACACCTTGGCCAGAGTAATACCATTGCTGCATATACAATAAGTAGAAGTAAACTCAGGACTACAGAACAGGAAAAGTACTTGGATATTTTGGTTACAAGTAAGCTGAGTATCAGCGCTCAATGTCAAGCAGCAGCTGCTAAAGCAAACAAGATTTTAGGGTGTATAAAGAGAGATAAATTTCTGTGATCCCAATGTATTTGTACCACTTGATAAATCACTTTAAGGCCTTGTTCGCACGTAACTGCTGAATATTCTGCAGCGATTTGACAGCACATGTGCACTTCAAATCGCTGGAGAAACACTGCATAATGTATGCAGTTTTTCTGTAGAAAAAAAGCCAATTTCATGCGCTATGGCTGCTGCCCCCACTATAGACAGAGTGGGAGCTGCATCCATAGCGCACTAATTAATTGACATGCTGCTTTTATGAACGCACGGATTTGGGTCAAAATTTTAGCACCCAAAATGCTGCATTCAAAAAAACAAAATGTGCATGTCTCATGCACAATCTTCATAGATTGTGCAGGGGATGCAGGACACATGCATTTATGCTGCAGTGCAATACTCAGCGTAAATGCATGTAATTTCGCAACGTGCGCATGAGCCCTTAGGCTATGTGCACACGCTGCGGATTTACCGCGCATTTTACTGTGGATTTGCCTCGGATTTGCTGCAGAAAATGTGTCTAACATTTCTGCAGTCATTCCCCAGCAAAACCTATGGGAATAAAAAAATGCTGTGCGCACATTGCATTTTTTTATACCTGCAGATTTACCCGCGGAATTTCTGCTGCAGAATTAATGTGCATGTCACTTCTTTTCTGCAGGTACCTGCGGCTTTGGTGCAGTTTTTTACCACAGGTGCGGGATTCTTTAAGAGGGTCCGGTTTTTCCTTAAGAAAAAGTCAGTTTCTAGTGCGCACATGGCCTTAAGGCCACATCTTGAATGTGGGATGGAGTTTTGGGTTAGACATTTTAAAAAGGATATTCAGAAGTTAGTCAATTCAAAGATGTGCAACTAGATTAATACAAGGGATGGAAGACCTCCAATATGATGAGAGGTTGGAAAAGTTGGGCTTGTTTAGCTTACAAATGAGACGTCTCAGAGGAGATATTTATATGTATAAATACATGTGTGGTCAATACAGAAGACTGGAACATGATTTATACCTTCCAAGACTATGCAAAGGAAAAATATATAATGATGGTGTAAGGATGAACTTGTTGGACCTAAATCTTTTTTTCAACCTATATAACTATGTAACTGTATACATCTTTGTTAACTGTGAAAAACAGGTTTAACAGGTTTGATTGAATCTGGGAAAAACAACCACTCTGTACCACTAAAGGTACTGTCACACATAACGAGATCGCTAGCGAGATCGCAGCTGAGTCACCGTTTTGGTGACGCAGTAGCGATCCCGTTAGCGATCTCGTTATGTGTGACACCTACCAGCGATCAGGCCCCTGCTGTGAGATCGCTAGTCGTTGCTGAATGGTCCAGGTCATTTTCTTCAAAGGCGATGTCCTGCTGGGCGGGACACATCGCTGTGTTTGACACTGTGTGACAGGGTCACAGTGACTACTGAGATCGTTATACAGGTCGCTACTGCGACCTGTATTGTTCCTGCATCGCTGGTAAGATCTGACTGTGTGACATCTCACCTGCGACCTCCCAGCGACTTACCTGCGATCCCTATCAGGTCGCATCGTTTTCGGGATCGCTGGTAAGTCGTTGTGTGTGACTGGGCCTTTACTTTAAGACCACGTTCACAAAATCAGTATTTGGTCAGCAGTATTGTAAGCGAAATCCAGGAGTGGGTGGAAAATACAGACGTGGTGCACGTGTTTCTATTATACTTGTCTGCTGATTGTTTCACTCAAGATTTGGGCTTACAAAAAATTGGGTTAAAAAACTCACCAAATACTCAACATGTGCATGTGACCTAAGTTTGGATTCTGACTAGTGTATGAAAAATCGCCTAATGTTCAAAAAATTTGGATACTTTTCATCCGTAGTGTCATCCCTGTGGCATCCACATGTTTGCCTTAACATTTGAAATGATCAAATATAGGTTCAAGACTCATATATGTGATAACAACTAGGGAATAACAAAATACATGCACATAGACTGTCCCTATAAAACTTAAATACTTTATTAAATCACTTAAAACCACACCGTGATTACTAAAAGTGCACAGGATAGATTGCTAGCCCTCAATAGCTGCACCTGTCTGTGCACTGCCTTACAGCGGGGGTTGGCACCCTAAAAATGCGATGTGGCGCCCCCACTCCGCGACGACTCTCCCTGCTGCCCCTGAAGTCCCTGCCGGAAAAAAGGTGCAGTGCCTAAGATAAGTGCAACAAATAAATTGGTGTGGCAGGTGGACAGTAGGGAGGAAAATTCAAAAACTTATCTCATTGATATGAATAATATAGTAATTTCAAGCCTCAACGCGTTTCTCCCAGAAGTGGGTTCCTCAGGAGGCCAATAGTAAACTACAATGGTGGTTCAGGAAAACCCTCTGTAGCTTGATGGCTGATTCAAAGAGGGGATCCTGATGATAAATAGCACACTGCAGACCCTAATAGTGCTGGTGTCTAAGGGAAAAACTCCCTATTCAATGAGATCCCAGTAAATAATACATACAGCTCTTGGCAATGTACCTTTAAAAATTGTATACAGCATAGATGATCCTTATGGCATCGCATGTCGTGAACATTGTACATTCACCACTTGGCATAACCGTCATTGTAGTCATTAGAGTAGGTCAATCATTTGCATAAATTACTTTTTATGTCAAATAATCCATTTAAATTGTCTGTAAATTCATTATTGAATTATTCATATAATATTTTTGAAAAGAAAAAAAAGTTCTTAAAAAAAAGAAGATAAACAAAAAGACGATAAAAACAAAGAAGAAAGTAAAAAAGATGAAGAAGCAATTTTCAAAGTCATCCACTGTAACTTAAATGTCACATTTACTTAAAATTGTTAGCAAAGCAAAATTTTGCATTGGTGCTTTATATGTGCTATAATTTGACCTTCAGAATTACTATGCATTCTCACATTACAGCTTTGAATAATTTATTCCATTTCTGCAGGGAAATATAAACATAGTTTGATAAGGCTGAATTTCATGTCAAGATGTATTGCTTTTTCATTTTAAACTGGATTTTATACTTTTCACCAAAAAGTATATTTATCTACATATATATTAATAAATGTTTAAAATGTGTCACTGCTGCCCACAAATTTACCAGTCTGCTTTGATAAATGCTCATTGCCAAATAATTTGATCCCCATTCCATTTTAAATCCTTAAGAAGTCAGAAAGTGCAAAGTAGCAAAAATGCACTTGCTTCTCCATGGAAGCTTTGCCTGCTGGATCATTTGTTTCTGAGATTGATAGCCTGATAGGTTTAGGAAGTGCCTTAGGCTTGCTGGTTATAAATAGGTGCAGTGAAAAAAAATATAATTACTGAGATGTCACAAAATGCGATTGCTAAGCATTGAGTTAAAATGAAAGAAATAAAATCAGAAGAGACATTGCATCAAGTAGTAAAACAGTAGAAATAACAAAGGAGTCATGTAATGTTTTAACCACATCAACTTCAATTTGTAACATTGTTAGCTAAAACAAATATTTCTGTAAATTACGAATTGTTCATTTTATAAGATTTTAAAAAAGCAAATGGTGAAATAAAAAATATAGTAAAATATTAAATATTTACATACATACATGAAATGTATTTTGTTCTCTATTTCTTACAATGTTTCTCCGAACTAAACTCACATAGACCCTACACAACTTCTCAGAACATAACCCCATGTCAAACTCCATGGCACCCAAATGCAACTCAAGGTTCTAGCCAACTGCTCCAGACAGCCATTACCTATCCCCCATTTCCTTGAGATGACTGGATTGTCATTTCAAAAAAGCACTTGTACCTTGCCCCCCCCCATCTCATTGTAGATTGTAAGCTCTCACGAATAGGGTTATCTTTTTCCCTCTAAATATTGTATTTTCTATAACTGTTACTTGTTTGTATATGATCCTTCTGAATTGTAAAGCGCTGTGGAATATGTTGGCGCTATAGAAATAAATATTATTATTATTATTATTATTAATAAAGAAAACCTGTCATCAGGATTATGTATGTTAAAATATAGGTATGGCTAAAATGGCGTATTATTAGAAGATACCTTTCCTAAGCTTTTGGTGCATTGGCGCTGGACTGTGGGGCAGGACTACAGGTAGGGACTTCAGCTCGGCCCCGGCCACACCACCTTCTTCTGGTGCCAGTATCTGCCTCCCATTTTAAATTTTGCTCCTGCATTGTCTTAGCAGCAGTTGACATTTGTGTAGACTGAGCTCGCAGTGGGCTTCAGTAAAATGTCACCAGTGGCGTTGCATGTGTAGATTGAGATCTCGACTCATCATTGAGCTTAGATTTAAATCTGTACATGCAATGCCACTGATTCCATTTTTGTAAAGACTGCTGGGAGATCAATCTGCACAAGCGCTGCCAGTGGCTAAGATGCCACTAGTGCAAAATTTAAAACAGGAAAAAAAAACAGTCACCAAAGTAAGGCTGAAGGGCTGGGGCAGAACTGAAGACCCTACCTATAGTCTTGCTCCAATGCACCGAAAGCTTAGGAATCACAAACTTCTCATGCTGATTAAAAAAAAACCAGAATGTAGATTTGTTCACTGAAGACATCTATTGAATCAGTATAACAGCACCATTGTTGTCAAACCATTATTTTAACATGCATAATCCTGATGACAGGTTCCCTATAAATGTATAAACAAATAAAAAAACAGCATATGTTACTTCGTATTTTTGATGACCAGACAAGGTAAAGCATGCAGGTGCTGACTGGTATTATCAGAGTGGAAAGGCCCATGGTTATTGGGCCCTCCCTAGCCTAAAAATGACAGCCTACAGCCTCCTCAGCGTTGGCACATTCCATAAGATGCACCAATTCTGACAGTTCAACCTGTCTCTTCCTTATTGCCATGGTGTGATAGCAATCCTGGTAATATTTTTTGGGGGTTTATGTCAACTGTGAATTGTCAACTGATATAAAGCCCAGGGATTAGTAATGAAGAGGGGCCTATCAGACACCCTGTTACTAACCCAGTGATAGTAAAGTTAAAGAAAACACACACTCAGAAAAGATAGTTTATTTGATTAAAGATTCTCCCACATTCACATTCACATATCCCTCATTCACAAAATTATTAAAAGAATCCATGAAGATCCAACGTAATTCCTTATGTAATGGTCTCATGACATCCTCCGAAATAGGTCAGTGCAGTGCAGAGATCACTCCATGTCAGCACCATACCAGGAGTTTCTCACATGCGGTGATGTCAGTAACTCAGTGCCGTGACTGCAAGTGAGAAATTCTGGGTTAGGTGCTGACCAGGTGTGACTATACATGTCACTCCTGGTCAGCGCCAGACCTGAATTTATCACACAAGGTGACATCAGTATCGCCACCTGTGAAAAATTCTGGGTCTGGTTTTCAAAAGAAGTGACCTCTAGAGTCACTCCTGGTAAGCGTCAGACCCTGAGTTTTTCTTGGTGATGTCAGAATCTCAGTAAAGTGAAAGCACATGAGAAGTTCTGTCATTGACCAGGAGTGGCTGTAGAGGTCACTTCTTGTCAGCACCAGACCTGGGTCACTTTCGGTCAGCACCTGAATTTCTCACTGAGCTATTGTTGTACCGTGCTGGTGCTGGTGGTCTGGTGCTGACCTGGAGTGACATATGGAGCACCATTTTTCGAACGAGATTCCATAGGTTGGAGTACGAATTTAGTGGGCATTCTGTGACCACTATACAATGAATTATGTTGGATATTCATGTTTTTTGTGGGGTTTTTTTAAATTGGTGAACGACAGATAGTGTATGGGAGTATTTAATCAAATTAAATTATGTTTCTGTGTGTGTTTTTTTTTAACTTTACACCTACTGGGTTTGTAATGGGGGTGTTTGATACATGTTTTTCCATTACTAACCACTGGACTTGATGCAAGCTGACAATTTACAGCTGACATCAATCCCAAAAAATATTACTCTGATTGCTACCACACCAGGGCAATTAGGAAGAGGGAGGACCAATATCTACAATTAACGCAAGTAATAGATGTGCGAAATCTGGGGAGGCTGTGGCTGCTATTTTTAGGCTGGGAAGAGGCAAATAACCATGGGTCTTCTCAGCCTGATAATACAAGCCCACAGCTGTGTGCTTTAATTTGGATGGTTATTAAAGATAGGGAGGAACTCGTACCCTTTCTTAAAATGAATTAAATAAAACCAGCCTAAAACATCCTTTAATGCCACATGAAAGGCACTAAAGAATGCAAGTGTTAAACAATGCTTATATGCCTGCTCTAGTCTAATTTGTCCCTCCTAAATCAACAGTGCGCCGAGCATCACATTCGTGTGTCTCATATAAGATTATGTGGTCGGCCAATCATAGTTATGCCAGTAGCGAAAATATCGACGGCATTACCATTATTGGCAGGCAATTCCCACCTGTTTAGTGACTGAAAAACAGGATGGCATTCAACCACACCCTATACTCAGATGAGCATCAAGTGCGCCGAATACGTCGATGCTCGATCGAGTTCGAGCAGTGCAGAGCATGCTTGCTCATCACTAGTCTCTAGTTAGTTCTCTATTTTACCATAAATTAATTGAATAGCTAAAATTTGATTCAGTTCACTTTTTAAACTCAACAAAGAAAGTCTGATCTTCATAGCAAATGGTTGTAAATTTTATTTTAAATACAAAGCAGATTTCTGGAGACCTCAGATTAAGTTTATGATGCTCTTCAAGAAAGAAAAGATTACAAAACCATCACTAAAGAATTTGGACTCCACCAATTATTAATCAAATAGATTGTATCCAAATGAAGGAAGTTCAAGTCCATTATTTCTAGAGATGATCGAACCTTTTAACCCCTTACCACCGAAGTCTGTTTTCACCTTCCTGAGATACCCAAACTTTACAATTTTTACCAGTGTCACTTTATGTGGTAAGAAATCTGGAATTCTTCAATGAATCTGTCACTATGTGACTGCAAGATAGCGAGAGACAGGGGGCTTCTATACTGTGCCTCACACTAAGGGAATTCTAGACCTCTCGTGCCTCACTATTCTCCTGACCAGATCTAATCTGTTACTCCCCCCAAGGAAGGAAGTAGCAGGAATGTGATGGAAGCACAGATTAAGACAGACAGAGAAGAATCCAAACTTAGACACACTGCAAACTCTCAAAATTAAACAGTAAGACAAAAGGAAAGTGTAAGAGCAGGAAGGCGACAACAAAAAGACAGCAAAGATTAACACCAAAACGTCTCACAGCATAATAGCACAACAACTACCAGCAGTGGCGTAATTATAGTCTGATGGGCCCCGATGCAGAGTTTGAGCCTGGGCCCCCCATCCTGAGCCACTCCCTGGTAAATATGTCTCCCATCCTGGTAAATATAGATCACAGGGTAGATGAGGAAAGACGGGTTTGATTCTGCGCTAGAAAAAACCACAGATCCGGAAGGTGCGATGAAATCCTTTCCTTTATTTGCACGAGTCAATGCGTTTCGAAGGCATAGCCGCCTTCTTCATCAGGACAAAAACAGAACAAGAAAGAACAGCATGACATGCGCTGCTGCACATAGTAAGATATATAGCATTGACAGAGGGGGTAGCCACGTCAGCAGGAATGACGTCAGTAGACCAGTGACTAATCGCCACGTGGAGCTCTCAGAGGAAAAAAAAGGGGAAAGAAAAAAAGGTTATCGCTGTGAGTAAGGCAGAGAAAAAAATGACGAAAAAAGGAGAAAAGAGAAAGAGGGTGTAACCAGTTTTGGTTACTGGAGTGCTGGATATATATGAGCATAGTTGATATCATTAGATCTCTGACACAAAACCAGTGATGCTAAAATGAATTTGAAAAAATATATGTACATATGTGTAAATCAAAAAAATGTAAATAAATATATATATAAATAAATATATATAGAAGAAAATATATAGAAATACAGAAATATAAAATATATATATATATATATATATATATATATATATATATATATATATATATATATATAAAAGTTTGTGTAGTCATCCAATAAAAATGTGAAAAATGATGACAGATGTTGAGCCAAAGGAATTTTTATTTAATTTAAGTGGTCGGATGAACTATTACTTCAGGAAGGAGGAAGAAAAAAGGAGCTCTCTCCCTGATTATTAAATCCAAAGAAATGTAAATGTGTCGCCCGGGGACAAGGGGTACTCAGATCTGGGCCACAGGGTCACTTCTGTGGGTATCACGGTGGCGTGACCCGGTCTGTGATCCCAGGCTCCACAGTAAGAAGGGGATTAGATAAGGGAGATTGTCCGTGACGCCACCCGTGGTGTGCGGTGAGGTAACGGAGCACCGCCGCTGCTGGTTAATGGATCCCGGGGTTTGTGGTGGGCAGCAAGGTGGTGATTTCCCTCCACGGGTAGGGTGTTGGTGTCCCGGAACCCTGGTGAGGTGGTGCAGGGAGGAGATGGAGACCGTCTGAGAGCTGTGCGCCCGGTTGGGCCGGGGGATGTTGTTACTCACAGTTCGCTTTGCAAGGAAATTCACACAGAGTCAGGAATTAACCAGAAACTGCCGGAGTCCGCAGCCTTTGGTACGGAGGGTGTTATTGTCCCACACACGGTGCCGCAGCCCCTGTTCTTTCCCTGCAGCCAGGTGCCTCTCTCTCCACTCTCTTCCTCTTTCCTCCTCAGCCGGGAACGGGGAGTCCACTCCCCTGCAGTGATCCGGGATCTCCTTCCACACCGGCGGGCCACTACCCTGCCCCGGTCACAGAGTCCCTTCTTCACTACCAGCCTGTCCCGGCCCTTTTGGAGCACGCTTCTGTACCACCCCAGGAGCTACAACTCCGGGCTCCTCTCCTTTCTCTCTCTCCCCACACACTCTGCTCCAGCCCCTCCCCTCCTGCTCTGTTTTGCTCTCACACTGGGGGAGGTGGTTTGTCCTGCTGCACCGGTGTGGGATCAGGTTACCAAGGAGGATTAACTCTTTCTGTAATAACCTGGCTTTGCCAGGGCGTCACACACCCCCTTGGCAAAACACAACCTGTCCTCGGGCTGTCTGGGCACCAACATTTATTGAAACTGGAAAAAAGGAAAAATCAACACATTACAATCATACATCTTCCCACATCGGGAGGTACGTTTTCTTAAACTCTAAATATCCTGCCACCCCCCCACCTGCTGTGCAGATGGCCTCCTCCTGAACTTGAGGACGCTGAGCAGGGGTGACTGTTACGAGGGGGACCCGGGGAAGCGTGCCAAGATGGGAAATGGACTGCTTCCGCCGGTCAAGGTCCACTGTGCGGTGTAAGGGACCGCCGCTATGGTGGGTGAAGAGTGTGCGGATTGCTGCTAGCGATCGTCTGGAATGTCACAGACGATCTATGTACACCGATCTGCCCTAACCCGTGAGGGTTGTATGGCACAGATCTCACGGCTCGGTGTACCTGTTGCACGGGGAAGCACAGAGGTACCCACGCACGTGTGCCAGTGGAAGTCACGAGAATATGGCACGAGGGTAGCACAGAGGTGCCCACGCACGTGTGCTTTCAATAACCAGGTGAGTCCAATGGAGACTTGAGGAGCTCACCTGGGACAGGAACACGGCCTGTTGACGGGGGTACTGCCGGAGCAGCAAGGCAGGAACACGGCCTGCAAACGAGGTACTGCCGGAGCAGCAAGGGCCAAGCCCACAAGAGACAGTAATGCCTGAGCAGTGGCGTGGCAGCACGCTGCCAGACATCCAAACATAGAAGGACGGTCGCGCGCCGCCATGATGGCAGGGGGAGCTTTTAAGGAGGTGCAGCTCCACCCGAGGGCGGGCGCGAGGCGGAGATGACGGACTTGACCCAATCAGGGTCCACGACGTCCCAGCCTGGCCAGTCAGGATTCACCACGTCACCAGCCTTGTCATCAAGCCGTGTGACGTCAGTGAGCGAATCAGGACCCACCACGCATTGCACATGCTCACCCTCCTGCCTCTGGGAAATAGAGGCGGGATCCTCGGTCTCACAATGTGCAGAGATAACGGGAATCTCACTGCTTCCCTGAGCAGTAAACCTCTGCACATTGCGCAGCCTCGCAGACCTTCGGGGCCGCTGAGCAGGAGAGTCTGCGGCAGGCCAGGAATGGGAGACCGCTTCACTCCTTGTAACAGGAGAACCACTAGGTGTCACCCTTCTGCTGCCTCTCTGAGAAGGTATCTCCGGCACACTGCGCAGTCTGGCAGACCTTCGGCGCTGCTGAGCAGGAATGCTCGTGGCAGGCAAGGAATGGGAGACTGCCTCAGTCCTTGCCTCAGGAGAGCCACGAGATGTAACATTACCCCCCTGTCTAGGCCCCCCCCTGTCCGTGCTCGAAGGCCGCTATCAAACCCGGGGCGCGGATATGATCCTCCAACTCCCAGGATCTATGCTCCGGACCACGGCCGGCCCACTCCACGAGGTAGTACCTCTTGCCCTGTATGACTTTTGTCTCCACAAGTTTTGCCACCTCAGGGTCGTCGGACGGGGAGTCGGTTTGAGCCGGCAGGGACCCCGAGAATTTAATAAGTCGTACGGGTTTCAGGAGGGACACGTGAAAGGTGTTGGCTATAGCCCAGCGTGGAGGGAGCTGGAGTCGATATGCCACTGGGTTTACCTGCTGTAGTACTTTAAACGGACCCAGATACCTAGGGGCGAATTTGGCTTCCTGTACCCGTAGGTTAACATTCTTAGAGGACAGCCATACTAGGTCACCAGGGGCGAAGGATGGTGCAGGGCGGCGGCGAACATCAGCCGTTGTCACCATCCGGTCTTTAGCCCTTTTAAGAGCCTCTTGGGTGTCATCCCAGATCTCCCGGGCCTTGGTCGCCCAATCCTCCACTCTAGTATCGGGTGACGTAATGGGCATCGGAACCGGGATTCTGGGATGTTGTCCGTTATTGAGTAGGAACGGAGTCTGGCCAGAGGATTCATGGACCGAATTGTTAATGGCAAATTCGGCCCAAGGAAGGAGGTTAGCCCAGTTGTCGTGGTGCGCGGATATAAAATGGCGGAGGTAAGTTACCAAGGTCTGATTAGTCCTCTCCACTAGTCCATTGGTCTCGGGATGGTATGCGGAGATGTTCAGCTCTGTCTGCAGGAGCTTACAGAGCTCTCTCCAGAAGCGAGACGCGAACTGGGGACCCCGGTCGCTCACCACCTTGTCAGGCATGCCATGCAACCTAAATACATGCCGAATGAACAAGGTGGCGAGAGCACGTGACGTCGGGAGTCGTGGGAGAGGCACCAAGTGGACCATTTTAGAAAAGTAGTCCGTGATGACCCATACGACCCTGTGCCCTGCTGACTTGGGCAGATCTCCCAGGAAGTCCATCCCTACCCCTTCCCAGGGACGATCCGGCACTGGCAGTGGGTGAAGAAGACCTGCCGGTCTCTGCCGGGACGGCTTATTCCGAGCACACGACATACAGGCTCCCACATATTCCTGTATGTCCTGGGGTAGTCTCGGCCACCAATAATGCCTGGTCACCAGGTCTCTGGTCCTTTTGACCCCGAAGTGACCCCCGACCTTGGAGGCATGGGCCCACGATAGCACCTCGTTCCGTAGTTCAGGGGGAACGAGGGTTTTGCCAGGTGGCACCTGGTCCAAAGAAGTGGGAGTGACCATCCTCAAGCTGTCCGGGGGTAGTATAAGACGAGGCTCCTCCTCGTCCTCCTCCAACACAACCATACAACGTGACAAGGCATCGGCCCGTACGTTCTTCTCACCGGCCAGGTGGCGGATAATAAAGCGGAACCGGGAGAAGAATAAAGACCAACGGGCCTGCCTTGGGTTAAGGCGTTGTGCTGTCTGGAGGTATGTGAGGTTTTTGTGGTCAGAAAAAACCTCAAATGGATGCTTCGCACCCTCCAGGAGATGCCGCCATTCCTGGAATGCTAGTTTCATCGCCAGTAACTCCCTATCCCCTATGGCGTAGTTCCTCTCGGCCGGAGAAAAGGTCTTGGAGAAAAAGAAACACGGATGTTTCCTTCCTCGTTCGTTTTTCTGGTACAGGACTGCACCTGCACCGACCGAAGAGGCGTCTACCTCCAGTAGGAAGGGTTTGGAGATGTCTGGACGATGAAGGATGGGAGCTCTGGAGAAGTGAGTTTTGAGAGTGTGAAATGCCTCTACCGTTTCCCGTGTCCATGCTTTGGGATTAGCGCCCTTGCGGGTAAGGGCAATGATGGGTGCTGCCACCGTCGAGAAGTTTGGAATGAACTGGCGATAATAATTGATAAACCCCAAGAATCGCTGGATCGCCTTCAGCGAGCGGGGCTCAGGCCAGTTCATCACTGTCTCCAACTTCCCCGGATCCATTGCTAACCCCTGACTGGACACTATGTACCCCAGGAACGGCAAGGATTCCTGTTCAAAAACGCACTTTTCCAGCTTAGCATATAACGAATGGGTGCGGAGCCTCTTAAGTACTCGGATGACATCCCTCCGATGGGTGGTAAGATCGGGGGAGAAGATAAGAATGTCATCCAGGTATGCAACCACGGAAAGATACAAATCCCGGAAAATGTCATTCACAAAGTCTTGAAATACGGCGGGGGCATTGCAGAGTCCGAAGGGCATTACTAGATACTCGTAGTGACCGTCCCTGGTGTTAAAGGCGGTCTTCCACTCATCGCCCTTTCGGACTCGCACTAGATTATACGCCCCGCGTAGATCCAGCTTTGTGAAGACCTTTGCCCCGCGGAATCGATCAAATAGCTCAGTAATGAGGGGCAAAGGGTATTTGTTCTTGATTGTGATTGCATTTAATCCCCTGTAATCGATACAGGGGCGCAGATCCCCTTCCTTCTTCTGCACAAAAAAGAACCCTGCACCAGCCGGTGAAATAGACTTGCGAATGAACCCCTTCGCCAGGCTGTCCTGAATATATTTGGACATAGCCTCCGTCTCTGGAGCAGATAGTGGATACACTCTGCCCCTGGGGAGCTCGGAGCCTGGCTTCAGGTCTATTCGGCAATCATATGGCCGGTGGGGAGGAAGAGTATCTGCGGCCCTTTTGGAAAAGACATCCCTGTAGGCCTCATAAGGTGTCGGTAAACCCGGCCCCTCAGTATTCCCTGAGGACCCAACCGACCTAATGGTAGCGGGTGGTTCGGTAGTCACGAGGTGCTCTCTACAGGATCCTGCCCAGGATGAGATCTCCCCTGTTGCCCAGTTGAGTATAGGAGCATGCTGTCTCAACCAGGGAAGGCCCAGTAGGATCTCATCCGTCCCCCCTGGAAGCACCAGGAAGGACACCTGCTCATGGTGTCCCGGTGGTACATCCATCCTGAGAGGGATGGTGATCTGGGTGATAGGATCGAGTAGTATGGACCCGTCGACTACCCGGACCCTGAGTGGCTTGGGCAACAGAACCAGGGGAACTGAGTATCGGGTTGCCAGGGAGGTCGAGATGAAATTGCCTTCAGCGCCTGAGTCCAAGCAAGCCAGGGCAGAGAAGAGAGTAGTGCCGAACTGCAACTGGGCGCTGATAGTCAACCTAAAGGGAGAAGTAGCGTCTAGAGTCCCCCCTCTGATAGACACTAGACGCTGTCTTTTCCCGACGGTTTGGGACATCGGGTAGCTATGTGTCCCCTCTGCCCACAGGAAAAGCAGATGACACAAGACCGAGAACCTGGGGCAGAGGAGACCACCTTGGACACCTCCATTGACTCCACGGAGTCGCCTGCAGGACTGGCTGGGGGACCTGTCTGATGGAAGACGGGAGTCAGACGCTTTTTAGGCCGAGAAGACGTGGGTGCTGAAGAGACCTCGAGCCTTCGCTCCGCCTGGCGGATGTCTATGCGAGAGGCAACCTGAATCAAGGACTCTAAAGTGGCAGGCACCTCACGTGTGGCCAGTGCGTCTTTGACAAACCCTGCCAGGCCCTCCCAAAACACAGGGACAAGGACCTTATCCGGCCAGTCCAGCTCTGCGGCCAGTGTCCTAAAGTGTACAGCAAAGTCCCCGACTGAAGCAGACCCTTGCCGAAGTCGTAGGAGGCGCAGCGCGGAATCGTGGGTGACTTGAGGCCCGAGGAACACCATTCTCATGGCCCCAAGATAAGCTGCTAAGTTATTCACCACACGATCTCCGCGCTCCCACAACGGCGTGGACCACTTCAGCGCTCTCCCTGTGAGCAGGGACTGGACGAAGGCTACCTTCGCCTTCTCGGTAGCGTAAAGAGTCGCGGACAGCTCTAAGTAGGTGGTAACCTGGTTTATAAAACCACGGCACTCAGAGCTGTTGCCGCTAAAGCGCTCTGGAAGCGCAAGGCGAGGAGACCTTCCGCCCAATAGCACAGCCTGGGTAGCCGCCTGGGTGGCGACTGTCGTCAGAGTAGTCTTATCGGAGGAAGACTGCTCCACTGCTGCCAATCGTGACTCCAACTGCTGCACATAACGCAGCAACTGCTGCTGCTCTTCAGCCATAGCCAGACCTTTGGCGCGACCGTAATGTTACGAGGGGGACCCGGGGAAGCGTGCCAAGATGGGAAATGGACTGCTTCCGCCGGTCAAGGTCCACTGTGCGGTGTAAGGGACCGCCGCTATGGTGGGTGAAGAGTGAGCGGGTTGCTGCTAGCGATCGTCTGGAATGTCACAGACGATCTATGTACACCGATCTGCCCTAACCCGTGAGGGTTGTATGGCACAGATCTCACGGCTCGGTGTACCTGTTGCACGGGGAAGCACAGAGGTGCCCACGCACGTATGCCAGTGGAAGTCACGAGAATATGGCACGAGGGTAGCACAGAGGTGCCCACGCACGTGTGCTTTCAATAACCAGGTGAGTCCAATGGAGACTTGAGGAGCTCACCTGGGACAGGAACACGGCCTGTTGACGGGGGTACTGCCGGAGCAGCAAGGCAGGAACACGGCCTGCAAACGAGGTACTGCCGGAGCAGCAAGGGCCAAGCCCACAAGAGACAGTAATGCCTGAGCAGTGGCGTGGCAGCACGCTGCCAGACATCCAAACATAGAAGGACGGTCGCGCGCCGCCATGATGGCAGGGGGAGCTTTTAAGGAGGTGCAGCTCCACCCGAGGGCGGGCGCGAGGCGGAGATGACGGACTTGACCCAATCAGGGTCCACGACGTCCCAGCCTGGCCAGTCAGGATTCACCACGTCACCAGCCTTGTCATCAAGCCGTGTGACGTCAGTGAGCGAATCAGGACCCACCACGCATTGCACATGCTCACCCTCCTGCCTCTGGGAAATAGAGGCGGGATCCTCGGTCTCACAATGTGCAGAGATAACGGGAATCTCACTGCTTCCCTGAGCAGTAAACCTCTGCACATTGCGCAGCCTCGCAGACCTTCGGGGCCGCTGAGCAGGAGAGTCTGCGGCAGGCCAGGAATGGGAGACCGCTTCACTCCTTGTAACAGGAGAACCACTAGGTGTCACCCTTCTGCTGCCTCTCTGAGAAGGTATCTCCGGCACACTGCGCAGTCTGGCAGACCTTCAGCGCTGCTGAGCAGGAATGCTCGTGGCAGGCAAGGAATGGGAGACTGCCTCAGTCCTTGCCTCAGGAGAGCCACGAGATGTAACAGGTGACAGTCCATAAAACAGTCAACTTTAAACTTGTGGGTAGCCGTCCATGCTCCGCTACCACTGCTGCTGCTGCCGCCACTCCCAGTATGGGGCACGGGTTCCGTGCTCTGCCTCCTGCTCAGGAGCCAGGCCCACTCGGAAGCCCTCGGCACCGGCTACAACCGGCCTCGCTAACTGCTGAGGGCCCCATCGCTCAGTGGCCTGCTCCTCCTCTTTGCAGGTGCACTACGGCTGCTTCACAGCTGGGACGGGGTACCTGGGAGCGGCTGGCGCCGCATCTGGGGCAGACTTCCGGTCGGGTGTCGCCTCTGCTGCGGCCGGGCGGACTGCCGGAGCCGACGTCATCACCGTTGCGGCCGGGCGGACTGCCGGAGCCAAGTGAGATGTCATCGGGGTTGCGGCTACTGCTTGTCCATGAACGGAATTATGCAAAGTCCTGGTGTCCCTGCCTTTACAGTCCTGGTCACATGAACTGCAGTTCCTTCCTACTGCTCCCCCTTAAACGAAAGAGAAATGTGGAAAAATAAGCGCAATAGGGTCTTACCCTTATAGGCACAGGGCAACGGAGGGAGGAGCAAATATACTCACCAACTGCAGTTGTGAAAGTCACAACTACTGTAATCGCATGTAGAAATAGGATCCAGGCAGCGGCAACCCAGTGGCTGATAACAGAGAGATTAATAGAAGAGGGTTTCTATACCGCGCCAAGGATCACAAGTCTGGATGTCAGATTAATGAGGCTTTATTAAATCATAGGTCTACGCGTTTCAGGAGCTCTGCCCCCTTCCTCAGGACCATAGAATAGACCACATCAAATCTACCGTAGTAGAAGCATGTATACATTATATAGACCAAGCGACGTCAAAGAACCGCCCAGTGAAGAAAAAAACGGGCGGGAAAGAGTACATCGGGATCAGTACATGACGCAATACAATAAAAATACATTGAAACAAAAAAACATGACAATATGTTCAGTAATGGTATCCCAGTAGCTGATTGAACATGATAAATCAAACCAATTTTTGATATTCCCAGTGTAATAGTAAGTCAACCACCAAAAAATTCAAAATGATAAAAATAAAGTGCACAAATATATGCATTATACATCCTTCGCCTAGGATTACCCCAGACATATTTACTAGATCCATAGATTAATATCCCTCAAAGTATGTCTAGAACTCAGGCCGTCTGTATAAACGTGAGTAAGTGAGGTATCAGAATTCGGGGACGCAAGCCCGCTTATCTACGGAGGATGTGATGATCAGAGTCGTGAGAAGGAACCAACTAAAAGACCACCAATGACACCTGTGTATTTATCATTATTGTACCATACAGACTACGTGATATACATCCATGAGTGATCCAGGACGACAAAAGGTTTTATAGATTAATAAAAAACACCTCCACTATTATCGGTACGATAAGACAGAGAGTGTGGGCGGGGGGGGGCCAGATAAGTAACGTGAAGAAATATATATACACCTTAAACAGGACTATTCCATATAGAAAACTTGTGATCCTTGGCGCGGTATAGAAACCCTCTTCTATTAATCTCTCTGTTATCAGCCACTGGGTTGCCGCTGCCTGGATCCTATTTCTACATGCGATTACAGTAGTTGTGACTTTCAAAACTGCAGTTGGTGAGTATATTTGCTCCCCCCTTCGTTGCCCTGTGCCTATAAGGGTAAGACCCTATTGCGCTTATTTTTCCACAGTTCTCTTTCGTTTCTGCCTACTTGGACTTGGCTTGACCAGATCCCTTACGTCTGTGGATACAGCAGCAGAGGGTCTTGCTTACGGACATTATGGATTACTTTAAGAATTGATTATCGTCAAGGGAAAAACTTATACTACAAACAGTAGGTGCTCCTGATACATTGAATGTTGATTGGGATTTGACATTGCCCAATGTTTACTCTGAAGAGGACACTGCATGTATGAAAAAACTTTTTTTACGCCTGGAGGATTTGCTTAAGGAGGAGCTACGGTTTGGGCTGGATGCCCGTTTTCTGACTATATATTTAGAGGAAAAACTTTGCCCTAGGGGTCTTAGAATCAAACATGATTCACCGTTTCCTTCAGACCCGATTTTCACCATTGAATGGGATAATGTTTTAAATACTTGCATGCAAGGAATGTTACAATGCCATTTTTAAGAAATAATATCGCTAATGATACATCTGCTAACATTGCTGAACTCCAAAAAGAGCTCAGCAGATTTGACCTACACCCTGAGTTTAGGATTCTGAACTCTGATAGTGTTAATACTATCAGTTGGAACAAGAGACTATCTTTCGGAAGTCTAAAAAACTTCAACGGGACAGGTCTGACATGATTCCTGGTATAACGAGGAAACCTGTACCTAGTGAAGGAGGTTTTAAACCTCCGGACCGTAGATCCAGATTTAATAGTAACAGCAGGAATTTTGTTAATAGTAGATTCCATAAGAAAAACTCTAACTCTCTCACCGGGAGAGATAGAATCACCTCTAATGAACACCTCCCTAGGACCCCTGTATCCATTAATACTCGGGTTACGATTCCTCGGGTTCCCCCCAGTATGACAGTCACTGATGAGGTTTTCACTGTGACACCCAGTTCTCTACCATCGTTAGGGGCCATTCCCTTGGAAATTAATCCTTCCATACTATCTCCTGGTCTTTGGACACCATCCAGAATGTCCACAGATTTTGAGGAGACAAAAAGACAATTAGAGTCACTCAGACTGCAGATTGAAAGGATACGCAAAAACAGAACCATCAATCAAGAGACTGAGGGGATGAATAATATTTCCATTAATGGTACTCCCACGGATAATGATATTACTGACCTCCTGGAATTATCAGTACATGAGGAATATATACCCCTGCCAGGTTCCTCAGGGGAGGAAGAGGGCGTTGGTACTCTCCCCGTGATTGTTGAACCCCCTGATGCTCAAGTTAAAGGGATCCTCACCATTGATAATACACAGAAAGGGAACCCATATGTTCCTTTTTTACCGGTGGCCAGGAACACACAGATTCACATCACCAACTTTCTCACTCCCAGAGGAGAGAAAAGAAAAAGCACCACAGAGGAACTAGGGCAGGTTAACGGGTCAAACAAAAAAGAGAAAAAAAGCACACATTGAGTGGTGGCGCCACAGGTATATTTAATCTTTCCAGTCATGAGCTTTCTGAAAATGAAATTAATATCCTTAAAAAAGGTCTTTCCTTTTGCCCCACAAAATCGGCTGATGATTTTGAGTTGTTTATAGATTTTCAGAAATTCATTAGGAAATTAACACTAACCCGACACTTCCAGATTAATAAGATCAACCATAATAAGGAGGCCTCTGCACCTGATGATAATTTCCATACAGATCTAAAGCTAAAATCAAAATTCTACCCATTACAGAGCATTGGGCATCATATTAAAACTTTCAAAGATTTAGTATTAGAGGATTTCAAGGAACTTCTCATTAAAAAAGGTCATACCAGGACCAACCTAACGAAAGATGAGATCTTAGCTCTGTCAGCATTAAAGAACAACCCACACATAGTCATCAGGAATGCGGACAAAGGTGGGGGCATTGTGATACAGGATAGAAATGCATATATTCTAGAAGCCCAAAGGATGCTCTCCAACACTCTACATTATGAAGTGGTGAATACAGAAATATACCTTAATGCTATCCGTAATTATGACACCCTGATTCAAGATGCAGGGGCGACAGGGATTCTTAGTAAAGATGAGAAAAAATTCTTAGAAGTCAAAAACCCGAAACTGGCCTTTTATTACCATCTGCCAAAAATTCATAAAAACCAACACAATCCACCTGGGAGACCCACTGTCACGGTTGCTGCGAGCACTGGAGACTATGTCCAGATTTCTTGCTACTGCACATGTGCGAGCGCTGGAGACTAAGTCCAGATTTCTTGCTACTGCACATGTGCGAGCGCTGGAGACTAAGTCCAGATTTCTTGCTACTGCACATGTGCGAGCGCTGGAGACTAAGTCCAGATTTCTTGCTACTGCACATGTGCGAGCGCCGGAGACTAAGTCCAATCTTGGAGCCATTGCACATGTGCGGGTGACATCATCGCTGACACGAGGTCACATGTCTCTGACACCTTCTATGCCGATTGAACGCTGGTCATGTGCTTGTGACGTCTTGCTCGGTGATAGGCCAGCATGACGTCACTCCTGTCGTTCTGGCAGCGGATTGGCTCTGGTGTCCTCCATCTTGGATGAGGCACAGAGTCTATATAAGACCCTGACACACGCCGCATGGTGCTCAGTCCTCTTGGTTCATGCATATGAGTAGACGCTCTGTGCGCGTTCCTCTAGGCATTCCTCTGTCTATGCTAGGTGAGCGCTACCGGCAGGGTAGCGTTCTTATACCTTACAGCTTCGGCTGCTGTCCGTATCCTTACCTCTTAGGGGAGCGGACATAGGCAGGTGCCTGAGGCACATGGTCTGGCTGGGCCTTGTGATTCTACTCGTAGGTGGACGTTGCCGCTAGGGCAACGTTCCTTATACTGTGTCTGGCAGTTGTTCGTATCCTCGCACACTAGGGGAGCGAACAGAGGTAGGAGCTTTGTGCGGCTTACGCTGCTGTTCGTCTCTTTTGCACCACTAGAAGAGCGGACCTAGGCAGGTGCCATATCTAGTGGTTCGTGTCCTCGCACACTAGTGGAGCGAACGCAGGTAGGAGCTTTGTGCGGCTTACGCTGCTGTTCGTCTCTTTTGCACCACTAGAAGAGCGGACCTAGGTAGGTGCCATTTCGCACACATTGCCTTTGCCTCTGTGATTATTAACAGAGATCATTCCACACACCCTCCAAGTAAGGGAGGAATTACTTTACTTACTTATTATATCCTTCTGTGAGTTAACAGAGGTATTGCACTCTGCCATAGTCTGCAGCAAAGTCTTTGCACGGTGGACCCTGACTGTCTGATACTCCTTTTGGTTATTATCAGACAGCCCCCCGTAACATTAGGACTGAGCCAAGGGTCTGGCAGTTATGGCAGAATATCAGCAGTTACACCGTTACATACAAGTACTTGAGTCACGGCTCAAGAGTATAGAGGATAAACCTCAGACCATGGTGACATCTGCACATGATCCTCGACTTGCTCTGCCAAACAGATATTCTGGCGATGCCAGATCATGTCGTGGTTTCATTAGTCAGTGTCAGATACACCTAGAGGTCAAGTCTTCTCGCTTCTCTACGGAGAGGTCCAGAGTAGGCTTTATCATCTCCTTACTTCTGGACAAAGCCTTAGAATGGGCGACTCCCCTATGGGAGCGCTCTGATGTGGTTACTCTGAGACATCAAGACTTTCTTGATGCTCTTAAGGCAGTATTCATGGGTCCGCAGGTTACCCATGATGCGGCCCTGAGACTGTTAGATCTATCTCAGGGTTCGTTATCCACTAGTTCTTATGCCATTGCTTTTAGAACTCTGGTGGCAGAACTAGATTGGCCAGAGAAGGTGTTGATTCCTATCTTCTGGAGAGGGTTGGCAGGCTATGTCAAGGATGCCCTTGCTACTCGTGAGGTCCCTGCTTCTCTGGAGGACTTGATCACAGTAGCAACGAGGATCGATGTACGCCATAAGGAACGTAGACTCGAGGTCTCTTCCTCACGCCCTAAGCATTGGGCTATTCCAGTTGTTGAGGGTCCACTACCATCTTCCTCAGCATCTGAAACATCTCCCACTCCTATGGAGTTAGGTCATACGTTCTCCAGACTACGCAAGTCTGGTCCTCCTATATGTTACGTATGTCGTCAGGCTGGGCACTATGCCAACAAGTGTCCTAGTCGTCAGGGAAACTCCCTGGCCTAGTAACCATTAGAGGGGGGTTACTAGAGACGTCTTCTGCACCCTCTAAGTGTTGTATCCCAGGTCAGCTCTCGTTATCTGAGAATACATGGCCTATTATGGCTTTTGTGGATTCCGGAGCTGACGGGATTTTTGTGTCCTCAGGATTTGTAAAGGGACACAATATTCCCTCTATCATGTTAGAGGCGCCTATTCCTGTCCGTGTTGTTAATGGAACTGTTGTCTGACTCCATTACATTGAGGACAGTTCCCTTGCGCCTTTCCCTGTCTCAGGGTCACATAGAGGAGATTTCTTTTCTTGTTTTGCCTGAGGGTATAGACGACGTCCTTCTGGGTCTTCCATGGCTTCGGACTCATGCTCCTCACATTGACTGGGAGTCTGACAGCATTATTAGTTGGGGTTCGAAATGTCAGTCCCGATGTCTTCCCTTACCACCTAAGGTCGTTGCGGTTGCATCAACTGATCTCTCTCCCATACCTACACCCTATTTGGATTTCGCTGACGTGTTCTCCAAACAGGGTGCTGAGGTTCTTCCACCCCATAGGCCGTATGACTGTGCCATAGACCTTATCCCAGGTTCGGTTCCACCCAAAGGCAGGGTTTACCCCCTGTCGATACCTGAGTCGGAGGCCATGTCGACCTATATAAGAGAGAGTTTAGAGAAGGGGTTCATTCGTAAGTCTGTCTCTCCCGCGGGAGCTGGGTTTTTCTTTGTTCGGAAGAAAGAGGGTGATTTGCGTCCCTGCATAGATTACAGGGGTCTCAACGCAATCACAATAAAGAACAAATACCCATTACCTTTAATTTCTGAGCTCTTTGACAGACTGAGAGGAGCTCAAGTTTTTACGAAGTTGGATCTGCGGGGTGCGTATAACTTGGTACGAATTCGAAAGGGTGACGAATGGAAGACCGCTTTTAACACCCGAGACGGTCACTATGAATACCTCGTCATGCCTTTTGGGTTATGTAATGCACCCGCAGTATTTCAGGACTTCGTAAACGATGTGTTCAGGGATTTACTGTTATCCTCAGTAGTGGTGTATCTGGACGACATCCTGATTTTTTCTCCTGATCTGGAGACTCATCGTCAGGATGTCGTTCGTGTCCTTTCCCGTTTAAGGGAGCACTCATTGTTTGCTAAACTCGAGAAATGTGTATTCGAGCAGTCCTCATTGCCTTTTTTGGGTTACATTATCTCACAAGAGGGTCTGGCTATGGATCCTGCGAAGCTCTCTGCTGTCCTGCAATGGTCCGAACCTCATTCCTTGAAGGCGGTGCAACGCTTCTTAGGATTCATAAATTATTACAGGCAGTTCATACCCCATTTTTCTACTTTGGTGGCCCCTTTGGTGGCCTTGACTAAGAAAGGTGCTAATCCCAAAGCCTGGTCTACTGAGACATCTCAGGCTTTTGAGGCAGTAAAAAGACACTTTTCAACTGCTCCCGTTCTTCAAAGACCCGATGAGAATAAGCCCTTCCTCTTAGAGGTTGATGCCTCTTCAGTGGGTGCTGGTACGGTCTTATATCAAAAGAACGGTGCAGGTAGAAAAAGGCCGTGTTTCTTCTTTGCTAAAACCTTTTCACCGGCAGAGAGAAACTATACCATTGGGGATAGGGAACTGCTCGCCTTGAGATTAGCCTTGGAGGAGTGGCGTCACTTGCTGGAAGGAGCGAAACATCCTTTCCAGGTCTATACAGACCATAAGAATCTGACGTACTTACAAACCGCTCAGCGTCTGAATCCTCACCAAGCCCGCTGGTCCTTGTTTTTCTCCCGCTTTCACTTCTCCATCAACTATCTGTCTGGGAGTAAGAATAACAAGGCAGACGCCCTGTCTCGCTCTATGCTTTCTACCCAGGAAGAGATTGACGAACCTCGTCTTATCCTTCCCTCCAGGGTTTTTCATATGCTCTCCCCTGTGACGTTAGACCAAATCCCACCGGGCAAGACCTTTGTTCCGCCTGATCGACAGAATGATATACTGTCATGGGCCCACACCTCAAAGGTGGGTGGGCATTTTGGTATTAGGCGGACACGAGAGTTACTGGAGAGGTGGTATTGGTGGCCACACTTAGCCAGCCACGTCAAGAGATATGTCGGTTCCTGCTACTCGTGTGCTCGCAACCGTCCATTACGGCAGAGACCGGCTGGGCTCTTGCATCCTTTACCAGTGCCAGATAGACCATGGGAGGTGGTAGGCATGGACTTTGTGGGTGATCTTCCATGTTCACAGGGACATAGATTTGTGTGGGTCATTACGGACCATTTCTCCCGGATGGTTCATCTCGTACCGTTATCGAGAATCCCATCTTCCAGGGTACTAGCCAAACTATTCCTCAAGCATGTCTTTAGGCTTCACGGGATGCCAGATCGTATCATTTGTGATAGAGGCCCGCAATTTACTTCCCGTTTCTGGCGAGATCTTTGTAGCCTTCTGCAAATTGAGTTGAATCTCTCTTCGGCATACCATCCGGAGACTAATGGTTTGGTTGAACGTACCAATCAATCTATGATTATATACCTTCGACACTTTGTTGCTGAGAACCACGATAACTGGTCCTCCCTCCTACCCTGGGCAGAATTTGCCCTTAACAATTCGCTGGCTGAGGCCACTGGGCAGACACCGTTCGTACTCAATAATGGGCAACACCCTAGGGTACCGGTACCGTTTCCCGCTGCTGCACCTCCTCCTCTTGTGGCCGACTGGGCAACTAATGCCAGAGAGGTTTGGGATCGGACTCAAGAGTCGATCCAAGCAGCTAAGGACCGTATGAAGACGGTGTCCGATCGGTTTCGTCGCCCGGCTCCTGTCTTTTCTCCAGGGGACTTTGTGTGGCTCTCTGCAAAACACGTGAGACTTAGAGTGAGCTCTGTCAAATTTGCTCCTCGCTTCCTGGGTCCTTATGAGGTTCTTCGACAGGTAAATCCTGTAGTCTATCAATTGAAGTTACCTGTCCATCTTAGGATTCATGACAAATTCCATGTCTCACTGCTAAAGCCGGCTATTTTACCTCACGCTCGTGAAGTGCACTCTCCTGCCTCTGATTCCTCTCGCTCTAGCTATGAGGTACGAGCCATAGTTGGTTCTAAGATGGTTAGAGGGCGCAGGTTCTTCTTGATAGATTGGGAGGGCTATGGCCCGGAACATCGCTCTTGGGAGCCTGAGGAGGCTGTCCATGCTCCCGACTTAGTTGCCGATTACCTGCGTCGCCGTGAGGGGGGCCCTTGAGGGGGAGGTACTGTCACGGTTGCTGCGAGCACTGGAGACTATGTCCAGATTTCTTGCTACTGCACATGTGCGAGCGCTGGAGACTAAGTCCAGATTTCTTGCTACTGCACATGTGCGAGCGCTGGAGACTAAGTCCAGATTTCTTGCTACTGCACATGTGCGAGTGCTGGAGACTAAGTCCAGATTTCTTGCTACTGCACATGTGCGAGCGCCGGAGACTAAGTCCAATCTTGGAGCCATTGCACATGTGCGGGTGACATCATCGCTGACACGAGGTCACATGTCTCTGACACCTTCTATGCCGATTGAACGCTGGTCATGTGCTTGTGACGTCTTGCTCGGTGATAGGCCAGCATGACGTCACTCCTGTCGTTCTGGCAGCGGATTGGCTCTGGTGTCCTCCATCTTGGATGAGGCACAGAGTCTATATAAGACCCTGACACACGCCGCATGGTGCTCAGTCCTCTTGGTTCATGCATATGAGTAGACGCTCTGTGCGCGTTCCTCTAGGCATTCCTCTGTCTATGCTAGGTGAGCGCTACCGGCAGGGTAGCGTTCTTATACCTTACAGCTTCGGCTGCTGTCCGTATCCTTACCTCTTAGGGGAGCGGACATAGGCAGGTGCCTGAGGCACATGGTCTGGCTGGGCCTTGTGATTCTACTCGTAGGTGGACGTTGCCGCTAGGGCAACGTTCCTTATACTGCGTCTGGCAGTTGTTCGTATCCTCGCACACTAGGGGAGCGAACAGAGGTAGGAGCTTTGTGCGGCTTACGCTGCTGTTCGTCTCTTTTGCACCACTAGAAGAGCGGACCTAGGCAGGTGCCATATCTAGTGGTTCGCGTCCTCGCACACTAGTGGAGCGAACGCAGGTAGGAGCTTTGTGCGGCTTACGCTGCTGTTCGTCTCTTTTGCACCACTAGAAGAGCGGACCTAGGTAGGTGCCATTTCGCACACATTGCCTTTGCCTCTGTGATTATTAACAGCGATCATTCCACACACCCTCCAAGTAAGGGAGGAATTGCTTTACTTACTTATTATATCCTTCTGTGAGTTAACAGAGGTATTGCACTCTGCCATAGTCTGCAGCAAAGTCTTTGCACGGTGGACCCTGACTGTCTGATACTCCTTTTGGTTATTATCAGACAGCCCCCCGTAACACCCATCATATCTGGGATTGGGTCCCTTACTGAGAACCTGGCAGCATATATAGATGACATCATGAGAGTGCATGTCACTAACCTCAGGAGTTATCTCAGGGACTCCACCCATTTGATCAATATCCTTAGGGATATCAAATGGAGGGATTCATTTTTATTTTTTAACCCTTGATATAGCCTCACTGTACACAAACATTTTACATCCGCTAGGACTTGAATGTTTCATGAAATTTTTAGATATGGATGACAGGCTGCCTTCAGCACAAAAGAATTTCATCCTGAAAGGGATGAAGTTTATATTGGAGAACAATTTTTTCACTTTTCAGGACACCCTGTACCATCAGTGTTGCGGAGTCGCAATGGGCTCAAAGGTATCTCATACATTCGCCAATCTGGTCATGGGAATGTTCGAACTATTATATATTTATTCCTCTGAATATTTGAATTGTGTGGTGGTCTATAAGAGGTACATAGACGATCTTTTCATCATCTGGGACAACAGTGAAGACAACCTTCCTAGGTTCATAGAGAATATACACAGAAACAATTGGGGTTTAAAGTTTTCTCCTACTATTGGTGTGGAATCAATCGATTTTTTAGACCTCACCATATCTCACAGTGATGGTGTCATCCTGACAAAAACATTTTTCAAACCGGTAGATTCAAATAGCTATATAGATTTTACTAGTAGCCATTATGACAAATGGTTGCTAAATATACCTAGGAACCAATTTCAGAGAATTAGGAAAAACTGTACTCTCGATAAAGACTATAAGGATTAGGCCCTGATACTTAGAGAGAGATTCAGGGAGAAAAAGTATCCTATGACTACTATCAAAAGGGCTTATCAGACCAATAGATATCTTAAACAGGTGGATCTGATTAACACAAAGGATAATGGTATCATTAAATCTCAGGCTACCCAGGGTGGAGATTTTTCCTCCAATTTTCTCACCACTTACAGCAGTGATGGAAATTTAATCAAAAGTATCCTAAAAAAGCATTGGAACATACTACATAACGATCCCTATTTGAAAGATGTGTTACCCTTCTACCCTGGGGTCACATATCGTAGGGCGTCTGTGAGGCAAACCCTGGGATATGAAGATGAATTATGACTTCCAGTCATAATCGCTCTCATCACTCCATGGCAGTGCCCCCTCCCTTCTTGTTCTCAGAGGTCCAGCATCTGTGAAGGTGTCACATCCCAGCCATCTCCTGTGATATGGAGATTAGGTGACGTGGGAACAATGGACACAGGATGACTCCCTGCCGTGACCCTGTAGTAGGGGCTGCTATCTAATTAGCAAGGCTATGGAAGTATCCAGACAGAACGACTCCAGTAAAAAATGGTTCATATCTCGCAAGCCATATTTCCGATAAATATGGCAACCATAAAAATGGTGTCTCCGCATGCGGACGATGCTGGCACACCCTTTTTATGGGAGCAGGACCTGGGGAAATACCCCAGGCGTGATATCAGCCAATGGGGAACTAGTAGACAAGTCATGAGTCCTCTCGTTCTGTAGCTAAATTCATAGCTGTCACAATGAGAGCGTTGGCGTCCGCCTACGACGCTCCCAGGCAAAGTTATGGCCCATATTCCATGTTGTGGATTGTCCATAACTCCAGCCAGGGGTGGAGCAGTGTTCCCTGTGAGGTCACGAAGGTAGGAGGGGACCTGGATTTGCCCAGGTTGATAACCCTACTTCGGCCATTTTCCAGGGTTCTTTCGCTGGGGGTCACGTGTAGGAAACATCTGTGGGAAGGATCCTAGAAACCTGGCCTACAGCGCCCCCCTGTGGCCAGACGCACAAGGTAACTGCTGGAACTGTGTATGCCTGTTTGTAACCCATGCTTTGCTTGTAACTGTACTCTGACATATGTATATTCTGTAGATTCCCTATTGTATATATTGTAGTTTCTAGTGTGCTTTAGGCTGATTAAATTATATAATTAATCTTGGGCTGTTCTGTTATCTCGATCTTGAATCCCACGTCTGTGTGTTCGGCTAATAGTTACCGTGAAGCGGTTGGTGGCAGCGAGTTGTGCCAAGGATTATTGTGGGGAGGCCAGTGAGATTCGGGGAGGTTTTATATATTCCGCCCGCGGAGGTCGGGGGAATATATACCCTACTCTCACCGGGGACCCTTCAATAATCGGCATAAGTAGTATAGCGGCCTCCTTGCTTATTGTCGGGCAATTCCATAATTGGCCTGACTATAAGAGGGGCGCTAGAGAGCGCGTCACGTGCTCTGTCTGTCGGTCGGGAGGTATAAAGGAGGGGTGACCCCCCCACTTGTTACCCCCCGATTGTGACGTACTGGTAGCCAGCACGGGGGATTTCTGAGTGACCCCCCCGGTGGTTCGTGACATATTGGTGGCAAGCGGTGGGATCGAGATAATAGTGTGTGTGAGTGTGAGACCCATACTCCCAGACACTAAAGACTGCCTGCAGCAGCTGTGGCTGCTGGGGTCTTCAGACCAGACCAACACTAGAGTGTCAGAGTGCAGATACTGTAAGGTGTGTGGAGGCATCAGGTGTCAGTTCTGTGTCAGTGACCAAAGTCTGCAACAATGGCTGAGAGCACCAGGAGCAAAGCCAAAGGAATGGCCGATGCTCAGGCCAGAGACGATGAGGAGGTTGTCCACGAGCCCTCCAGGAGCTCGACGCCAGAAAACCGTTCTGCAGAGGACAGCGCCCAACCTGGCAATTATGGACAAGATGAGGAGCAGCTCACCCAAGGGTCCTCAACGAGCCAGATGCCAGCCCTCCGCTCTGCAATGGACAGTGAAGCACCAGGCTCCGCAGCGGGCCGCAGATCACCACGTGCCATTCCACCGAGCCTGGGAGGCTCGGATAGCCTTCTTCAAATGGCTATGGCCCTTCTCCAGGCTGGAGACCGGGATACCTACGAGATACTCATGGCCGAGCGTGAGCGACAGGCAGCGCGTGACGCTGAGGCTGCGGAGCGGCAAGCAGTGCGTGAGGCTGCGGAGCGGCAAGCAGCACGTGAAGAGCGCCAGGCAGAGCGTGACTACCAGCTGCAGCTAGCTCAGCTCCGGCCCTCATCAGCCACACGTGACCTTCAAGACACCAAACTTCCAAAGGTCCGTGTTGAGGACTTCCCAGTGCTGGAGAAGGACGGAGACTTGGACTCTTTCTTGACTGCTTTTGAACGGACTTGCCTGCAGCACCATCTGGACAAGGACCAGTGGGCCAAATACCTGACCCCCCGTTTAAGGGGTAAGGCCCTGGATATCCTTGGGGACTTGCCTGCTGAGGCAGATCAGGGCTACGACACCATCAAGCGGGCCCTGATCCAACAGTACAACCTCACTCCAGAGTCCTACCGCAAGAAGTTCCGGAGCCTACAGAAGGGACCAAAGGACTCCTGGGCTGACCACCGGCGGGCACTTGCCCGAGCTGCCGACCACTGGACCCAAGGCCTGCAGCTTTCCACCGGACCGGAGATCCTGGACTTGTTCATCACGGAGCAACTCTTGTGGAACTGCCCTGAGGATCTCCGCCAGTTCATCCGAGACCAGAAGCCAAAGGGGTCCACGGCTACAGCTGCCCTGGCCGATGACTACACCAACAATCGGGCTCCTGAGGCCAGGAGAGCAGCCACCAGCAGCACCTGGAGAGGGGGTAAGATGAACTCTGCGACTGCCCCACCTGCCCCTAGACTGCAGGGGGTGTCCCCCTCAACTCCCCTCTCCAGGCCCGTGGCAGAACCAAGACGGTGCCACCAGTGCAACCTACCTGGACACTTCAAGGCCATGTGCCCTCAGCGTCCCAAGGCCCCGGCTCCGTCCCCGTCCCAAGGGCCGCCCAAGGTGTATTGTGTGGGTGGGGGTGGTGGTAGGTCCCTGGACAGCTTCCAACCTGTCACCGTCGGCCGGTCTGTGACCATGGGACTGCGAGACAGCGCCTCGGAGGTGACTCTGGTGCGGCCTGAGATGGTGTCCCCCCAAGACTTGATCCCTGGAAAAACCCTCGCTGTCTCCGGGATTGGAGGCATTGACCCGGCGCTGCCTGTTGCTGACATTTATGTGGACTGGGGCGCAGGGCGAGGGGTGAGGGAGGTGGGGGTAACTGATCGGATCCCCGCAAACGTGCTACTTGGGACAGATTTGGGGCAGATAACCTCCCAGTTTGGGCCCCAACCAAGGGCTGAACCTTCAGCCAGTACTGACATGCCTCCGGACAATGTTAATGTGTTATCTATGAATGATGTAAGGGAGGAGGGAGTGAACTCTGATATTTCTGCTTGCATAGACACCATAGACACACACACAGCTGCAGCTGTGACAGGGGAGGGGGTCAGAGAAAGGTGTGACAATGCCTCTACAAGTAATCAGCCTGTGAGCTGGGATCTGTTGCCCTCTGCAGGGATAAGCAGAGAGCAGGGTGCTGCAGGGGGAGGACCAGTGTGTGGGGTGGGGGCTACCACAGCAAATGTGGGGTCCCCAGAGATTTCACAGCGGGGTTCTGTTGCTGCAGGAGGGGAACAGGCAGGTGAGATTGGGGCCGGTCCAGGAGCGGAAGTGCTCCCAGGTAAGATCTCGGTGCATGGTTCCCCCACAACCGGGGTGTCAGGAAGCCAGGTAGGTCTGCCTGAACCGGCGACTTGGTCAGGAACGGAGGAGGAGCAGGCACGACCCACGGTCGCAGCGGCTGTGGCCGCTGTCACCCGCAGTGGGAGTGCTGGAAGCCAAGGGGCCTCCCAGAGGTCCGATAGCTCTTCCCCTTCTGACCCAGTGGCAGCCGAGTCAGGTGGAGGCCAGGAAACAGGTCCCGGGGTACTGACCGAAGATGTGACAGTCTCGTCGATTCTGGCCACATCTAGTCAGGGGTTTCAGGCAGCGTTAGAAGCTGACGACAGCCTGAAAGCTCTTAAGGAGCAGGCGGCACAGCCTCCCTCGGACTCGGACCCGGAGCGAGTGGTCTGGGACCAAGGACGGCTGTACCGGGCCACGGTCCAGCAGGGTTCACCGGAGGCGTGGCCCAGGGACCGACAGTTGGTGGTACCCTATCCGTTCCGGACGGAGTTGTTGCGGATCGCACATGAGATTCCGATGGCCGGACACCTAGGGATCGCTAAGACCAAGGCCAGGTTAAACCAGCATTTCTACTGGCCAAAAATGGGGGCCGATGTGGCTGCCTACTGCCGTTCGTGTGAAACCTGTCAGAGAGTGGGGAAGGCGGGGCCACACCCCAAAGCCCCACTGGTATCTCTGCCAATCATCGATGAGCCTTTCAGGAGGGTGGCTGTGGATCTGGTCGGCCCGCTGGCCATCCCCAGCAGCTCCGGGAAACGCTTCATACTGACGGTAGTGGACTATGCCACCCGGTACCCGGAAGCAGTGGCCTTGTCGTCCATTCGGGCTGACAAGGTGGCCACCGCATTGCTGGAGATTTTCTCCCGAGTGGGTTTTCCCCAGGAAATGCTCACTGACCGGGGGACCCAATTCATGTCCCAGCTGATGGAGGCCCTCTGTAAGCAAGTCCAGGTGCGACATCTGGTGGCCAGCCCGTACCATCCACAGACTAATGGCCTGTGCGAGCGGTTTAATGGCACCTTAAAGCAGATGCTTAAGATGTTGGTCGACTCCCATGGGCGTGACTGGGAGCGGTATCTCCCACACCTGTTATTTGCTTACCGGGAGGTTCCACAGGCCTCAACAGGATTCTCACCGTTTGAGCTCCTGTACGGGCGACGTGTGCGGGGCCCCCTGGCTCTGGTGAAAGAGGCTTGGGAAGGGGATTTGGCCACCCCTGGAGTGTCGGTTATCGAGTATGTCATGCGCTTCCGGGACAAAATGCAGGCCTTGACGCAACTGGTACACGACAATATGGCTCAAGCCCAGGCCGATCAGAAGCGTTGGTACGACCAGAACGCTTGTGAGAGGACCTACCAAGTGGGTCAAAAGGTGTGGGTACTGGTCCCCGTACCACAGGACAAGCTTCAGGCAGCCTGGGAAGGCCCATACCTCGTGTACCAGCAGCTCAACCCTGTGACGTACCTGGTCACCCTGGACCCTGCCCGTGGAAGGCGGAAGCCCTTCCATGTGAACATGATGAAGGCACATCATGAGCGGGAGGCATGTGCGCTCCCCGTGTGCAACCTGCCCGAGGAGGGAGAAGCGGAAACCCTCTTGGATATGCTAGCCCAGGTTAGGGCAGGCGGATCCATTGAGGATGTGGAGGTTGGCCACCAGCTCTTGGAGGACCAACGGTCCCAGCTGTGGGCCACCCTACACCCCTTCCGGGGGTTGTTTACCAACCAGCCCGGAAGGACTAACTTGGCTGTCCATCACGTGGACACTGGGGATCATCCCCCGATCCGGCGTTCAGCATATCGGGTCTCCCTGGAGGTGCAGCAACACATGCGCCAGGAGATTGACGAGATGCTGAAGCTGGGGGTGATCCAGGCATCCAACAGCGCTTGGGCCTCGCCTGTAGTCCTCGTCCCTAAGAAGGACCGAACCACTCGGTTCTGCGTGGACTACAGGGGGCTCAATGCTGTCACGGTCGCCGATGCGTACCCAATGCCACGCATCGATGACCTGCTCGATCAGTTGGCCGGGGCTCAGTACCTGACCATCATGGACCTGAGCCGGGGATATTGGCAGATCCCCCTGACTCGCAAGGCCAGGGAACGCTCTGCCTTTATTACCCCATTTGGACTGTACGAGTCCACGGTGATGCCATTCGGGATGAGGAATGCCCCTGCCACCTTCCAGCGGATGGTCAACACCCTGCTCAAGGGACTTGAAGGGTACGCGGCCGCGTACCTGGATGACATTGCCGTCTTCAGTCCCACCTGGGAGGACCACCTAGAGCATCTAGCACAGGTGCTCAGGCGGATCCACCGGGCAGGTTTGACCATCAAGCCGGGAAAGTGTCAGCTGGCCATGAGCGAGGTCCAGTACCTCGGTCACCGGGTAGGTGGGAGAACACTGAAGCCCGAGCCTGAGAAAGTGGAGGCCATCGCATCCTGGCCCACCCCCAGGACCAAGAAGCAGGTGATGTCCTTCTTGGGGACCGCTGGGTACTATAGGAGGTTTGTTCCATGCTATAGTAGCCTGGCAAAGCCCTTGACGGACCTCACCAAGAAGAAGCTGCCCTCTGCAGTCGATTGGACAATGGACTGCGAGACAGCCTTCCGGGCCCTAAAGGACGCCCTGTCCAGCCCGCCCGTGCTACAGGCAGCCGACTTCACGCGGCCGTTTGTAGTACAGACCGACGCCAGTGACTTCGGCCTCGGTGCGGTGCTCAGCCAGGTGGACTCTGCGAGCCAAGAGCACCCAGTCTTGTACCTGAGCAGGAAGCTGTTACCAAGGGAAGTGGCCTATTCCACGATGGAGAAGGAGTGCCTGGCCATAGTGTGGGCCCTGCAGCGTCTGCAACCCTATCTATACGGGCGCCACTTCATCGTGGAGACGGACCACAATCCCCTCAGCTGGTTGCACACCGTCTCTGTGACGAATGGGCGATTGTTGCGATGGAGCCTTGCGCTCCAGCAATACAACTTCACCATTCGCCACAAAAGGGGCCGTGACCACGGTAACGCAGACGGGCTGTCCCGACAAGGAGAGGTCGCGGACGGGCGCACGGGGGAACACCGGAGTGTGCTGCCCCCTAGCGCCCTCAAAAGGGGGGAGGTGTGAGGCAAACCCTGGGATATGAAGATGAATTATGACTTCCAGTCATAATCGCTCTCATCACTCCATGGCAGTGCCCCCTCCCTTCTTGTTCTCAGAGGTCCAGCATCTGTGAAGGTGTCACATCCCAGCCATCTCCTGTGATATGGAGATTAGGTGACGTGGGAACAATGGACACAGGATGACTCCCTGCCGTGACCCTGTAGTAGGGGCTGCTATCTAATTAGCAAGGCTATGGAAGTATCCAGACAGAACGACTCCAGTAAAAAATGGTTCATATCTCGCAAGCCATATTTCCGATAAATATGGCAACCATAAAAATGGTGTCTCCGCATGCGGACGATGCTGGCACACCCTTTTTATGGGAGCAGGACCTGGGGAAATACCCCAGGCGTGATATCAGCCAATGGGGAACTAGTAGACAAGTCATGAGTCCTCTCGTTCTGTAGCTAAATTCATAGCTGTCACAATGAGAGCGTTGGCGTCCGCCTACGACGCTCCCAGGCAAAGTTATGGCCCATATTCCATGTTGTGGATTGTCCATAACTCCAGCCAGGGGTGGAGCAGTGTTCCCTGTGAGGTCACGAAGGTAGGAGGGGACCTGGATTTGCCCAGGTTGATAACCCTACTTCGGCCATTTTCCAGGGTTCTTTCGCTGGGGGTCACGTGTAGGAAACATCTGTGGGAAGGATCCTAGAAACCTGGCCTACAGCGCCCCCCTGTGGCCAGACGCACAAGGTAACTGCTGGAACTGTGTATGCCTGTTTGTAACCCATGCTTTGCTTGTAACTGTACTCTGACATATGTATATTCTGTAGATTCCCTATTGTATATATTGTAGTTTCTAGTGTGCTTTAGGCTGATTAAATTATATAATTAATCTTGGGCTGTTCTGTTATCTCGATCTTGAATCCCACGTCTGTGTGTTCGGCTAATAGTTACCGTGAAGCGGTTGGTGGCAGCGAGTTGTGCCAAGGATTATTGTGGGGAGGCCAGTGAGATTCGGGGAGGTTTTATATATTCCGCCCGCGGAGGTCGGGGGAATATATACCCTACTCTCACCGGGGACCCTTCAATAATCGGCATAAGTAGTATAGCGGCCTCCTTGCTTATTGTCGGGCAATTCCATAATTGGCCTGACTATAAGAGGGGCGCTAGAGAGCGCGTCACGTGCTCTGTCTGTCGGTCGGGAGGTATAAAGGAGGGGTGACCCCCTCACTTGTTACCCCCCGATTGTGACGTACTGGTAGCCAGCGCGGGGGATTTCTGAGTGACCCCCCCGGTGGTTCGTGACAGCGTCCACTCTTAAAAATTAGCTAGCCCCCAGCAGGCTCAGGAATTTCAATAGCCCTATCATCAATAATAAAACTCCAGCAGCTTATAAATGCTACACCAAAAATTGTATATGCTGTAGGAATATCCAACATGGAAGGTTGAGTTTTGGGTTGGCTGATGGAGGAATGGAGTTTCTGATAAAAGGACATCTGAACTGTCAATCAGACTTTGTGATCTACCTCATTGAATGTGATTGCGCTAAACGTTATGTGGGAAGAACTACCCAGGGTCTACATAACAGGATAAACTCCCACCGGCACAACATCAAGGTGGGTTTCATGCTGCATGGGCTGTTCCGACATGTGGCCCTTTATCATGCTAAAAAAATCAAACTGAGGGTAACCCCTATTGAACAGATACCCCCACATGTACTGAATAGGGTCGAAGTCTTGAACAAAAAGGAGACTTATTGGATATATAAGCTCAACACCTTGAAACCTCAGGGCCTCAATGAGGTAACGGATTTATTTCAGTAAAGCATTCCATTCCTTTATTGGTCTCTCCCCTACATTAGGGTGCACATGAAAAGTGCGTATAGTGTTTTACCCTCCGGTGGGTGATTTCTATGTATATATGTATGTGGATGCATATATATATATATATATATATATATATATATATATATATTATATATTTATATATATATAGTTTTATATTTTATAGCTCCTATTTTTAATTTTTAATGATTATTATTTATTTTTTATTTTTTATTTTTAATTTTTAAATTATTAAATTCTCACAATCGATTGATATACATATATGGTTTTAAGTCGTTTGTCATTGGCTTTATTCTAAAATAATATGTACATTTTTATATATTTTAATTATAAGGATGCCTCCAATACCTTTCAATTTTTCTATATATATACATATATCTTTTTTATTACTAGTATTTGATTATGATTCAATAATTTTTATTAGGTTTTCAAAGTTTATACATAAAACAGTTCTAACAAAAACAATAAAACAAAGTGCTGTATAGCATTACTTCATGCTATATCAAACAAATAATATACAGTAGACATATAAAAAAGGAGAAACAAACAAATAACATTGGTAAAAACTATGACATACAGTCGGATTAAGTATTTACAAAGTATGATATTCAAATAATATCTCAGGAGATAGATGTAAACAAACAATTTTCTTGTTAAACTAATTAAATAAGTATAGTGTATTACGTTTATACAAGAATTATAACTAGATTAGATTTAAAATTTTATGTATTGTTGTTAATAAAGTCAGTCCATGGGTCCCATTTTTTATGAAATCTGTTCCAAGAGTTATTAATTAGGGCATGCTTCTCTTCATAGAACTTATGAAGGGATATTTTTTCTATTAGATCGTAAATATTTGGAATTTTATTGGATTTCCAACGTGCCGCCAATTCGATTTTGGTAACTAGAAGGATATGAATTACGATGGCCCTGTATTTTATGTTTATTGTATCCGAATCTATCAATAAGAGAGCTAATTGTGGGGTTAGACTTATTTTTGAGTGCATTATCAGATTTATTATTTTAGACACTTTCTGCCATAAGCTTCTGATTTTAGGACAGCTCCAAAAAATATGAACAATGTCACCTTTTGTATCACAACCTCTCCAGCATGTTGGTTTTTGGCTTGGGAATATTTTAGCTACTTTGTCCGGAGTGAAATACCATCTGGTATAAATCTTATAATAAGCTTCATGTAATGTAGAGCAGATATTGGAAAGGTATGTGTTTTTAAGAGCTTTATCCCATTGGTCTTGGGTGAATTCTACTTTCAAGTCCTTTTCCCAACTGGATATGTGTATCATTTTTCTTGTGGGGAGTTCAGAATTGTAGGCATGATAGATGTTCTTATGACTCCATATTAGTTTGTTATTTGGGTTGTTTATCAATTTAAGTATGAATTTGTTTATTTTACATTTGGGTTCTACAAGTTTCCGGATGGTTTTCCTTATTTCTAGGAAGAAGTAAAGATCTTTATCTGGTATATTGTTTTGTAGTTTAAGTTGTAAGAATGAGGTGAAGTTTGTACCATCGTATATATTTTTTATGTATTTTATCCCTGACTGGACCCATCTATCTACTGTCTCGGTATTGTTCGACAAATCTATATTTTTTATCTCAGTATTTTTAAAGACTTCAAAAGTCATTTTGTCTTTGGAGATTCTTGAAATCTTTTCCCAGGAAGTAAATGCAGCATTAATAGTGCTGCTATCATAGGTATTTGATTTTCGTCCTCCAAAGCTTAGTAACTGTTCCAGTAAAGGAGAGCGGAAAGAATTATTTCCTGATAATATTAGTTCCAAGTTAACCCAAGATGGAGTATTTTCATTTTTTAATAACCAATTGTTGGTTTGTTTTAATAAATTTGAGTAATAATATGCTTGTATATTAGGAAGGCCGTATCCTCCATTAATTTTATTTTTGAATAATGTATTTTTGGCCACCCTTGCTTTACTATTATTCCAGACATATTTGTTGATCAATTTTTGCAATTTGACTAGGAATTCGTCTGGGATAATGATAGGTAGACATCTAATTGTATATAAAATTTTGGGTAGAATAAACATCTTAGCTACCAATATTCTACCAAGCCAAGTCGTTTCGGTTTTGTTGTATGTTGCAAAGTCTTTTTCAATCTGAGATAAGAGTTTATTCATGTTGAGGATTAAGGTGCTTTTAATATCTTTTGTGAAAGTAATACCCAAGTATTCAATAGCGTCTGTAACCCATTCATAATTAACATTATTTCTAAGATTTTCTTGTGCTGTTGGGATGAGGTTAAGAGCTAGCATTTTTGACTTTTTCTCATTAATTTTAAAGTTTGAAACAATGGAGAATTCTTTCAAAATATTGTTTATTTCATTGATGGAGTTTACTGGGTCGCTAAGAGTCATAATTACATCGTCCGCAAAAAGACTTATTTTAAAGTTTTCTTTCCCTATGGAAATACCTTTAATTTTTTCATTTGACCTGACACATTCTGCCAAAGGTTCCATAATCAGGGCAAAAAGTAGCGGTGATAAAGGACATCCCTGACGAGTTCCATTGGTTATCATAAAAGTTTTTGAAGAGTGGTTATCTGATTTAATTGTGACTGAGGGGCAGGAATAAAGCGCCATGATGGCGTTAATGGATGTGTTGTCAAAGCCAAATTTTTTCAGGGTGTTTTCCAAGAATTCCCACCCCACTCTATCAAATGCTTTCTCAGCGTCAAGCGATAAAAGTAGGGTGGGTGTTCTAGATTTTTTAGCGTATTCAAGAATGTTTAGTAATCTTCTAGTACCGTCTGATGCTTGCCTATTTTTAACAAATCCTAGTTGGTCTTGATGGATGAATGATGGGAGAATTTCTTTTAATCTTTCGGCTAATATTTTTGAATAAATTTTTACATCTGTATTAATTAGAGAGATGGGTCTATAACTAGTCACTAATTCAGGGTCACTATTTGGTTTAGGGATGAGGGTTATATTTGCCTGGAGCATTTCTGCAGGGAATTCTCTGGTGGAAGCTGCGTGATTAAAAATTTTACAGAGGTGAGGTACAAGTAATTGGGAAAAAGTCTTGTAAAATTCATTGGAAAACCCATCTGGGCCTGGGGACTTGTTTATTTTTAGGTTTTTAATTGTTTGTAAAATTTCAGAGTCAGTAAATGGACGATTTAAAATATTTAGCTGATGCTCATTTAGTTTAGGAAGATGGATTTTGTCCAAGAAGTTATTCATTTTGTTGAGGTTATCATTCTGGTCAGAAGAAGTGGAATTGAGGTTATATAGTTTTTTGAAATTACTCGCAAATGCTTCTACGATGTCTTTTGGATGGGTATAATAATGGCCATCTGGGTGTTTTATCTTGTGTATCCTATTCCTAATTCTTTTTTGTTTAATTCTACGTGCCATATATTTAGTTGGTTTGTTAACTGATGTATAATGGTTTGTATTTAATATTCACATATTTATCATAGTCAGCCAGAAGTAAGTCTCTCAGCTGTATACGCAATTTTATAATATCGACATGTATTTGTTGGCTGGGCTGGGGTAGTCTTTGCTGTTCTCTTTCTTTTTCTTTTATTTTTTCTTGTATTTTAGACAGATCTGAATTCCTTTGTTTTTTCAGTCTTGAAGAAATTTGAATCAATATGCCTCTTTGCACCGCCTTGTTGGCATTCCAAACTGAAAAAGGGTTCATAGTTTCAGAGGCGTTTTCGGAGAAATAATTTTTTAAAGATTTTTCAATTTCTTGTTGAAAGTTTGGGTGTTGGAAAATTGCCGGGTTATTTTTCCAGGTGAAATTTAATCTGTCTGGAGGGCCTACTTTAATTGTGCAGAATAAGGGAGAGTGGTCTGAGAAAGTTTTGTCCTTAATTTCTATTTTAGTTACTCTGGAGATTGAGAGGGATTCAGTTAAAAGTAAATCTATTCTAGAAAAGGTTTTGTGGGCTGATGAGTAGAAGGTATATTCCTTAGATGTGGTGTTAAGACATCTGAAGGTGTCCAACAGTTCATGAGTTTGAAGCCATTTGTATAATGATGGGTGATGTTGTCTGGGATTTGCTGTCGAGTCCATCTTAATATCAGGTATCAAGTTAAAATCGCCTATTAAAAAGAGATCTCCTTGTTTGTGCTTCTGAATTTTTTCCATTAGATTATTAAGGAAAGTAATCTGGCCACTGTTTGGGGCATATACATTTACGATAGTGCATAGGTGGTCATTAATTTTACCAATAAGGATAAGGTACCGTCCTTCAGGGTCTTGTATTTCAGATATCAAGGAGAACCTAGTTGAGTTACTGATTATCGTAATAACTCCTGCTTTCTTTTTTTCATTAAGGGCTTTGAAAATATTAGTATAATTCTTATTTTCAAATTTAGGGTGATTGTTTCTGGCCAGTCTTGTTTCTTGAAGACAGATTATATTTGCTTTAAAATTTTTGATTTCCTTCCAAATCAGGAATCTTCTATTAGGGCTGTTCATACCTTTAACATTTAGGGATAGAATGTTTATGTCCATTTTGGGTTACAGTTGTTTTGGGGTTTAATTATATTTACCTGTTATCCATTAAGTGTTGAAATCGGTTACCAAGGTTTTTAGCTGACCTAATATAAAAGATACATTTCTGTATTGTATACCAGTACTAGTACAATGCGAACGCTTATCAAAAACTGCTACAATTTGTAAATATCTGTAAACAAACAGTAATTTTCTAAAGTATCTTACTTCAGATACTTTATTCAAAATTTAAGGGTTCTTAATTCTGTATCTTGTCGTTCACTGTCTTTACCTATAAGATACTCAAATAACAGAAAAACAAGAAAAAAAATATTGTTCCAACAAATAAATCTCCGGGGAATGCCTTTTGGTCAGACACTTCCCTCTTGAGGCACTAGTCAATTGCTGTAAAGACTTTAATATAGTACTTTATCTCCAAGTACTAATTGTAGTTTTGTGAAAAATAAAAGGTTATATATAAAATGAAACAACAAATTATGTTACCGTGAGTCACTCATCATGTGAAAATTGGGAAAGACATGTATAACTTTTCCATTATAACCATAACATGAATAGATAATCTTGTATTATCTCTTTAAAGCACAAGATCTCTTGAGAAGAAAATAACAGGCCCATCAAAATAAATCAAAGGATTTTTCAGGGCCAAGTCTATGTTGGTCTACGTCGTGGATCTGGGTGAGGGGCTTTTCGTTCCTCAAGGGAGCTGACAAAGCGGTGGCCATCTTCAGGAGTTGTAATGGGTACTATTTTCCCTCTGAATGAGATCAATAATTTAGTGGGAAAGCCCCATCTGTACTGGATTCCATTATCCCGGCAGAAGCTAGTGGTTAAATTGAAAGATTTGCGCATTGCCATGGTCTCTTTGGAGAGGTCAGTGAATACTTTTATTAGCTCAAAGGGCTTAGGGAGATTTTTTATTTTTCTTAATTTTTGCATAAACTCCTCCTTTATATGGAAAAAATGGATTCTTGCTATGGTATCCCTTGGAGTTTCCTCGGAAATATGTCTGGGTCTCGGGAGTCTGTGTATTCTGTCGATAATAAGTTCTGATTCTGCAACAGAAGGTAATACAGCACGTATGATGTTTTCAAGAATTCGGAAAGTCCTTTCGGGGGGACGGATTCTGGGATGCCTCTTATCTTGACATTGTTTCTACGATTTCGATCTTCCATATCTGCAACCTTGGCTCTTAATTGGCGGATTTCGTTCTTGATTGTTGCTTGCTCCAAGTCTGCTGAGTGGCTGTTATCCTCTAATTTTTTTATTCTATCTTCATGCTCTGAGAACCTGTTGTTGTTAGAGTCAATACTGGCTTGCAAAATCTTGGTTTGATTCTGAAACAGAATATTAAATTTTTCGAACATTGTTGCCATTGCGCTTTTCACAAAATTTTCAGAGGCGTTTTTATCAGACGAAGCAATACCTTCAAAGTTGATGGCATGATTTATTGAATTGCCGTTATTGTCGTCTGAATGTTCCATTCTGCTCTTGTTTTTTGCTGGGCTCTGTGTTGGGGATGACTCTGAATCTGATTTATATTCGCCATCCAAATGGGGGTTAGCTATCCTTGATCTGTCCGAATCGGGTTCCTTTCTTTTTTGAGTTTGGTATGTGATGTCCATTGTGCTATCTTCTAAATCTCTTTTTAGAGCAGGAAAATCACTGTCTGTATAGCCAGAAACTGAGTCTGTCTTGATATGTTGAGACACATTGGGAGAGCTAATGCTTCTTGCAGTGTCATGGAGTTGAGTGACTAGTGATACCATATTTTTCTCCTTTTGTGGTGCAGATTTGCTGCTTGATTGTGAAGATGGGTTCTGTAAGTATTTAGTAGTGTTCTGTCTGGTTTCTTGAGTACTTCTTTCCATTTTGGTATTTGTAGTTGGAGTAGGTTTTGACATTTTGTGCTGGTGTAAATAATTACAGTTATAGTATTTGACTATTGTTAGCAATGTTTATTTTAGTCTTGACGGTTCAGTAGCTGAGACCTCTGATTAACTACAACCTTATGGGAATATGCAGAAATGTCTGTTATTTGTTAATCTTATAAGGAATATGCACTTGTCAGGGCTTTGTTGTTGAATAGGCTATAGACAAGCTGTTTAGGGGTCTTGCAGCTCTCCTTGGGTAGTTGTTTTTAACTTGAATCTGTTATTAATCCTTGTTTATGGTGGTTTGCTGATCTCACAAATAGTTGTCAGCAAGACCTTTGTCACAGTAAGGTATTATACAGTGAGTTGCAGGCTGAATGCTGCACAGGGTTGCTTTGCAGTAGAATAAGTTTTAAAAGCAGCTGTATAGTTTATTATATAGGAGAATCCCCTATTTACAGGGTGATATAAAGTCAGGGCAGCCCTGCCTTCACCACTTAGTGGCTTGTTGATTTAAGCTGGGTTCACACTAAACGACAGCGACAACGACGTCGCTGTTACGTCACCATTTTCGGTGACGTAACAGCGACCTTGTAAGTCGCTGTTATGATCGCTGCTTAGCTGTCAAACACAGCAGAAGCAGCGATCATAACGTCGCTGTGCTACATGTGCAGAGAGCAGGGAGCCGCGCTTAGCGCTGGCTCCTTGCTCTCCTAGGTACAGTACACATCGGGTTAATTAACCCGATGTGTGCTGCAGCTACATGTCACAGTGCAGAGAGCAGGGAGCCGCGCGCACTGCTTAGCGCTGGCTCCTTGCTCTCTTTGCTACAGTATACATCGGGTTAATTACCCGATGCATACTGCAGCCACATGTCACAGTGCAGGAGCCGGCGCTGGCAGCAAGAGCGGAGCCTGGTAACCAGCGTAAACATCGGGTAACCAGGGAAAGGACTTCCCTTGGTTACCCGATATTTACGCTGGTTACAGCTTACCGCAGCTGCCAGTGCCGGCTCCTGATCGCTTCATTTCGTCGCTCTCTCGCTGTCACACACAGCGATGTGTGTGTCACAGCGGGAGAGTGACGACCAAAAAATGAAGCTGGACATTCAGCAACGACCGGCGACCTCACAGCAGGGGCCAGGTTGTTGCTGGATGTCACACACAGCGACAGCGACGGGACGTCGCTGCAACGTCACAGAAAATGGTGACGTAGCAGCGACGTCGTTGTCGTTGTCGCTGTGTGTGACACCAGCTTTATTTGTTGTTAAAGTTCAGCTCCAGCAAGAATTAGCAACTTCACCACAGGGGTTAATTAGCATATGCAATGCTGCAGAGACTGTCCCTTGCTGTCTGAGAGAAGTGGAGGGGGAGGGATGGAGCTGTGGGGAAAAGGCTCCTGCTCAGCCCAGTTATGTCTTCCACTGTGTTAACAGTTATATCCCCTGAATCAGGCCTAGTGTGATAAACTGTGCACCCCTGGCCCAGGTTTATATGCACTCACCAGTGCTTGTTGTGTCCACTGTTCCTCGGTCCCTCTGTGCTGTGATAGTGCCTGCTATAATCTGTGATATCTCAGGCTAGGAGAGCCCGATTTAGGTAATTTTGGTACTGAAATGATCCAGAGGGAGTCCTCTTGTGCTCTCCTTTGTTCAATAAAGGCTAAGGTCCATCCAAGTTGCTGTATTTTGTAGCTTTGCTGAGTGAAACACAGAGCAGAGGATTTTCACTTCCTCATCACTCTGCTGCCGGCCACGCCCCCCCACTAGTATTTGATTATATGGGTTTGTTTGTGAAGCCTGCCTCTAGTAGGTTATGGCTTGACCACCATCAGCTATTGAAATACGTGGAATACATTTATTTATGTATATGAATTGATCAGCATATCTATGTTCATTTAGTTTTTGAGGTGGAGAAGGGAAGAGGAAAAATCCTTATCTCTTTCAACCCTCGTCCGTTGCTTGAACCGTCGAAATGTTGTTTGCGGCTTTATGCTCTTTTTTGTTCCGTCTTTGGGTTTCTTCTCATCCTTGTCAGTCCACATTGGTTTGTCTTCACAGGGTATACTTCTTGTCACACTAGCTTAACTTGTTCTCAGTTAGCGTGTGTGTGTGTTTTCTAAATGTTTCCCTTGTTCATATGACCCGTTGTATGCTATACAGTACATTGATCCATAGTAATTAGTTTAAATAGGTCATTTTTCCTATATCATATGTCCCTTTGATTCTTTCCACCCGTCTATCACAGCCTCGCTGCACGGCGGGTGACGTGTGCGCACATATCTTTTTTCCCACGGGTATGAACTTTATTCACCTTCTTCTTACACCCGCTGCTTGCGCAGCCGCGGTTTGGTTTTTCCCACGGTATTGAACTCTCTTGAACTCTCACTCTGATGAGGGTCAGGAGCGGTTACGGTACCTTCATTACACCTACACGGGGCTGAGCTGTTTTCTATATGCAATAGTCCTGTTTAAGGTGTATATATATTTCTTCACGTCACTTATCTCGCTCCCCCCCCCCCCACTCTCTGTCTTATCGTACCGATAGAAGTGGAGGTGTTTTTTATTAATCTATAAAACCTTTTGTCGTCCTGGATCACTCATGGATGTATATCACGTAGTCTGTATGGTACAATAATGATAAATACACAGGTGTCATTGGTGGTCTTTTAGTTGGTTCCTTCTCACAACTCTGATCGTCACATCCTCCGTAGATAAGCGGGCTTGCGTCCCCGAATTCTGATCCCTCAATCACTCACGTTTATATGGACGGCCTGAGTTCTAGACATACTTTGAGGGATATTAATCTATGGATCTAGTAAATATGTCTGGGGTAATCCTAGGCGAAGGATGTATAATGCATATATTTATGCACTTTTATTTTTATCATTTTCATTTTTTTGGTGGTTGACTTACTATTACACTGGGAATATCAAAAATTGGTTTGATTTATCATGTTCAATCAGCTACTGGGATACCATTACTGAACATATTGTCATGTTTTTTTGTTTCAATGTATTTTTATTGTATTGCGTCATGTACTGATCCCGATGTACTCTTTCCCGCCCATTTTTTTCTTCACTGGGCGGTTCTTTGACGTCGCTTGGTCTATATAATGTATACATGCTTCTACTACGGTAGATTTGATGTGGTCTATTCTATGGTCCTGAGGAAGGGGGCAGAGCTCCTGAAACGCGTAGACCTATGATTTAATAAAGCCTTATTAATCTGACATCCAGACTTGTGATCCTTGGCGCGGTATAGAAACCCTCTTCTATTAATCTCTCTGTTACTGCTCCCCCTTGGTACTCGGGAGCAGTCCTTCTAGCAACTTTTTAAAGTTTTCCTTTCGCTTCTGGTCCTCCGGAGCTTCACTTCCGCCCGCGTTCTCAGGGGGCGGAGCCTCTTTTTCGCGCCCACCGCTCGGGGAAGAAGGCGCTGGGCGGGAGATTTTTGTGCCCAAAATGGCGGCAAAGATGGCGACTTTCAAAAATTTTGCAGCGGAGCACCGCTGACAGTCCAGAGCAAGGCGCACTTCCTCCAGGTAAGTGGATGGGTAAGGATCCTGTTCGTGACGCCAAAATGTGTCGCCCGGGGACAAGGGGTACTCAGATCCGGGCCACGGGGTCACTTCTGTGGGAATCACGGTGGCGTGACCCAGTCTGTGATCCCAGGCTCCACAGTAAGAAGGGGATTAGATAAGGGAGATTGTCCGTGATGCCACCCGTGGTGTGCAGTGAGGTAACGGAGCACCGCCGCTGCCAGTTAATGGATCCCGGGGATGGTGGTGGGCAGCAAGGTGGTGATTTCCCTCCACGGGTAGGGTGTTGGTGTCCCGGGACCCCGGTGAGGTGGTGCAGGGAGGAGATGGAGACCGTCTGAGAGCAGTGCGCCCGGTTGGACCAGGGGATGTTGTTACTCACAGTTCGCTTTGCAAGGAAATTCACACAGAGTCAGGAATTAACCAGAAACTGCCGGAGTCCTCAGCCTTCGGTACGGAGGGTGTTAGTGTCCCACACACGGTGCAGCAGCCCCTGTTCTTTCCCTGCAGCCAGGTGCCTCTCTCTCCACTCTCTTCCTCTTTCCTCCTCAGCCGGGAACGGGGAGTCCGCTCCCCTGCAGTGATCCGGGATCTCCTTCCACAATGGCGGGCCACTACCCTGCCCCGGTCACAGAGTCCCTTCCTCACTACCAGCCTGTCCCGGCCCTTTTGGAGCACACTTCCGTAGCAGCCCGAGAGTAACAACTCCGGGCTCCTCTCCTGTTTCACTCTCCACACACTCTGCTCCAGCCCCTCCCCTCCTGCTCTGTTTTGCTCTCACGCTGGGGGAGGTGGTTTGTCCTGCTGCACCGGTGTGGGATCAGGTTACCAAGGAGGATTAACTCTTTCTGTGACAACCTGGCTTTGCCAGGGCGTCAGATAAATACTGCTCCAAATTCTGATTTACCCATTCTGTTTGCCCATTAGACTGAGTCTGGAATGCCAAAGAATGAGATTACTTAATTTCAAAACGAGAGAAAAGGGTTGTCCAAAATTTGGCAATGAACTTAATTCCTCTAGCCAGACAATATTAGAGGAAACTATGTGGAGTTTATCGACTAACAGAAATCTGAGCTGATGTCTTGGCAAGGTAAAGATGAAAAGGCCATAAAATGTGTAATTTTATAAAACCTATCAACAATCACAAAAATAACCATATTAGAGGCAGAGGATGGTAAAATCAATAAAAATAGCTATGCAATGTTGACAGGGAACACTCAAAGGTTGCAAACATACAGAAAGAGGAGAGTGAGATGCCTCAGAATGCCCAAATTGGCACAGGCAGACAAATAGGCTACCACAAGTCTCCAAATTTTGGGCCACAAAAAGTGATGCAATCTGAGATCAAGAGTTCTTTTAATCCAAGGGTGATCAGCAAGAACCGAATCATGATGTTCTCCCAAAACCTTATATGGATACTAGAAGGTGGCCCGATTCTCACGTATCGGGTTGTCTAGAATGTGTATGTAGGTTAGCAGATTGAATAATAAGGTAATGAATGGACTGGATGGGTTAGGTTTAATTTAGCATTCTTATAATTGTTTATTGGTTTTAAAATGACAAACAATAGAAGGAACAGTTTTAATAGTGAGTCTAATGTTTAATGATGTCCATGGCTTGTAATGAAAGAAGGCCATGAACAGTGTAAAGTTAAGTAAAAATATGCTGATGCTGTGATGTGGCCCAAAGCTGGTATGTGCCCCCATCGTGGTGAAGCCACCATCCTGACATGTGCCCCCATCCTGCGGGGTAAGGGCGCTTTCACAATTGTGTTCAGTGCAATCCGCCGCTATGGAGAATAGCACAGTCCGTTAACGCACTGCGCTATTCTCCATAGACTTGTATTGATGACACACTGTAACGCAAGTGTCTGCGTTGCATCCGCTGGACGACGCTGAGTTGTTATTTTGACGCAGCATTGGGCAGAGGGAACGCTACATGTAGCGTTTTTTGGGTCATTAAAATAACGCACCTTGACAGATTCCGTTGGAATCCGCCAAGGTGTCTAATGATTGTCTATGGTGGCGGATTCCGCCGCTATGCGCTAAGTGGCGGAATGTGCTGACAAATTCCATCATGTTCTACTGAGCATGCTCAGCAAGTCCAGCAGAAAGATCTAAATAGTTTAAAATCACTCCTGGTCTCTCTCCCCCCTCTCACCCCCTCTCTCATACTCACCGATCACCAGCGTGGTGCTGCACAGCTGTCACAAAGCTCCGGCGGCTTTTCCTCTTTTGAAAATGGCGCTCATTTTCAATCTCGTATTCCCTGCTGCACTTGCCCACCGGCACTTATGATTGGTTGCAGCCAGATGCGCCCCCACACTGAGTGACAGCTGTCTCACTGCAACCAATCACAGCCGCCGTGGTGGGCGGGTCTATATCGTGCAGTAAAATAAATAAATAAGTAATTAAAAAAACGACGTGCGGTCCCCCCCAATTTTGATACCAGCCAAGATAAAGCCACTCAGCTGAAGGCTGGTATTGTCAGGATGGGGAGCCCAACATTATGGGGAGCCCTCCAGCCTAACAATATCAGCCAGCAGCCATTTGGAATTGCCACATCCATTAGATGCGACAGTCCCGGGACTCTACCTGGCTCATCACGAATTGCCCTGGTGCGGTGGAAATCGAGGCAATAAGGAGTTAATGGCAGCAGCCCATAGCTGCCACTAAGTCCTATGTTAATAATGGCAGACGTTTCCCCGAGATACCTTCCATGATTAACCTCTTAGTTAAAGAAAATAAACACATACATGGGAAAAAATCCTTTATTTGGAATAAAAGACAACAACCCCCCCCTCATTTACCACTTTATTAAACCCCCAAATACCCCTCCAGGTCCGGCGTAATCCAAAGAGGTCCCACGACGCATTCAGCTCTGCTACATGAAGCTGACAGGAGCTGCAGTAGAACACGACCACTCTCTATCAGCTCCACGCAGCAACTGAAGTGAGCCGCGCGATCAGCTGTGCCCTCATTCAGGAGACCCGCAGACACAGCTCTCGGGTGGAGGACTGCAGCTGTTGCTGCGGGTCACCTGAGTGATGGCACACCTGATTGTGCGGCTCACTGCAGTCACTCAAGGGATTTGCGGTTACCTTTCTCTCTCTCCTCCCGACCGCAAATCTCCTTTTCTCGGCGAACATAAAAAAAAACAAAAAAAAAACGCAAAACGTTCTTTTACAGGAATCAGTTACTTTATTAGCACACTATTTGCAACACATCCCTCACATGCGTCACTAGAGATGAGCGATGTTCGAGGTTCGCCAGTTTCATGTTCGAGTGATTTTGGGGGGTGTTCGAGTCGTTCGACGAACTCGAACGATTTGGTAAAAGTTCGATGGTTCGAGTTACATTCGAGAACGATTCGATCAACAAAAAGCGTAGCTAGTTACTAGCTGGCTTCTCACTGTAATAGTGTGAGTCACTGTGAATCATGATATTATCAAAACGCAGTGTATATTGTGCGGGGGGATGGGGTTTAGATCAGTGCTGCTGCTGAGTTATGAAAGAATCCCGATCGCCATTTTTTTTTTTTTTTTTTTTAACCGCGTGTACAGTGGGGAGGACCAGGCTGTCAGCAAATCACAGACACACACACAGCAAAGTGGATTTTTGCCAGACAAGCAAGGGCATGTGTCATAGGCTGTGCATGTCACATGTTCTTGCCCAATAAAATCCGGCCATTTTCACTGTCGCCGACATTATCTCTCTGCTGTGGGTGGGTGACAGTCACTGCTCATGCTGCTGCTGCTGCTGTGTGCGCTATAGACATACAGTGCAGTCTACACAGCGCTTTAGGGTTTAGGGACTAGTTGTAATTTCAGCCCTTTTCAGGATTACATTACAGCCATTCATAGACATTGTTGCTAGGCAGGTCCGTGTCAACGCTGAGCTGGGCTTTAGATAACAGCATCTGGCTACATCAGCTCGAGCAATTCCTTGCTGCATTTTTTCATTGGCAGGGATAGAAACTAAGGCTTCTTTTGCTGTCCTGCTACCTACAGCACCTCTGCATTCTACACAGCTGCCCATTTTTGCTACTCAATTTTTATAGCAAACAGTGCTGACACTTAGTGGCATACTAAAAGTGTCTGAGATACTAACTTAGTGTTCCTCTGGTGCCAAGCAAGGTACACCACCTCTGCATTCTACACACCTGCCCATTTTTGCTACGCAATTTTTATAACAAACAGTGCTGCCAGTTTTAGGGCCATAGTTGCATTGTCAGGGATAGTCAGTGTTGGTTCTTCAGCTGTCAATAAAGCTAGACCACCTCTGCATTGTACACTGCCTCTCCATTTTTGCTACAACATTTTAAGTGTTCAATCTGGTCACAAACAAAATGAGTGGCAAAAGGACAGATGCTGGTGGAAAGGTGAACAGGCGTGTTGGAAAGGGAAAAAAGTTTGTGTCCGTGGGGGAGGTGGTAAAGCTACAGTAACATCTGCTGAAGAAAGGCCATCTTCAAGCAAAAGTAAGATGTCTACTACTTTCCATGGACAATCCAATGTGCTCCCTTTTTTACGGAACCGAACTACTGTAACAAAGGTAGATGATCCACAAAAAAAGAACATACTTGAATGGATCTCAAGTGCTCCAACAAGTGCCCTCTCCTCCACCTCAACTTCAACATCCAAAAAATAACAGTCCTCTGAGTTGTCACCCCAATCGCACTTGCTTTTTCCCAGCTCTCAAGTCTCCACCCGCTCTGTAGAGTATGGTGTAACAGAGATGGGTGACTCTGCAGAGCTGTTCAGTCACACTATAGGCTGGGAATCAGAGGTCTGCTCCCAAGCTACAGTGAGTACAGACCAGGAAATGGTCTGCAGTGATGCCCAGAAGCTTTGTCAGTCTGATTCAGGCCCTGATGACCAAGTTTCTGAGCATAATGTAGACCCTCATTCACAAACTGTAACACCTCTTGGTGGAGACAATGAGGAACATACTGATGATGATGAGACTCAGATACCAGATTGGAATGACAACTTAACTATTCAGTCAGGGCAGGAAGAGGTTAGGTTGGAAGGCGAGGGGAGTGCAAACACAATGGTTGCTGATGAAGTTGTAGATCCCACTAACTGTCAGCCCACAGTCAGGCAATCGAGGAGGTCAGCAGAGGTGGTGGAGGAGGATGAGACTGACGACGAGGTTAGCTTGTGCCTTCCTGGACAAAGACGGAGTACTGGAAGCATGTAAACAACTGCATCCTCAGCCACAACTCTGCCTCTGAGCACAAGTCGTGGTGGCTCTGCAGGTCGCATGGGCTCTAATAGTTGCATTGCCTGATCCTTTTTTGACATCGCAAAGGATCACCCAACTCATGTGATCTGTAGGCTTTGTCGCCAATCTGTAAGTAGAGGCCAAAAACTCACTAGTTTGACCACTTCGTCCATGAACCATCACATGAATAGCAAGCATAAGTCCCAGTGGGAAGCTCACTGTGCTACAATGCGGCCTAGTGGATTGGGCCAACCACCGACTTCCCCTTCACCTGCATCTGCGCGCTCTTCATCCTCTATGACTGTGGGGACAGCTGTCACACCTGGTTTTCCATGCACACCTTCAACCACTGTAACCGCAACCGGCAGTTTACTTGGTAGGTTGTCAGTTGGTTTGGAAGGGGAAACAAGTGCGTGTGTACAGCTCTCTCAGACATCGATAGCACCAACGTTGGATGAAGGCAACATCATGTCTACGCCTGCACTTTCCTCACAAACCTGCATTTTTACAGGGACACCCTACTCACCACCGTCTACACACACAGCAGCCAGATCTCTGTACCTCAGATGTGGACAAATAAAAGGCCATTTCCTGCGACCCATGACAAAGCTAAGAGGTTGACTTTATCCCTCTATAAGCTCTTGGCTACCGAAATGCTGCCTTTCCGCCTGGCGGACACAGAGGATTTTCGAGACCTTATGTCTGTTGCAGTGCCCCTGTACCAGATGACCAGTCACCACTACTTCTCCAAGAAAGGTGTGCCTGCGCTAAACCAGCATGTCGCACACAACATCACCGCTTACTTGAGAAACTCTGTGTGTGACAGGGTGCATGTCACCACTGATACTTGGACCAGAAAGCATGGACAGGGGCGTTACATGTCTCTGCCTGGGCACTGAGTAACTATGGTGCGAGATTGAGACGGGTCTGCATTACAAGTCTTGCCGTCCCCACGACTTGTGCGTCAATCCTCTGTATGTGGAAGTTCCTCCACTGCTTCTGCCTCCTCAACCTCGTCTAGGTCCTCCACCTCCACCCCAAGCCTGTCTTGTCAGGCCACCCATGTTTTAACTGCGCACAAGGAATCCCGCACACCTCCTTACTATGCTGGCAGCACAGCTCAACGGCATCAGGCTGCCTTTACTTTGAAATGTCTGGGAAATAAGAGTCGCACAGCTGAGGAGTTGTAGTCAGCTCTGGAGAGCGAGTTTAGTAAATGGTTGTCTCCACTCAACCTGCAGCCAGGGAAGGCTGTGTGCGAGAATGCTGTAAACCTGGGTGTGGCCTTACAACCGGTGCAGCTGACCAACTTGCATCGCTCCAGAAGTCTTTCGGCCTGCCGGTTCATCGCCTGAAATGCGATGTGCCGACACACTGGAAGTTGACTCTCCACATGTTGCAGCGACTGTGGCAGCACCGCTGAGCCCTGGTGCAATATGTTATGACATATAGCCTGGGCCAACGAGATGCAGAGGTGGGGCAGATCACACTGCTGGAGTGGTCTCAGATCAAGGACCTATGCACCCTCCTGCACAGTTTCGACATGGCGATGAATATGTTTAGCGCTGACAATGCAATTATCAGCATGATAATTCCAGTCATTAACATGCTGGAGCACACTCTAAACACTATTCGGAGTCAGGGGGTGGGACAAGAGGAAGGGGAGGAAGTACAGGAGGATTCATATGCGGAAGGGCTACCAAGATCTACAAGGTCCAGACGTTCTGTATCACCAAGGCCGGCAGGCATGGGACGGTGTGGGAGAGAGATTAACAAGGGCGCATGGTAGCAGACAAACTGTTGAAGAAGGTGCAGGAGCCCAGGAAGAAATGGAGGATGAACTGGCGATGGGCATGGAAGACTCAGCAGATGAGGAAGACATTGGTCAAATTTCGGTTGTTCGAGGTTGGGGGGAGATGTCAGAGAAAGATAGCACGGTTATCACTTCGCCGCCACAAACAAAGCAAGGACTTGGTCCGCAGGGATGCGCACGATACATGAGCACCTTCTTGCAGCACTACCTACAACATGATCCTCGTATTGTCCGAATTAGAAGTAATGATGACTACTGGGTTGCCACACTCTTAGATCCCAGGTACAAGTCCAAATTTGGAGAAATAATTCCAGCCATAGAAAGGGACACACGTATGCCGGAGTATCAGCAGAAGCTGTTACGCAATCTTAGCTTGGCTTTTACACCAAACACCTGTGGTACACAGAGTGAATCCCCCAGTTGTAACTTGCCAAACATGGGACTGTCTCGTCATTATCAGTCAAACCGCACCAACAACACCGTATCTGGTGCTGGTAACAGCAATTTTATGGAATCGTTTCATATATTTTTTAGACCATCCAATGCAAGGCCACAAGAGACAAGAAGTCTGACACATAGTCAACGGCTGTAGAGGATGATACAGGAGTATCTCCAAATGAACATCGATGCCATGACTTTGCAACTGGAGCCTTGCTCATTTTGGGCTTCAAATCTTGAAAAATGGCCTGAGCTCGCCACTTACGCCTTGGAGATCTTGTCGTGTCCCGCAGCCAGCGTTGTCTCTGAACGTATCTTCAGTGCTGCTGGGTGTGTGCTGACAGATAAGTGCATGCGTCTGTCCAGTGACAATGTGGACAGACTAACGTTCATCAAGATGAACAAGTCATGGATCCGCAAGGACTTTGCTACCCCTGTGTCATCCTGGGGAGAGTAAAGGCTGGCGTATTTTGGAATGTGCTTGATGCAAATCAACCTGTCAAGTTTGCAACTGGGGGACAACTGATGCCACTGAAGTGGTGTGTGTGGCCCAATTTTTGGAAAAAAAAGAGACTCTGCTTGGAGTCCCCTTGCTGTGTTTTTAACAATAAGCCAAGATGAACAAGTCATGGTTTAGCAATGACTTTGCTACCTACCCCGGTGTCATTTTGAGGGGGGTAAATGCTTGTGGATTTTTGAATGTGCTTGATGCTAATCAACACATCCAGTTTGCAACTGGGGCACAAGTGATGCCACTGAAGTGGTGTGTGTGGCCCAATTTTTGGAAAAAAGGGAGACTCTGCTTGGAGTAACCCTTGCTTGCTGTGTTTTTAACAATGAGCCAAGATGAACAAGTCATGGTTCAGCAAGGACTTTGCTACGTACCCCGGTGTCATCCTGGGGACAGTTAAGGCTGGCGTATTTTTGAATGTGCTTGATGCAAATCAACACATCCAGTTTGCAACTGGGGCACAAGTGATGCCACTGAAGTGGTGTGTGTGGCCCATTTTTTGGAAAAAAGGGAGACTCTGCTTGGAGTCCCGTTTCTGTGTTTTACATGATTTTAGAAGGGCATGACATGCCTATATCTGTGTCTCCTCATCTTTTTACTCATCCAACTCTTTTTTTTCGCATGAGTATATGTCCTTGTCCCTTTCCCATGTGTTTCTGGTGTCTTGGAAGTTGTTTGTCAAGTTTTGGACACCTTTGAAGGTGTTTTCTATGTGTTTTTATGTGTTTGTGTTTGCCTGCCATTGTTTTCAATGGGGTTCGAGTGGTTCGTCGAACGTTCTTCGAATGGGGCCTCTGTTCGACGAACAGAACCGAACTCGAACGCCAGGGGGTGGCTCATCTCTATGCCTCACAACGCAAGTGTGAAAGCAGCCTAATGTGTGATGGGGCGGAGTGCGGGGTGGGTGGAGCCGAGCGGGGCCATGGCACTGAGGACGTCAGTGTCAGGGACTGCATGGCTGGGGACAGGTGACTATCCAGGTGTGTGTGTGTCTGTGTGTTCGTTCATTGTATACAGTCGGAGGGTGGAGGGGTGGAGCTGAGTGCAGTAATGTGTGTGCTATTTAGACATACCTACCATAGTGTGCCTCACTTTCCCCTGAGGAAGCTACAACTCCTTGTAGCGATACGCGTGGGGTTTCCACCCCACCCTTCTCATGATATTTGCTCTGCCATTCACCCCGTGTAGGACCCCTGGGTATGTGATTTGCCTTATACTTGTTCCAGACCTTTGTTTTCAGGGCAGATTACTTTCATGCGGCTTTGAGGTACTTGTATGCAACAATTGTCCTTCTGCTTGCTATTGTTTCATTTAGTATGCCGTGCTTACTGCCTGTCATTGATTGAACAAGGTTTTTTGGCTATCACACTCACTCTGACTTATCATGTGGGGTTTCTCTTTGGCTTTCTGAGAGGGTGGGGTGTATTTTGGTGGCTTATATCATTGGCACCAAATGTATGTACAAGCTTTTTGCTTTTTTAATTGTTTTTAATGAACATCTGTGTGTTTGTATGTCCTTTTTGATTAATAAATTGATATTACATGGTCATTTCTGGTGATCCCACTTGTTGCACATTTTCTTTTTCTCTTGTGTACCTAACAGTAATGTGTGTGCAGGGTGGAGGGGGTGGAGCCAAGTGTGGTAATGTGTGTAGGGCGGAGGGTGTGGAGTTGAGTGCGGTAATGTGTGTGTAGGGTGGAGGGGGTGGAGCCGAGTGTGGTAATGTGTGTGTAGGGCGGAGGGGGTGGAGCCAAGTATGGTAATGTGTTTGTAGGGCGGAGGGCGGAGGGGGTGGAGCCGAGTGCGGTAATGTGTGTGTAGGGCAGAGAGGGTCGATCCGAGTGCGGTAATGTATGTATAGGGTGCAGGGGGTGGAGTTGAGTGCTGTAATGTGTGCGTAGGGCAGAGGGGGTGGAGCCGAGTGCAGTAATTTGTGTGTAGGGTGGAGGGCAGAGGGGGTGGAGCTGAGTGCGGTAATGTGTGTGTAGGGTGGAGGGGTGGATTCGAGTGCGGTAATGTGTGTGTAGGGTGGAGGGCGGAGGGGGTGGAGCCGATTGTGGTAATGTGTGTGTAGGGCAGAGGGTGGAGGGGGTGGAGCCGAGTGCAGTAATGTGTGTGTAGGCCGGAGGGCAGAGGGAGTGGAGCCGAGTGCGGTAATGTGTGTGTAGGGCGGAGGGCGGAGGGGGTGGAGCCAAGTGCGGTAATGTGTGCAGGGGGCGGAGGCAAGTGGTGGGTATGTGTCGGCTGGGTTCCCAGTGTGAGCTCCTGGGGGTGCAGCACTCAACAGGAAGTCGGGGCTCCATGTAGGTGCGGGGAAAAGTGTCGGGGGTCGTCCTTTCGACCCATAGTTCGGGCTGTTCAGTTAGCTGAGCCGTTGGTCGCAGGCTCTTTAGCGTGCGCGGTGTGGTGACGGTTGTCACTGTAATGACATAATTTTGGAGCAAAACAGACAGACAGAATAAGACAATAATATATATAGATTCCTATCTCCAAGATCCTATCCTAATATGTAGTAGGTGTCATGATTCTAATTGGTGTGCTCTGCTCTCCTGCAGAGCCAATGCTTGGTTTTGTACTATTTCCCAGCGGTCTGGTTGTTCCCGGTCTTGGGCCCTGGGGGCGGGGCCTGTTCATTGAAGCCTCATTCCAGGTGATTGCTCTGCTTTATTTTTGAGCTACGTCTCCCAGAATGCCACTGTGTTGCAGCAGTTGTTGCTTGCTCCCGTAAGTGACTGTCTTGATCTTGTCTGGATACCTCAATCCTAGTACCCCCCTCCACCTCTTTCTCCAACTCTGATTGACTTCTACACCTCTGGCTTATAACCTGACCTTGGCTCCGCTCTCTCCCTTTGTACCTGATATGTTCTCCTGGCTTCCAGACCTCTGGCTTATATCCTGACCTTGGCTCTGCTCTCTCCCTTTGTACCTGATGTGTTCACCTGGCTTCCAGATGCCCGGCTTGTATCCTGACATCGGCTCCACTTTCTCCCTTTGTAACTGACGCTATTTCCCGCCTCCTGACCTTTGGCTTCTTTGACTACTCCTTCACTAGTTAATCTAGCGACATCTAGTGTTCAAAACATCACACTTTTCCTCCACTAGTGTATCTAGTGACACCTAATGTTATAGCACCACACTGGGCATAATAATAATATTAGCAAGTACCCCCAATTAGCAATGTAGCATGGTTCTTCTGACTCACTATGTCTCTTACCTCATGTTCAGGAATTTGCAGGACCTTAGTTATCCATTGTTACAACCACATAAATAGTCACAGTTAGTTGCTAGTGGTCATAACCATGAATACCTAAGATCCTGCAATTCCCTGAACATCGGGTAACAGACATCGTGAATAAAGACCCCGTTACACACTACGATATATTGGGCAATATGTCGTCAGGGTCACAGATTCCGTGACGCACATCCGGCATTGTTTGACATATCGTAGCGTGTGACAGCTACGAGCGACTGTTAACAAGCAAAAATTCTCACCTTATTGTTGTTCGTTGACACGTCGTTCATTTTCAAAATATCGGTCCCATTCCTGGATGCAGGTTGTTCGTCTTTCCTGATTCAGCACACATCGCTCCGTGTGACACCTCGGGAACGACGAACACAGCTTACCTGCATCCCGTCGGCAATAAGGAAGGAAGGAAGTGGGCGGGATGTACCGTCCCGCTCATTTCCGCCCCTCTGCTTTTATTGGGTGGCCGCTGTGTGACGTCGCTGTGATGCCGAACATCCCTCCCCCTTCAGGAAGAGGATGTTCGCCGCCCACAGTGAGGTCGTTCGGGAGGTAAGTACGTGTGACAGGGATGACCGACTTTGTGCGACATGGGCAAGAAATTGCCCATGACGCACAAACGATGGGGGCGGGTGCGATCGCACATGCGATCGCACGATAAATCGACACGTGTAACAGGGCCTTAAGGATAACTATACTACATTTCTAATTGGAGGTATTTGCTAAAAGTATTACTATTATTACATCTACTACATATTTGGATAGGATCTTGGAGATGGGAATACCCCTTTAAGTTAAAGAATCAGAGGGACAAAGGACTTGTTCACTGGAATTCCAGATGGTGCATCACATTGAACTTGTACGATCTCAGATTCAAAATCTATACTAATCGCCAACATTACCAGTCCCTGCTGATGAATGGGAACAGATTCCTCACAGGGTTCCCCCCAGAAAACTCCTAGACAAAGCACCGGCCTTAATGTTCTTAGAATCACGGAGATAAGTTACAAAGAAACCTATTATAAAACAATAACCATCATGCTTATCTTTGTGTAAGCTGCTTTGCAGACTTAAGGTTTAGAAGATTCTAATGGTCGGTAATTATTATAACAGGATGGATAGCGCCCTCCAAAAGATGTGACCATTCGTCAGATGCTAATTTGATTGCTAGTAATTCCCTATCATTACTTTCTACTAACGATAGTTTTCTTAGAGAAAAATGAGCATAGACGCAACTTACCAAAAGATGGACTCAGACATTACAGATCCTACACCACCTTCTGATGCATTAACCTCCACCATAAAATGATGAGATACATCAGGCTGTATCAATACAGGTACTGATGAGAAGCATTTTTTAAGATTATCAAATGCAGACAAAGCACCCTCAGACAATCTCGAGAAGTCTTTACCTTTCTTAAGGGTGCTTTACACGCTGCGACATTGCTAACGATATATCGTCGGGGTCACGTCGTTAGTGACACACATCTGGCGCCGTTAGCAACATCACAGCGTGTGACACCAATGAGCGATGATCAACAAGTGCAAAAACGTGAAAAATCGTTGCTTGTTGACACGTCGCTCCTTTTCCAAATATCGTTGTTGCTGCAGGTACGATGTTGTTCGTCGTTCCTGCGGCAGCACACATCGCTATGTGTGACACAGCAGAAACGACTAACATCTCCGTACCTGCGTCCTCCAGCAATGAGGAAGGAAGGAGGTGGGTGGCATGTTCTGGCCGCTCATCTCTGCCCCTCCTCTGCTATTGGACGGCTGACGTGGGACGTCGCTGTGATGCTGCACGAACCGCCCCCCTTAGAAAGGAGGCGGATTGCCGGCCAGAGCGACGTCGCGGGGAAGGTAAGTCCGTGTGACGGGTGTAAGCGATGTTCTGCGCCACGGGCAGCAATTTGCCCATGACGCACAACCTACGGGGGCGGTTAAGCTTGCTAGCAATATCGGTACCGATATCGCAGTGTGTAAAGTAACCTTTAGTCTTGCTATGGCAGAAAAGATAAATACATTTTCTGTAATAATTCATAAAACCTAAAAAACGTTGAAAACCCTTAAGATTCCCAGGATGGTCCCAATTTAATATAGTCTGTAATTTAGTGGGATCCATCCAAAAACCTGACGATAAATTATATGCGCCCAAAAAGGAAGTTCCTATGCGGCAAATACAGACTTCTCAAGTTTGGCATACAATTTATTATCTCTGAAAATTTGTAGTACCTGGCTGACATGTTCCATACGAGACCCATAATCCTGTGAGTATGTGAGAATGGCATCTAAATAAAAGATTACAGACTTCCCCAAAATATGAGAAAATGCATTATTAATAAAGTGTTGGATTACAGCAGGCACGTTGATAAGCCCAAATGGCATCACCAGGTTTTTGAAGTGCCACTCCAATGTATTAAAGGTTGTTTTCCATTCACAGCCCTGTTTGACCTGGATCAGATACAGGGCCCCCCTAAGGTCAAGTTTAGAGTACCACGTAGCACCAACAATCTGTTTAAAAATGTCAGGAATGAGAGGAAGAGGATAAGAGGATAACCTGGCCACAACTGCAGATGAAGATGGCCTAATGTGCTCCCTTGATAAACTCACTACTATGTACTCTTTGAAAGCTAAACTCTCAAGGCTGCTTTACATGGTATGACCGATTGTGCGATTTCACAATCGATCGTACCCGCCCCCATCCTTTTTGCGTCAAGGGCAAATCGCTGCCCGTGGCGCACAAAGTCGGTACCCCCCGTCACACATACTTACCTCTCGTGCGACCACGCTGTGGGCGGCGAACGTCCACTTCCTGGAGTGGGAGGGACATTCGGCGTCACAGCGACGTCACACGGCCGCCGGCCAATAGAAGCGGAGGGGCGGAGATGAGCAGGATGTAAACATCCCACCCACCTCCTTCCTTCCACATAGAGCCGGCGGCTGACGCGGGAGGCAGGTACGCGATGTTCATCGCTCCCGTGGTGTCACACAGAGCGACGTGTGATGCCACGGGAACGATGAACAACTGGCGCCCGATTTCAGAACCGATATTATGGAACCTAGCGACCAGTACACGACTCACGATTTGTGAGCGATACTGCGTCGCTAGGAGGTATCACACAGGCCGGCATCGCCAGCGATGCCGGATGTGCGTCACAAAAACCGTGACCCCAACGATCTATCGCACGATAGATTATCTGGTGTAAAGCAGCCTTTAGAACCAGACAAATTATAGAGTTTACATTTGGGCAATTTAGCCCCCCCCCCGCCCCAGTTTCAACTTTACGATAGAATTGTAGGGCCTATTAGGCAGCAACTCCTGACTTCCTTTATTCTGAGAACACATCACAAAAATCAGAGATAGGAACAGGAAGGCTACTGGTGAACGCTCAAATACAGATACTCAAACCGTGGTTTTTACAGTATGTACTCCATTTCATTATCTCCTGAGTTTGCCTATGTATGGTGAGATTAAATAAGGCTAACCAGGGAAACACCAATACCATTTGTGCAGGAAGGCCCTTGAGCAAATAGTATGAAATCAGCTCCGAATGCAGTACCCTTATATGGAGTTTCAGCCCCTGTACATAATCAAAAATGCCCCCGAGTATGAGGTGAAGAATTAATGGCAAATATCTGAATAGGATTTGATAACACCTTTTATAGCCAACCCTTTAGAATGAGCAAACTGTTCATGATTATGTTTTACCCTGAACCACTGTCAAGAAAAACAGTAATAGGAATTTCTTGGCCCCCAAATGTAACCCTGGTTGATATTAAACATTGAGACACCATTCTAGAGGATATACATAGACCCAGGATATGATCCCCAAAACAACCTGGGTCTAGGATGTAATACTATTGAGTGCTCCTGGAGGAGCGTACCTGAACGGTTTATTAGATTTCTCTAAACCACAGGAGGTGGGGATAGGTTTCAACTGGTAAATAGCTGCCAGGGGCAGCGTCAGGGGATCTCAATACCTCGGCAATTGGCGCCAGACATATGGACCCTGACAGTCTCTCAAATGGCAGATGCAGCCAAGACGGCTGATGTGGCAGGCTCCACCTATATGAAGGAATGCAGCAGCAGATTGGGCTAGCACAGATAGTTGCAGCAGCGGGTTTGGTAGATACAGATGGTATGGATAATTGAAGCATTGGTTCTGCAGATAAGCTGTTATGGATAGTTGGAGCAGTGGTTTTGTCAGGTACTGAAACACAGATGGGTATTTGTAATGCAGCACACAGCATTACAGCAGCAGTGGCAGCACAAGGGACTTAACAATTAGCAACATATAGACTACGTTGACCAGGCACCTCCCTAAGGAGGAGGGTGCCTTAAATTTCTAGTGCTTTTCAATCATAGGCTGAGAGGCACATCCAGGTTAGGGCATAATGCCCCTTTATGAAAAGGTGTGCACAAGAACCCTGGAAGTGCTCCCAGGAGGCTTGAAAAGCATGCACAGGCTCAGGGCCTGGGGATGGAGCAGCCACCGCTGAACAGCTGGAAAGGTAAGAGTGCAAGCATTCCTTGCTGGGGGAGGGGGACAGGACAATGCAAGGATGATGGTGCCTGTATTACATCATATACAGTACAGTCCTCAGAGGTGGATCACCAATAAGCTTTGTTTCCCCAGATAGGAGTGTGTGGAGCTGTTCACACATTCTATTTCATTGGCATCAGAGGTCTGCATAAAAGATTCACAGGTTCAAAAAGTAGTAAGCTTCTGCACCAATGGCCAAAATCTTTGTCAGTCCAACGACTACAACCCTCATTCACCATTTTTTTTTTCAATTAAAAAGGTCTGCCGTAATCCATAATGTTCCATGACAGTCCCAAAAACCGAACCCGAAATACATAAAAAGAGAAAATTATTAAAGAAATAAAGAGTAGACAAAAGATACCCTAATTTACAAATTTATTTGCCAGCAAAATCCCTAAAGCCTGCTTTACACGCTGCAATGTATCTTACAATGTGTCGGCGGGGTCACGTCGTAAGTGACGCACATCCGGCATCGTAAGTTACATTGCAGTGTGTGTGGAGGTACATGCGATTGCGATTGAACGTTAAAACGTTCATCGCATACATACCTTTCTCTAGAATTGCACGTCAGATTGTTCATTGTACCCGGGGTAGCACACATTGCAGTGTGTGACACCCCGGGAACGATGAACAGATCTTACCTACGTCCTGCGGCTCCCGGCCAGCAATGCGGAAGGAAGGAGGTGGGTGGGATGTTTACGTGCCACTCAGCTTCGCCCCTCCGCTTCTATTGGCCGGCTGCCGCGTGACGTCGATGTGACGCCGAACGTCCCTCCCACTCCAGGAAGTGGACGTTCGCCACCCACATCGAGGTCGTATGGAAGGTAAGTACGTGTGACGGGGGTTAATCGTTTGTGCGGCACATTCAACAAATTGAACGTGCCACACATACGATGGGGGCATTGAAAATCGCATACGATATCGTATGCGAAATTGCAACGTGTAAAGCAGGCTTAAGTCACATATTTCTCAATCCACCATAACATCTCTGCCTACACCCACAGCAGTCAGCCCTTGGTGCCACAGTTGTGGTCATGTAAAAAATAATTTCCTCCTACACATGCCAAATCTAAGAGCTTGAACTTCCCTATATCAAACCTGTTAGCTAAGGAAATGCAGTCTTTACACCTGGCAGATACAGACGGTTTCAAAAAAGCTGATGGCCATCGTAGTTCCCTAGTATCAGTTGCCCAGTCTCCACAGCTTCTCTAATGAAGCTCTGCTTGCATATCGTAGACATCACCCATTCCTTTAAAAACTCTGTGTCTGACAGGGTTCATTTCACCTCTAAAAATTGGACAAGAAAGCATGGTCAGGGGCGTTACATCTCACTGACTGGGCACTGAGTGACTCTAGTGGCTGGTGGAGCAGGCGATGAAGGGGCTGCTCCACAATTCTTGAAATCCTCAAAGCTTGAGGAAGAAACCTCTGTATTTATCACTTCCTCCACTGCTTCAGCCTCCTCCACCTCCTCTAGGGCATGCACCTGCGCCCGCGCTTTAACCTCTCCTTTAATGTGACCATGTTCCAACAGTGCAGGGAGAATCCCCCCACCTCAGTTTTGTGCAGCCAGGGTTCTCCGCAATCAGCAGGAGAAAGTGCACAACAAATTGTATGGTGCATTTTCTCCTGTTACCTTTGTGAAAATAAAAGATTTGGTGTTGAAGCAACAATTTTGTGGTAAAAAATATTTTTTTTTTCACGGCTCAACATCCTATAGTTTTGTGAAGCATCTGGGAGTTCAAGGTGCTCACCAAACATGTAGAAAAATTCCTTGAGGGGTCTTGTTTTTACAATGGGGCCACTTGTTAGGTAGCTCCATTATTTAGGCATATTAGGGTCTCTCCAAATGCAACATGGCATCCACTATCTATTCCACATAATTCTGCGCTCTAAAATTCAAATGGCGCGCCTTCCCTTCCGAGCCCTGCCGTGCGCCTAAACTCGTTAATTTCCACCACATATTAAGTATCAGCATACTCAGGAGAAATTGCACAACAAAATTTTTTTCCAAATCCTCAAACACACATCCGTGAAAAACACGCACGTGTGTTACGCTCCGTTTTTCAGGTCCGTTTTCCGTTTTTAAGTTCGCTTTTATGGTACGTGTGGCATCCGTGTGTATTGCGTATGCTAGTCGTGTGTGCGTGTTGAATGTCCGTGTGTGCGTGAGATACGTAAGTGACATGCCCGTGTGTTGCCCGTGTGAAATGTTCCATGTGTGATGCACAATGACATTGATACATGTCAGCTGACAGCAGACAGCGACGCGCGATGAGAATGAACTAGGCTGAACTTCACCCGACTTCATTGTCATACCGTGGCTCTGTCTGTGTCGCATACTGATTAGCGGTCACCCGTGAAGGACTCACCGGTGACTGCTAAATCCCTGAGTGACTGAAGTGAGCAGCGCCATTAGCGCTGCCATCACTCAGGTTACCTGCGGCTAGCTGGATCCTCCACCCGTGACTGCAACTCACCTGTGACTTCATCGCTGTCACTCAGGCGACTTGCAGTCACAGTTGGAGGATCCAGCGGTGGCCACGAGTAACCTGAATGACATCATTGCTGATCGCGCTTCTCACCTCAGTTGCTGTGTGGAGCTGACAGGAGCGGCGGTGTTCTTCTGCAGCTCTTGTCATCTTCATGTTGCAGAGCTGGAAGCGACGCGGGACCTCCGTGGATTACAGTGGACATGGATGGCTTTTTCGGGCTAAATAAAGTGGTGAATGAGGGTATTTGTTAGTGTTTATTATTCCAAATAAAGGATTTCTTCGGGTGTATGTGTTTATTTACTGTAACTTATAGATTAATCATGCAAGGTATCTCGGGGAGATGCCTGACATGATTAATCTTGGACTTAGTGGCAGCTATGGGCTGCTGCCATTAACTCATTATTACCCCGATTGCCAACGCACCAGGACAAATCGGGAAGAGCCGGGTAGAGTCCCAGAACTGTCGCATCTAAGGGATTCGGCTATTCTGGGCGGCTGCTGGCTGATATTGTTAGGCTGGAGGCTCCCCATAATGTGGGGCTCCCCATCCTGAGATTACCAGCCTTCAGCCGTTTGACTTTACCCTGGCTGGTATCAAAATGAGGGGAACCGCACGTCATTTTTTTAAAATTAATTATTTATTTATTTGCTTGATATTGACACGCCCAACGGCAGCTGTGATTGGTTGCAGTGAGACAGCTGTCACTCAGCGTGGGGGCGTGTCTCACTGCAACAAATCATAGGCGCCGGTGGGCGGGGAAAGCAGGGAATACGAGATTGATTAATGAGCGGCCGGCTTTTTCAAAATAGTAAAAGCCGCCGGAGTTTTTTTAACAGCTGTGCAGCACCACGCTAGTGTTCGGGGAACGGTGAGTATGAGAGAGGGGGGGGAGACTGACCGACAGACTGAGAGAGGGACAGACAAGACAGAGAGACCGACCAACGGACTGAGGGAGATTGACTGACATACACAGAAAAAAGAAAGAATGACCGACATCGCTAGAAAAAAGCACAAAACGTACACGGAGCATACGGAGATGCATCCGTGTCACGTACGTGTGCTCACGGACCCATAGACTTCCATTAGGTCTGTGTGTGCGTGTTCCGTGCAGAAAACAGACATGCTTCCGTGCAAAATGGATACACATACGTATCACGGACACTGACACACGGACCGTATGGAATAACGCACGTGTGACCTCAAACATAGCATAACATTGGTGCACGTTTGTCCGTGTGTCCAGTATATACGGAAATGGACCAAACACGCACGTGTTTCATGGATGTGTGTTTGAGGCCTAATGTAAAGTAGACATGTGGGAGATGTTATCTATAAACTATTTTGTGTGACATAAGTCTATAGTTTAAGGGTATAAAAATTAAAAGTTTGAAAGTTATGAAATTTTCAAAATTTTAGATAAATTTCTGATTTTTTTCAAAAAGAATGCAAAAAATATCGTCCTAAATTTACCACTATCATGAAGTACAATATGTCATGAAAAATCAAGGTCAGAATCACCAGGATCCATTGAAGTGTTCCAGAGTATAACCTGTCAAAATGACAGTAGTCAGAATTAAAAAAAAATGTCTTGGTCATGAAGGTGAAAACCATGCTCTGATGTAAAGGGGTTAAATGCATAGACTGTGATGAAGAACTGTTTGAATTGTTTTAATTTTAGAATATTTATAGAAATATGAGAGAAATTGCTATTTAAGTAAACACTGCAAAAACATAAACTGAGTAATTTTACTGTCACAACAAGCTTTTATGTAATCTTTTCTGATGCTTGTATAACCAGAACTTCAATCGATATTTCTTTTTGCTAAGTGAAAAAGATATGACAGACAAGTGGTATGACTAGAGATGAACAAATCTTTAAAAATTATTTTCTTCATTGATTCTACAAAATGCAAATTACTCTTATTCACTAAGACCTGATACTTCTTAGCCCTGATGAATCGATTCAACCCTCTTGAGGTGACACTAATACACTAGTGCATAGTAAGTAGCAAAGTCAAGTATGTGGCAAGTGCTGAAACTCATTTTATTGAGCAGTTTAGAACTTCATAAGACTATTATGAAAGACTTATACAAAATAAAGAAATCAAATGGACATGGAAGATGATCAAAAAATCCTGCCTAGCCAAAAACGAAAAAAATAACTTTGCTTTATGGACACGGTCCTGAGGATGAACTGTTTTTCTTTGCTTCTTAGAAAATTTAGGAAAGTACCTTAGGCATCCTATTATTTGTTAATAAGATTATTTAGATGTGAAATACGAGGGGCTGCTGATAAGTCTTTGGTTTTACGCAGAAAGACACGAAATAGGATGATGAAACTTTACATTTATTCCACACACTCTCCACTGATGTCAACACACTTCTTACATCAGTATTCCAAGTTCTGTAAGCCTAGCAAATGGAAGGATTTCAGTTGTGCCACAAACCAGACATCCGTAGCAGCCATGGCATCAGAAATGGTGTGAAATTTGGTACCCTTGAGGGGTTGCTTTAGGTTTGGAAACAGATGATAGTCTGCGGGAGCTAGATCTGGTGAATGAGGTGGGTTGTCAACCCGCTTGAAGCCCAGCTCTGTCAGTTTTGCTGTGATCACTTGTGCAGTGTGAGCGGAGGCATTGTCTTGCAGGAACAATATTTCTTTGGACCGCTTGCCTTCAGAGCTGCCCTCAATTGGTCCAAAAGATCAATGTAATACCTTGCATTGATGGTGAAACCCTTTTGAAGATAGTCCACTAGCAGCACATCCTCCTTATCCCAGAACACAGACACCATCACCTTAGTGGCTGATTTTTTAACCTTGTATTTCTTTAGATGAGGAAAACTATTGTGCCTCCACTTTTTTGACTGCTCCTTGTTTTTACGGTCACACAAATAAATCCAGGTCTCATCCATAGTGACCAGTCGATCCAGAAAGTTCTTATCAGTCCAGAAATGCTGACAAATGGACTGGAACGTTTTCACTCGCATGCTTCTCTGATCTGTTGTCAAACATTTGGGAGCCCACTTTGCAGATAACTACCATTTTGTTATCCGTCGTGCGTATAACACTGTTGCCATAAGCAACAAACACAACATTTTGAAAACTTATATTAGACACATAAGGCTTTCATGTGATGTAAAAATCATTACCATAGAAACAAAAAAAGATCACAAAGCCAAAGAGTTATCAGCAGCCCTTCGTAAAACATTTATGGGACCTTGTTTAATAAAATGAATTATTTTAGCTTTTATTCCTTTGTTTGCTATATTGTATTTTGAAGATTTAGCAGTTTTTTTGGTCTTTTCTCTTTTTGCCTGTGGTATTTTGCATTCCTTAAATCTTTTTTTCTGTCCACATGTTTTTCCATTTTTTATTTATTATTTTTTTTAGACTTTATTACTTTAGCCCTTTGGCCTCTACATCTGTGATCCTTGACTTGGGTTGTTCCTGACAATTCTTCGGTCTTGTTCCGACAATTGTCTGGTCTATTATCTTCTGTTGCCATAGTAACTACTAGCTAGGATCACTTTTACATTGCTATGGTTCCTATTTTTCAGAGAATTAAGCCCCTGGGAAAACAGTTCACATTGGTCCTGAGGCAGTCAAGAGTACCAGGACCTACATCAAAGTGATGGAAGAGGAGAGTCTATAAGTGAATTGCTTTAAGTTTCTCTGGGTATGTCTGTAACTGAGTGCACTAAATGTAATACAATTAGATATAAGCTGAATAAGGTGTTTGCACAAGACTATGTGTTAGCTTGTTGCTGTAAAAACAGTAATATTTTCTTGCAATTCTATAGCAAACCTTCCCAATGCTGTGTCTTTGGCATCTCATAATCCACCAGTTATCATGAGCCGATGGAGTCATTAACATAGCTACTTGATACCTTATACTAGACAATGTGAGCAATGACCATTTTTCTTTTAGCTATGGCAGATATGGTAGGTTTGGATATGGTTTATCCAAACCTACAATAAATGAATGGTTTTCTAGACACACATTTACCAATTAACCCAATCCATCAGCTTTTACAATACACTAAGGAAATAGATTGGTCTATTAAACTTAAAAGTTTTCAAAACCATACATCAAATGCCTAATCAATTCAGTATATCTCAATAGCCCATGAACTGTGAAATGATTGACAAACTTGCAAATGTAATTGATTCTTTCATCTCTACATCTTCTTCCCTAATAATGTTAAAAATAATATTGTAATTAAAATAAAGCAACATATTTTTCATTTAATTTTAGAAAACCAGTATCAATTGTCATTCTCAAAGCTTAAAGAGCGATTTTGCATTCTTAACCCAGCTTTATTGTTACTTTTTTTTTTTTTTACCTGCAATGCAATATCATTAATAGAGTTGAGCGCGGTTCGTGGTTCGTGGTTCTCCAGTTCGCGGCTCGAGTGATTTTGGGGCATGTTCTAGATCGAACTAGAACTCGAGCTTTTTGCAAAAGCTCGGTAGTTCTAGAAACGTTCGAGAACGGTTCTAGCAGCCAAAAAACAGCTAAATCATAGCTTGGTTTCTGCTGTAATAGTGTAAGTCACTCTGTGAATCAAACTATTATCACATTTCAGTGTATAGTGTGCGTGAACAGCGCCTTCAGATCACTGCTGTTTCTATAATGGCGATCGCCATTTTTTTTTTTTTTTTTCTTGTCTTCCTTCCCTAAGTGCGCGCGTCTTGTGGGGCGGGCCAGCATGTCAGCCAATCCCAGACACACACACAGCTAAGTGGACTTTGAGCCAGAGAAGCAACGGCATGTGTGATAGGATCTGCATGTCACATGTCCCTGCATTATAAAACCGGACATTTTCTTCACGGACGCCATTATCTGCCTTCTGCGTCTTTGGTGTCAGACATCACTGTCGCAGCTCCGTCTTCCTGAGTCCTATAGCCGATACAGCTGTATGCGCTGCATACACAGCGTTAGACAGCTTAGGGAGAGCACTTTATAGCAGTCCTTTTAAGGGCTCCAACCGGCAGGGTCAGAGAGCCATAGGTGACAGGTCCTGCAAACAGCAACAGCGTCTGTGTAGCCCAGGTCAGGGATTTCCTACCTGCATTTCACCATTAGGAGGGAATAGAAAGGCAGGCTTCCATTCCTCTACCCAGAGCACCACAATCCTGCCACTGTACCCTCTTGTCCTCTGCACACTCCAACTGATAACTAAGCCATTATACTAGCAAACACTCAGTGTACCTAGTGGCATCCTATACGTGGCTATTGGACTTTGCTATAGTCCCACTAGTGCAAAGACATTTGCAGAGCGCGTCTGCCTGCATTGCACACTACAACTCATTCTAACCAAGCCATTATACTAGCAAACACTCAGTGTACCTAGTGGCATCCTATACGTGGCTATTGGACTTTGCTATAGTCCCACTAGTGCAAAGACATTTGCAGAGCGCGTCTGCCTGCATTGCACACTACAACTCATTCTAACCAAGCCATTATACTAGCAAACACTCAGTGTACCTAGTGGCATCCTATACGTGGCTATTGGACTTTGCTATAGTCCCACTAGTGCAAAGACATTTGCAGAGCGCGTCTGCCTGCATTGCACACTCCAACTCATTAAAACCAAGCCATTATACTAGCAAACACTCAGTGTACCTAGTGGCATCCTATACGTGGCTATTGGACTTTGCTATAGTCCCACTAGTGCAAAGACATTTGCATAGCGCGTCTGCCGGCATTGCACACTCAAACTCATTTTAACTAAGCCATTATACTAGCAAACACTCAGTGTACCTAGTGGCATCCTATACGTGGCTATTGGACTTTGCTATAGTCCCACTAGTGCAAAGACATTAGCAGAGCACATCTGCCTGCATTGCACACTACAACTCATTCTAACCAAGCCATTATACTAGCAAACACTCAGTGTACCTAGTGGCATCCTATACGTGGCTATTGGACTTTGCTATAGTCCCACTAGTGCAAAGACATTTGCATAGCGCGTCTGCCTGCATTGCACACTCAAACTCATTTTAACTAAGCCATTATACTAGCAAACACTCAGTGTACCTAGTGGCATCCTATACGTGGCTATTGGACTTTGCTATAGTCCCACTAGTGCAAAGACATTAGCAGAGCACATCTGCCTGCATTGCACACTACAACTCATTCTAACCAAGCCATTATACTAGCAAACACTCAGTGTACCTAGTGGCATCCTATACGTGGCTATTGGACTTTGCTATAGTCCCACTAGTGCAAAGACATTTGCAGAGCGCGTCTGCCTGCATTGCACACTCCAACTCATTAAAACCAAGCCATTATACTAGCAAACACTCAGTGTACCTAGTGGCATCCTATACGTGGCTATTGGACTTTGCTATAGTCCCACTAGTGCAAAGACATTTGCATAGCGCGTCTGCCTGCATTGCACACTCAAACTCATTTTAACTAAGCCATTATACTAGCAAACACTCAGTGTACCTAGTGGCATCCTATACGTGGCTATTGGACTTTGCTATAGTCCCACTAGTGCAAAGATATTAGCAGAGCACATCTGCCTGCATTGCACACTCCAACTTTTTTAAACTAAGCAATTTTACTAGCAAACACTCAGTGTACCTAGTGGCATCCTAAACGTGGCTATTGGACTTTGCTATAGTCCCACTAGTGCAAAGACATTTGCAGAGCACGTCTGCCTGCATTGCACACTACAACTCATTGTTACTAAGCCATTATACTAGCAAACACTCAGTGTACCTAGTTGTATCCTAAACGTGGCTATTGTACTTTTGTCTATTCACAGTATTGGAACGATATTTGCAGCACGTCTGCCTGCATTGCACACTCTAACTTTTTTAAACTCAGCCATTTATAGTAGCAAACACTCAGTGTACCTAGTTGTATCCTAAACGTGGCTATTGTACTTTTGTCAATTCACAGTATTGGAACGTTATTTGCAGCACGTCTGCCTGCATTGCACACTCAAACTTTTTTAAACTCAGCCATTTATAGTAGCAAACACTCAGTGTACCTAGTTGTATCCTAAACGTGGCTATTGTACTTTTGTCTATTCACAGTATTGGAACGATATTTGCAGCACGTCTGCCTGCATTGCACACTCTAACTTTTTTAAACTCAGCCATTATACTAGCAAACACTCAGTGTACCTAGTTGTATCCTAAACGTGGCTATTGTACTTTTGTCAATTCACAGTATTGGAACGTTATTTGCAGCACGTCTGCCTGCATTGCACACTCAAACTTTTTTAAACTCAGCCATTTATAGTAGCAAACACTCAGTGTACCTAGTTGTATCCTAAACGTGGCTATTGTACTTTTGTCAATTCACAGTATTGGAACGTTATTTGCAGCACGTCTGCCTGCATTGCACACTCAAACTTTTTTAAACTCAGCCATTTATAGTAGCAAACACTCAGTGTACCTAGTTGTATCCTAAACGTGGCTATTGTACTTTTGTCTATTCACAGTATTGGAACGTTATTTGCAGCACGTCTGCCTGCATTGCACACTCTAACTTTTTTAAACTCAGCCATTATACTAGCAAACACTCAGTGTACCTAGTTGTATCCTAAACGTGGCTATTTTACTTTTGTCTATTCACAGTATTGGAACGATATTTGCAGCACGTCTGCCTGCATTGCACACTCTAACTTTTTTAAACTCAGCCATTATACTAGCAAACACTCACTGTACCTAGTTGTATCCTAAACGTGGCTATTGTACTTTTGTCAATTCACAGTATTGGAACGTTATTTGCAGCACGTCTGCCTGCATTGCACACTCAAACTTTTTTAAACTCAGCCATTATACTAGCAAACACTCACTGTACCTAGTTGTATCCTAAACGTGGCTATTGTACTTTTGTCAATTCACAGTATTGGAACGTTATTTGCAGCACGTCTGCCTGCATTGCACACTCAAACTTTTTTAAACTCAGCCATTATACTAGCAAACACTCACTGTACCTAGTTGTATCCTAAACGTGGCTATTGTACTTTTGTCAATTCACAGTATTGGAACGTTATTTGCAGCACGTCTGCCTGCATTGCACACTCAAACTTTTTTAAACTCAGCCATTTATAGTAGCAAACACTCAGTGTACCTAGTTGTATCCTAAACGTGGCTATTGTACTTTTGTCTATTCACAGTATTGGAACGTTATTTGCAGCACGTCTGCCTGCATTGCACACTCTAACTTTTTTAAACTCAGCCATTATACTAGCAAACACTCAGTGTACCTAGTTGTATCCTAAACGTGGCTATTTTACTTTTGTCTATTCACAGTATTGGAACGATATTTGCAGCACGTCTGCCTGCATTGCACACTCTAACTTTTTTAAACTCAGCCATTATACTAGCAAACACTCACTGTACCTAGTTGTATCCTAAACGTGGCTATTGTACTTTTGTCAATTCACAGTATTGGAACGTTATTTGCAGCACGTCTGCCTGCATTGCACACTCAAACTTTTTTAAACTCAGCCATTATACTAGCAAACACTCACTGTACCTAGTTGTATCCTAAACGTGGCTATTGTACTTTTGTCAATTCACAGTATTGGAACGTTATTTGCAGCACGTCTGCCTGCATTGCACACTCAAACTTTTTTAAACTCAGCCATTTATAGTAGCAAACACTCAGTGTACCTAGTTGTATCCTAAACGTGGCTATTGTACTTTTGTCTATTCACAGTATTGGAACGTTATTTGCAGCACGTCTGCCTGCATTGCACACTCTAACTTTTTTAAACTCAGCCATTATACTAGCAAACACTCAGTGTACCTAGTTGTATCCTAAACGTGGCTATTTTACTTTTGTCTATTCACAGTATTGGAACGATATTTGCAGCACGTCTGCCTGCATTGCACACTCTAACTTTTTTAAACTCAGCCATTATACTAGCAAACACTCACTGTACCTAGTTGTATCCTAAACGTGGCTATTGTACTTTTGTCAATTCACAGTATTGGAACGTTATTTGCAGCACGTCTGCCTGCATTGCACACTCAAACTTTTTTAAACTCAGCCATTATACTAGCAAACACTCACTGTACCTAGTTGTATCCTAAACGTGGCTATTGTACTTTTGTCAATTCACAGTATTGGAACGTTATTTGCAGCACGTCTGCCTGCATTGCACACTCAAACTTTTTTAAACTCAGCCATTATACTAGCAAACACTCACTGTACCTAGTTGTATCCTAAACGTGGCTATTGTACTTTTGTCAATTCACAGTATTGGAACGTTATTTGCAGCACGTCTGCCTGCATTGCACACTCAAACTTTTTTAAACTCAGCCATTTATAGTAGCAAACACTCAGTGTACCTAGTTGTATCCTAAACGTGGCTATTGTACTTTTGTCTATTCACAGTATTGGAACGTTATTTGCAGCACGTCTGCCTGCATTGCACACTCTAACTTTTTTAAACTCAGCCATTATACTAGCAAACACTCAGTGTACCTAGTTGTATCCTAAACGTGGCTATTTTACTTTTGTCTATTCACAGTATTGGAACGATATTTGCAGCACGTCTGCCTGCATTGCACACTCTAACTTTTTTAAACTCAGCCATTATACTAGCAAACACTCACTGTACCTAGTTGTATCCTAAACGTGGCTATTGTACTTTTGTCAATTCACAGTATTGGAACGTTATTTGCAGCACGTCTGCCTGCATTGCACACTCAAACTTTTTTAAACTCAGCCATTTATAGTAGCAAACACTCAGTGTACCTAGTTGTATCCTAAACGTGGCTATTGTACTTTTGTCAATTCACAGTATTGGAACGTTATTTGCAGCACGTCTGCCTGCATTGCACACTCAAACTTTTTTAAACTCAGCCATTTATAGTAGCAAACACTCAGTGTACCTAGTTGTATCCTAAACGTGGCTATTGTACTTTTGTCTATTCACACTACTGCAAATCTATGTGCAGCACCTCTGCATGACAACCTCGTGCTCTGTTTTTAATAAGCTATAATGATAGCACAAAATACTGCCATTTTGTGGCATCATAGAACTGGCTGTTGTATTCCATTAGTGCCCCACTGGTGACAAGCTATTTCTAGCACCTCTACATCACACCCTCATGCACATTTAGCTACGCTAATGTTATAGCAAACTCATGGAATTCATTGCTGCATTTCATAATTCGGAGGGATAGAAAGTCAGGCTTCCTTTAGCTTTTCCTTCTGTTCATAGACAGCATCTCCAAGACAAATTTCCCCTCCACGTCTAAGTGTGGAGAGGCAGCTAGTGCGCATGCGTGTGCCGATGTACCCCAGCTGCAGCATAATTACAGTGTTTCGCCTAGTGAGTATGCTCAGCCTGACTGTGCCATTCCTGACGCTAAGTCTTCATTTCGGGATACAGCGCATGCTCCCACACTAAGTGTGAAAAGCCTCTTTGCACAGGTGCTTGCATTCTGTGCCGGGTCTAAGTCCTGTTTTGTGCCTAGACACCATGCTAAAGCTGATAGTCTTTTTTCAGAGACTGTATTTCATGCTACTGAGCATGCTCAGGCACTTCCTGCATCAGAGACTAGGTCCGGTAATGAACTCTTTGGCCCTGGCCCTGATGTGGGGGTCCCATATAGACCACAGGGCATCAGGTGTCCTCCCAAATGGCTTGCAGAGGCCCACACCTATGACTTGTCACCGCATTATTGATGGTCAGACGATGACTGGTGAGGTGTTTGGGTCATGGCAGCCATGAGGTCATCATTGAAGTTGCGTTTCCAAATAGGACGCTAGTTATGCCACTCATGACGTGTCACTCTGCTTTTGTCTCCAGGAGGTGCATTGTGGTTCACCCTGGTTTGGGGCGGACCCAGGTTATAAAAGGGGCTGGAGCCAACAAGGAGGTGCGCAGTCTTCTATTATGCTCCGAAAGAGCACACCTCCATGTGTTGAACCCATTGCGGCTTTAGGCCAGAGGTAGGCAGGGATAGGGTGGTGGATGCAGGCCACCACCACAGTTGGTAACGCAGAACGGTTAAGACCAGCTCCTGTCCTAACAGTCCTGCTTGTGCAGCCCAGTGGCATTAACAGGCCTGCTGCTGCTGATGCGCCTGCTGTCCACAGGTGTGGCCCCTACGCACACGGTCAGCGTACTCAATGGCCCCTGTGTTGTTAACAGGGAGTTCCTGGGCTGGGTGGGCATGTGGACCCTGTGACGCTAACAGGGCTCACAGTCTCCAGATCCGAATGGCGTCTAACTCGGTTCAGGCTACTATTAGTTTCATAGCCACACAGCTCTGTATCCTCCACCAAACCTTCAAGTTGCCAACCTCTCCTTTTCCAACTGGGAGCACGGTGGACACTGACTGCTGAAGGTGATATATACCTTTCTCTTTCTTTTCTTATTAATTTTTGTTATATAGCGGTCACAGATTATATACCACTTTATCCAAATCTGCCAGTCCCACTGTAACAGATGTTGTTTCTTCAGCAAATGTTACAGTTGTTTAACCACCAAATCCACGGACCAAAATTTTTTTCCCCTTTCCAACACACCTGTTCCCCTTTCCAACAGCATCTGTCCTTTTTCAACTCATTTTGGGATATGACCAAAAGTGCAACTGTGCAGGGACACCGTACTCAACGCCATCTCAGCACAGCAGCCATCCCTCGGTCCCTCCGATGTGGACAAGTAAAAGACCATTTCCTCCTATCCATGACAAAGTGTTGAGATTCACTCTGTGCAGCACTGGTGTTTAGTGGAAAAGTAGATCTAAGATTGCGTACCACATTCTGCAGATACTCCTGTATACGTGCGTCTATTTCTATGGCAGGAATTAGTTCGCCAAATTTTGTCTTGTACCGGGGATCTAACAGTGTGGCAACCCAGTATTCAGGATTACTTCAAATTCATACAATCCGAGGGTCATGTAGGTAGTGCAGCAAGAAGGCGCTCATGTGTCTTGTGCATCCAGGAGGACCAAGTCCTTGGTGTGTTGGTGGCAGAGAGGTGAGAATCGTGCATCCTTCCTCTGCCCTCTACCCACAACCTCGCACAACCGAAATGTGAGCAAGCTCTCACTCATCTGCTGAGTCTTCCATGCCCATCGCCAGTTCGTCCTCCATTTCTTCATGGGCTCCTGCACTTTCATCAACACTTTTTGCTGATACTATGCGCCCTTGTTAATCCCTCTCCCTCACCATGACTGCCGCATAGGTGCCGCTGACCATCTGGACCTCGTAGATCTTGTTATCCCTTCCGCATATGACTCCTCCTGTACTTCCTCCCCTTCCTCTTGTCCCAACACCTGACTCCGAATAATAATTACAGTGTGCTCCATCATGTAGATGACCAGAATTGTCACGCTGAGAATGACATTGCCAGTGCTAAACATCTTCGTCGACATTTCAAAACTGTGTAGCAGGGTGCATAGGTCCTTGATCTGACACCACTCCAGCAGCGTGATCTGCACCACCTCTGGATCAACTTATCCCAGGCTATATGTCTTACCGTATTTCAGCAGGGCTCTGCGGTGCTGCCACACACGCTGCAACATGTGCAGATTCCAATTCCTGCGTGTCGGAACATCGCATTTCCGGCGTTTAACTGCCAGACCCTAAGACTTCCGGAGTGATGAAAGTTGTTGAGCTGCTGTGTGCGCACGATGGAAGTGAGCACATAGCGAGCGTGCACGCTGCACAAGGCCATGTAGGCCGTGATGGTGTTTTAAAAATTGCTGGAGAATTCGGATCAACACGTGAGCCATAAAAGGCACGTGTGTCACATTGCCCTGAGGATGGCCCGCAGCCAGGTTTGCATCATTGCCGCACACGGCTGTTAAGTCACCAACGGAGTCCGCTCCGTCAATTTGTACTCCGGTCGCCAGGTGACAACGTGTTCCTTTCATGAATAGTGCTGATGATGGGAGAGTAGTCGATGCCAGCGGCGCAGGTGGACGCAGGTTATGCTCACCCACTGGGCTGCATTACCTTGACAGATGCAGAATCTCTGGCTGAATGTAGCTGGTGGGTATCTCACAGATGAAATACCATCATTCAGCTACAACCAATGGGAAGACACCACACCCTTTTTTATGCCCATCCTGTCTGCAGACCACTGCCAGACATAGCTATGAACCTCTGGTTAATTTTACCCCCAGTTCAGTTTTATGATTTTGTGTGCTTGTTACCTGACTACTTTTCCTGCTTGCTGTTTATGTACCTTGTTGGCCGATACGCATTTCACCTCTGCTTGTTTTCTGATTAAGTCCTGGCCGTCCCATTCTGTTCCTGTTCCTCAATTAATGTTTTGACCCTGCCTGACTACTATTCTCTGTAATAGCGGTGTGACTCACATTTCCCATACATTTCAAAGTAAAACTTTGACCGCCTGATGGCATTGAGCTCTGCTGCCAGCATAGTAAGGAGGTGTGTGGTAGTCCTTGTGCGCAGTTGCAAGGAAGGGTGGCCTGACCACACAGGGTTTGCGCAAAGGTAGAGGACCCACACGAGGTTGAAGAGGCAGAAGCAGTGTATTAACTTCTACATACAGAACAAGGATTGAAACAACTCGTGGGGACGGCAAGACTTGTACAGCAGACCCTTCTCCATCTCTCACCATAGTTTGCCAGTGCCCAGTCAGTGACATGTAATGACCCTGTCTATGCTTACTGGTCCAAGTATCTGTGTTGAAATGCACCCTGTCGCACACAGATTTTCTCAAGGAAGTGGTGATGTTGTGTGCGACATGCCGGTGTAGCGCGGGCATGCTTTTCTTGGAGAAGCAGTGGTGATTGGGCATCTGGTACTGGGGCACAGCGACAGACATAAGGTCTGTAAAATCCTGTGTGTCCACTACGCGTAAAGGCAGCATTTCGGTAGCCAACAGCTTACAGAGGGATAGAGTCAACCACTTAGCTTTGTCATGGGTCGCAGTAAGTGGCCTTTTATTTGACCACATCTGAGGGACAGAGATCTGGCTGCTGTCTGTAGACGGTGTTGAGTAGGGTGTCCCTGGAAAAATGCAGGTTTGTGAGAAAAGTGCAGGCGGAGACATGATGTTGGCTTCATCTTGCCTTCAGATCTGTTCATCTTGTATCATTTTTAAAAAACACAGCAAGCAAGGGTTACTCCAAGCGGAGTCTCCCTTTTTTTCCAAAAATTGGGCCCCACACAGACACCTTATCAGTGGCAGCACTTGTGCCCTAGTTGCAAACAGGATGTTTTGATTTGCATCAAGCACATTCCAAATCCACAAGCATTTACTCTCCCCAGGATGACACAGGGGTAGTAAATTCCTTCTGGATCCATGACTTGTTCATTTTGATGAACGTCAGTCTGTCCACATTGTCACTGGACAGACGCGTGCGCTTATCTGTCAGCACACACCCAGCAGCACTGAAGACACGTTCAGAGACAACGCTGGCAGCTGGACACGACAAAATCTTCGAGGCGTAACTGGAGAGCTCTTGACATTTTTCTAGATTTGAAGCACAAAAGGAGCAAGGCTCCATTTGCAAAGTCATTGCATCGATGTTCATTTGGAGATACTCCTGTATCATCCTCTCCATCCGTTGACTATGTGTCAGACTTGTTGTCTCTGGTGGCCTTGCAAAGGAGGGTCTAAAAAAATTATGAAAAGATTCCATAAAATTGCTGTTACCAGCACCAGATACGGTCCTACTGGTACGGGTAGACTGTTGAAGATGACGAGGCCGTCCCATGTTTGTCAAGTTACAACTGGGAGAATCACTCCCTTCACCTGCACGGTTGTTTGGTGGAAAAGCCGAGCTAAGATCGAGTAACAGCTTCTGCTGATACTCCTGCATACGTGCGTCCCTTTCTATGGGTGGAATTATGTCACAAAATTTGGACTTGTCCCGGGGATCTAATAGTGTGGCAAGCCAGTAGTCATCATCACTTCTAATTTTGACAATACGAGGGTCATGTTGGAGGTAGTGCAACAAGAAGGCACTCATGTGTCTTGCGCAGCCATGCGCACCAAGTCCACGCTGTGTTTGTGGCATAGAGGTGCTAACCGTTCTTTCTTCCTCTGTCATCTCCCCCCAACCTCTTTCAACTGAAATTTGACCAAGGTCCCCCTCATCTGCTGAGTCTTCCATGTCCATGGACAGTTCGTCCTCCATATCTTCATGTCCTCCTGCACCTTCCTCAACATCTCACCTGCTACCATGCGCCCTTGTTGATCCCTGTCCCCCATGGTCCCATGCCTGCCGCGTTGGTGATGATGAACGTCTGGACCTTGGTGATGTTGTTGTGTCTTGCGCATATGAATCCTCCTGTAGTTCCTCCCCTTCCTGTTGTCCCACCCCCTGACTACGAATAGTGTTTAGCGTGTGCTCCAGCATGTAAATGACTGTAATCGTCATGCTGATAATGGCATTGTCAGCGCTAAACATATTCGTCGCCATGTCGAAACTGTGCAGAAGGGTGCATAGGTCCTTGATCTGAGATCACTCCATCAGGGTGATCTGCCCCACTTCTGCATCTCGTTGGCCCAGGCTATACATCATGACGTATTGCACCAGGGCTCGCCGGTGCTGCCACAGTCGCTGTAACATGTGGAGAGTTGAATTCCAGCGTGTCGCCACATCGCATTTCAGGCGATGAACCGGCAGGCCGAAAGACTTCTGGAGCGATGCAAGTCGCTCAGGTGCGGCGGTTGAACGGCGGAAGTGAGCACTGCAGACAGTTTCCGTGCCCTGGTCAGAAGGCCATCTAGGCCGGGATAGTGTGTTAAAAATTGCTGGACAACAAGGTTAAACACGTGAGCCATACAAGGCACGTGTGTCACCTTGCCCAGGCGAAGGGCCGCACCCAGGTTTGCAGCATTGTCGCACACGGCCTTACCAGGCTGCAGGTTGAGTGGAGACAACCATTTATCAAAATCAGTCTCCAGAGCTGCCCACAACTCAGTCGCTGTGTGACTCCTATTTCAAAGACATGTCAAGCTAAAGACCGCCTGATGCCGTTGCGCTCTGCTACCAGCATAGTAATGAGGGGTGCGTGATTCCTTCTGCGCAGTGAGAACGCTGGTGGCCTGACCAGGCAGGCTTGGGGCGGAGGTGGAGGACCCAGATGAGGTGGAGGATGCAGAAGCAGTGGCGGAACTTGGACAGACAGAGGATTGACACACAAGTCGTGGGGACGGCAAGACTTGTGCAGCAGACCCTTCACCATCTATCACCATAGTTACCCAGTGGCCAGTCAGCGACATGTAACGTCCCTGTCCATGCTTACTGGTCCAAGTATCGGTGGTGAAATGCACCCGTTCACACACAGAGTTTCTCAAGGAAGCGGTGATGTTGTGTGCGACATGCTGGTGTAGCGCGGGCACACCTTTCTTAGAGAAGTAGTGGCGACTAGGCATCTGGTACTGGGGCACAGCGACAGACATAAGGTCTCTAAAATCCTGTGTGTCCACTAGGCGGAAAGGCAGCATTTCTGTAGTCAACAGCTTACAGAGGGATAGAGTCAACCTCTTCGCTTTGTCATGGGTCGCAGGAAGTGGCCTTTTATTTGACCACATCTGAGGGACAGAGATCTGGCTGCTGTGTGTAGACGGTGTTGAGTCGGGTGTCCCTGGAAAAATGCAGCTTTGTGAGGAAAGTGCAGGCGGAGACATGATGTTGCCTTCATCCAAAGTTGGTGCTATCGATGTCTGAGAGAGCTGTACACACTCACTTGTTTCCCCTTCCAAACCAACTGACGACCTACCAAGCAAACTGCCTGTTGCGGTTACAGTGGTGGAAGTTGTGGGTGGAAAAACAGGTGTGACAGCTGTCCCCACAGTCCTAGAAGATGACGAGCGCGCGGATGCACTGGAAGGGGCAGGCGGTGGATGGTTCGCTCCGCTAGGCCGCATTGCAGCACGGTGAGCTTCCCATCGGGCCATATGATATTTATTCATGTGACGATTCATGGAAGAAGTTGTCAAACTGCTGAGGTTTTGACCTCTACTAAGAGAACCATGACAAATTTTACAGATCACATAATTTGGGCGATCTTTTTCTATGTCAAAAAAGGACCTGGCTAGGCAAGGCTTAGAGGCCATGCGACCTGTTGATCCACCCCGAATAATGCTCAGAGGCAGAGTGGTGGCTGAGGATGCAGTTGTAGACGTGCTACCAGTGCTCCGACTGTGTCCAGGAAGGCGCCAGGTTACTTCGACGTCGGTTGCATCCTCCTCCACCGCCTCTGTTGACCTCCTCGAGTGTCTGACTGTGGGTTGACAGTAGGTGTGATCTAGAACTTAATCATCAATTGTTGTGTTTGCACTCCCCTACCCCTCAGACCGAGTTTCTTCTTGCCCTGACCGAATATTTAAGTTGTCATCCCAATCGGGTATCTGCGTCTCATCTTCATCAGTATGTTCCTCATTGCCTATAACCACAGTTGTTGGAAAGGCAGCATTTTGGTAGCCAACAGTTTGCATATGATGAAAGTCAACCTCCAAGCCATTTCATGCCCTTCTAAAAGCATGTAAAACACAGCGAGGGGACTCCAACCACAGTCTCCCTCGTTGCCACTAACTGGGCCACACACACCCCACTTGACTGGCATCGGTTGAGCCCCCTTTTGAAAAAGAAAAAGATGCTTTGCATGAAGCACTCTCAAAAATACGCGTGCCTTTCCCGTCCCCTGGCTGACCCAGGGGAAGAAAAGTCCTCTGAGAGCCATGACTTGTTCATCTTGGTTCTTTTAGAGACACAGCGAGGGGACTCCAACCACAGTCTCCCTCGTTGCCACTAACTGGGCCACACACACCCCACTTGACTGGCATCGGTTGAGCCCCCTTTTGAAAAAGAAAAAGATGCTTTGCATGAAGCACTCTCAAAAATACGCGTGCCTTTCCCGTCCCCTGGCTGACCCAGGGGAAGAAAAGTCCTCTGAGAGCCATGACTTGTTCATCTTGGTTCTTTTAGAGACACAGCGAGGGGACTCCAACCACAGTCTCCCTCGTTGCCACTAACTGGGCCACACACACCCCACTTGACTGGCATCGGTTGAGCCCCCTTTTGAAAAAGAAAAAGATGCTTTGCATGAAGCACTCTCAAAAATACGCGTGCCTTTCCCGTCCCCTGGCTGACCCAGGGGAAGAAAAGTCCTCTGAGAGCCATGACTTGTTCATCTTGGTTCTTTTAGAGACACAGCGAGGGGACTCCAACCACAGTCTCCCTCGTTGCCACTAACTGGGCCACACACACCCCACTTGACTGGCATCGGTTGAGCCCCCTTTTGAAAAAGAAAAAGATGCTTTGCATGAAGCACTCTCAAAAATACGCGTGCCTTTCCCGTCCCCTGGCTGACCCAGGGGAAGAAAAGTCCTCTGAGAGCCATGACTTGTTCATCTTGGTTCTTTTAGAGACACAGCGAGGGGACTCCAACCACAGTCTCCCTCGTTGCCACTAACTGGGCCACACACACCCCACTTGACTGGCATCGGTTGAGCCCCCTTTTGAAAAAGAAAAAGATGCTTTGCATGAAGCACTCTCAAAAATACGCGTGCCTTTCCCGTCCCCTGGCTGACCCAGGGGAAGAAAAGTCCTCTGAGAGCCATGACTTGTTCATCTTGGTTCTTTTAGAGACACAGCGAGGGGACTCCAACCACAGTCTCCCTCGTTGCCACTAACTGGGCCACACACACCCCACTTGACTGGCATCGGTTGAGCCCCCTTTTGAAAAAGAAAAAGATGCTTTGCATGAAGCACTCTCAAAAATACGCGTGCCTTTCCCGTCCCCTGGCTGACCCAGGGGAAGAAAAGTCCTCTGAGAGCCATGACTTGTTCATCTTGGTTCTTTTAGAGACACAGCGAGGGGACTCCAACCACAGTCTCCCTCGTTGCCACTAACTGGGCCACACACACCCCACTTGACTGGCATCGGTTGAGCCCCCTTTTGAAAAAGAAAAAGATGCTTTGCATGAAGCACTCTCAAAAATACGCGTGCCTTTCCCGTCCCCTGGCTGACCCAGGGGAAGAAAAGTCCTCTGAGAGCCATGACTTGTTCATCTTGGTTCTTTTAGAGACACAGCGAGGGGACTCCAACCACAGTCTCCCTCATTGCCACTAACTGGGCCACACACACCCCACTTGACTGGCATCGGTTGAGCCCCCTTTTGAAAAAGAAAAAGATGCTTTGCATGAAGCACTCTCAAAAATACGCGTGCCTTTCCCGTCCCCTGGCTGACCCAGGGGAAGAAAAGTCCTCTGAGAGCCATGACTTGTTCATCTTGGTTCTTTTAGAGACACAGCGAGGGGACTCCAACCACAGTCTCCCTCGTTGCCACTAACTGGGCCACACACACCCCACTTGACTGGCATCGGTTGAGCCCCCTTTTGAAAAAGAAAAAGATGCTTTGCATGAAGCACTCTCAAAAATACGCGTGCCTTTCCCGTCCCCTGGCTGACCCAGGGGAAGAAAAGTCCTCTGAGAGCCATGACTTGTTCATCTTGGTTCTTTTAGAGACACAGCGAGGGGACTCCAACCACAGTCTCCCTCGTTGCCACTAACTGGGCCACACACACCCCACTTGACTGGCATCGGTTGAGCCCCCCTTTTGACAAAGAAAAAGATGCTTTGCATGAAGCACTCTCAAAAATACGCGTGCCTTTCGCCTCCCCTGGCTGACCCAGGGGAAGAAAAGTCCTCTGAGAGCCAGGTCCACATTGTCAGTGGACAGACACGTGTGCTTATCTGCCAGCAGACCCCCAGCAGCACTGAAGACAGGTTCCGAGAGAACGCTGGCTGCAGGACACGACAAGATCCTCAAGGCGTACGTGGCGAGCTCAGGCAATTTATCCAGATTGGAAGCCTAAAATGAGCAGGGCTCAAGTTGCACAATAATGGAATCGATGTTTCTTTGCATATACTCATATATCTGTGTGTCTCCCTCTTTTTCCTTGTCCAGCTGTTTTGTTTTCACATGAGTATATGTCCTTGTCACTTTCCCATGTGTTTGTGTTATGTTGTGAGTTGTTTGTCACCTTTTGGACACCTTTCAGGGTGTTTTCTAGGTGTTTTACTGTGTTTGTGATTGCCTGCCATTGTTTCCTATGGGCTCGAGTTCGGTTCGTCGAACGTTCGACGAGCCGAACTCGAGCCAGACCCCCCGTTCGGCGAACCGCCTCGAGCCGAACCGGGACCGGTTCGCTCATCTCTAATCATTAATCACAAATGTGGCAGTTAATGCTCGAGTTGTAGCATAAAAAAGTAATTTATTAATAAATATGTTCCAGGCTGCTTTAGTAGTGCAGTAAAATATGAATTACTGTTTTCTGTATTTTGTGAGTTAAAAAAGTCAATGCTACATTGCACACTAGGATTCATAAATAAAGAACTGTTCTGTAGACCGTGAGGATCATTTATCAAAGAACGAGGGGTGGCAGAAACATAAAAATGATACAGATTGCAATTGACCCTACTATCATTAAATGACACATATAATCTATGTATCTAAACACCGTAATGTTGTAAAAGTATTTTGGAGGATTCAATTAAATGCATGAGCTGTTTAAGGATCAATTTTCCTTTGTCTTAAGATTACAGTATACCGTATAGTCTCAATTAGCCCTCCAAAAAACGAAACTTGATTTATATCACATTCTTTTTTACGTACATGATTATGTTTGCCTAAAATGATGGCTTCTGTATGAATTCAAGGTCACTGTGACATATCACTGAAGAAGAACCCATCAGACGAAATTCCTAAACATTTTAGAGCATTGTTCAACGTCCTTTAGTTTTTAGTAATTTAAGGTAAATTCAGGGAAAAAAAAAACATTCTTTCTTTCAATGGACCCGTTGAAGCGCCACAGTTGGTGCGAAACAGCAGCTGTAGTCCGTATGTGCTTTGCACTCACTTCTTCCCATTATGCATGAAGACTGAAATAAAGCACTAAAATGTTGAAATGGTGAGTGCCTCCAATCTTCTTACAATTTTTTTAAACATTCTTTCTTCCTTAATGAAGAGGAGCTCACTTTACATAGTACCTTAAAAAAGTATTCCACATTGTGTCACATTACACCTATAAACTTGCATGTATTTTATTGGGATATTATGTGATATGCCAACACAAGTAGCAAGTATTTGTGAAGTGTAAAGGAAATGATACACAGTTTTAAAAATATTTTAAAAATGTAAATCTGAAAATTGTGATGTGCATTTGTATTCGCCACTTTAGTCAATCCTTTGTAGAGCCACCTTTCACTGCAATTACTGCTGTAAGTCTTTTGGGGTATGTCTCTACCATTTTTTCCACATCTAGAGGCTGAAATTTGTATCAATTCTTTGCAAAATACCTCTAGCTCAGTGAGATTGGATGTAAAGCATATGTGAAATGCAATTTTCAAATATTGCCACAGATTCTCGATAGTATTTAGGTCTGGACTTTGACTGGGCCATTCACACACATGAATATGGTTTGATCTAAACAATTCCATTGTAAGTCTGGCAGGATGTTTAGGGTCATTGTCCTGCTGGAAGGTGAATCTATGTCCCATTCTCAAGTTTATCATGGTCTCTAACAAGTTATCCTCCAGGATTGCCCTGTATTTAGCGTCATCCATCTTCCCATCAACCCTGACCAACTTCCCTGTCCCTACTAAAGAAATCCATTCTGCCATCACCAAAGTTGACCGTGAGGATGGTGTTTTTAGGGTGATGGGAAATGTTAGTTTTCCAACACACATAGTATTTTGCAGTTAGGGAAAAATGTCCTACTTTGGTTTCATCTGACCAGAGCATCTTCTTCCACATGCTTCCTGTTCATGGCATGGGGAAGAAGATGGCACAGGAGGCAGGGAGTGGGTGGGTGGAAGGGAGAGGACATGAGAGCTGGAAGTGCTGTGCCCACCTGGTGCACCTACAACTCATTAACATATACTTTCATATTTGAATTTCACTAAAACAGCGAAATATAATTCCACAAGCAAGATAAGGATATATGTTAAAGCAACTTTACATGCATACCATCAGGTTAGGGTGAAAATCCTGATGATGGGTTCTCTTTAAGTAGTTGGTGTCATCATCGCTACAATCATCAATGTCATATCCCCCTACTGTGTTTTCAACTCTAAATATGAATATACAGTATTTGCAAACACAAATGTGCATCCCCAATTGTGTGTCAAAGAAATAAGCATACAATCTCAGTTATCTGCTGGTTTGCTAACTAGTCTTGCATCATGTGGATTCAACTGCCTAAACTAGTGATGTGGATGAGCAGACACGTGGAAGTTCGGGTTTGCTTGTGTCAGCTGGACTTTAGTTTAATATTTGGTTTGGGACTTGGACTTGACCAAAACTTTAGTTAAATGCTTGGTTTGGGACTTGAACTTGACCAAAACTTGACCCCAAACCCTGAACCCCATTGTAAGTCAATGTAGAACTGAACTTCTGTCCTGTAAAACGGGTGTAAAATGGTTGTAGTAATGGGTAGTGTGCAGTAAAAGGAAGGAAAATGGGAGCAAGTGCCCTTAACCCCTTAATGACCGCGGGCCGTAAAATTACGTCCTAAATGACATAATCTTACTGCCTGCGGTCCTCCGGCGGCAGCATGCCGCGATCGGCACACATCTCAGCTGATTTTCACAGCTGAGATGTGTGCCTGCTAGGCACGAGCAGAATCGTTATCTGCTCGTGCCGATTAACCCCTTATATGGCGCTGTCAATACATGACAGCGCCATTATAAGCGCGATTGCGGTAAGCATTTACTTACCGCCCGAAACCGGAAGTCACGTGACGCGATCACGTGACTCCCGATAGTTGTCATGGTAGCACAGGGTCATGTGATGACTCCTGTACTACACATGACTTGGTTTCACTTTCGCTGTGCCCGGGGCACAGCAAAAGAGAAAGACAGCGTATCTGCTGTTTACAGCCTTCCAGCTGTGATCAGCAGATACTGCAGAGCGATCGGAATGCTGATCGCAATAGCCCCCTAGGGGGACTAGTAAAATAAAAAAAAAAAGTTAAAAAATAAGTTTTAAAAAATTAAAAAAAAACAAAAAAACCTAAAAGTTCAAATCACCCCCCATTCGCCCCATTGAAAATTAAAGGGTTAAAAAAATAAAAAATATACACACATTTGGTATTGCCGCGTTCAGAAACACCCGATCTATCAAAATATAAAATCAATTAATCTGATCAGTAAACGGCGTAGCGGCAAAAAAATTCCAAACGCCAAAACGACGTTTTTTTGTCGCCACAACTTTTGCGCAAAATGCAATAAGAGGCGATCAAAACGTAGCATCTGCGCAAAAATGGTACCGTTAAAAACGTCAGCTCGAGACGCAAAAAATAAGCCGTCATTGAGCCTAAGATCCCGAAAAATGAGAACGCTACGGGTCACGGAATATGGCGTAAAACGTGCGCCACTTTTTTCGGACAAACGTCCGATTTTTTTAACCCCTTATATAAAAGTAAACCTATACATGTTTGGTGTCTACGAACTCGCACTGACCTGAGGCATCACACCCACACATCAGTTTTATCATATAGTGAACACAGTGAATAAAATATCTCAAAAACCATAGTGCTATCGCACTTTTTTTGCAATTTTTCAGCATTTGGAAATTTTTTGCCATTTTCTAGTACACAATATGGTAAAACTGATGATTTCATTTAAAAGTACAGCTCGTTCCGCAAAAAATGAGCCCTCACATGACCATATTGACTGAAAAATAAAAAAGTTACGTCTCTCAGAAAAAGAATGGCGAAAAAAAAAAACGGAAAGCGAAAAATCGGCCGGTCGTGAAGGGGTTAAAACAAATGTGGATAAAGAATAAATAAAAAAAGTGATGTGGGCGCCTGCCTATTGTTGATAACCAGCACAGGTAAAGCAGACAACTTTGGTCTACAGCCCTCAGCTATCAGCTTTACCTTGGCTGTTTATCAAAAATAGAGGGGTTCCCAAGTCATTATTTAACATTTTAACATTATTTAAATAAATAATTTAAAAAAATGTAAAAAATTGTATGGGCTCCACCCTATTTTTGATCACCAGTCTTGGTAATGTAGACAACTGGGATTGGTATTATCAGACTGGAAGGGCCAATGGTTACTTGGCCCCTCCCAATTTAAATATAGCAGCCCGCAGCTACCCTAGAAGTGGCACATCTAAGAGGGGCCTCTGAACCCTCAGGACTTAGTTTCTCCAGATGTAAATGATGAAATTACCTAACAAAATGCTCCACATGGACATTTGAGGGTGGTACCCAAGTATTCTCCTCAGGACCATAACCTTACCAATGAGCCAAGTACCATAATGAATGACGAACGAAACAGTAATCAATGATGTTAGATACCTGAAATTCTAATGACTCATTAACTAGGACACGAAGCAGAGGTAAGTGAAGAGGGGCACCTGAACCCACAGATTTTGTTAACAAGGATTTATGAAAAACGTCATTAATCTTGCAGGATGCTGGTAACGCCAGGAGGAAAGCAAGTAGATTAATGACAGCAGTGATTCTTAATGGGCCAATAAACAGAGGTCCTAACTTAAGAGAAGGCTTATTAAGCTAAATGTTTCTTGTAGACAACCACACAAGATCATGCACACACAGGCATATGTCTACAGTCAACTGCATACTTATACGTATAAGGAGAGAAGAAGGAATGAGGACCACTGCTCCTGATTTTCTGAAACAAAAAAAAAGCAAATACTGCTCCAAATTTTGATTTATGCGTTCTGTTTGTCAATTATATGGAGGTTGAAATGTTAACAAATGAGATAGCTTAATCCCTAACTGAGAGCAGAAAGCCCTCCAAATGTTGCAATAAACTGAGTTCCCCTAAAAGAAACAATATTAGAAGGGATTCCATGAAATCTGATAATCTCACATACTAACACCTGGGCTAAAGTCTTAGCATTGGGTAACAACGGAAAGGCGGTAAAAAGTGTCATTTTAGAAAACGTATCTACCACTACAAGGAAAACATTTTTTGTCCACTCTTCCACATTGTGGAACACCAGCATTGGCACACTTGGTCCTACGAGCTCCATCACTTGAGCTCTGTACCTGTTCCTGTCCCCTGCATAATATGCTCCAAAGATAGCTTCTTTCACTGAGCAGTATCCTATGATTGTTCTCTCTAAAAAAAAACTCTCCAAGGGACATTTTCTGTCTTTTTAGAAGCTGTTCATCTGTCTTGTTGTGGATGTGGCAGAAGAAGTCTCCAGGGTTGTGCTGAGTGCACACACTGCACCTCAGGCTCCTTTCCTGGAGGAAGCTGCATCCACATCAAATGCCCAACATGGTCTTAAAGATTAATTTTACAAACCCTACATGACTCTGTGGATTCTAAGTTCTATTGTAATGAAACTGGTTCCACTAGGGTATAACAAACAGGCCCTAACTACAACACACAAAGAGGGATGACACAATGGTGACTTTGCACTGTATTTATTGTTTACAGATCCCAAAATGAATCTGTCATTTCTGCTCCATGTTACTCAAAATGGCCTGGGTGTTAAGAATTTTTACGAAATACATCTGGCGTACAAACTCAAGTTTTGGATTCTGTGTCTCCTAAAAAATCGAGCAACAATAAAGAAACCAAGGAACATTGAAGGAAGTCTGAAAGTCTAAAGTCTATCTCTAAAAACACAATGCTGAAAAGCAAATCTTCTGCAAGAAAAACTAGTTTAATAGATTATTGGAAAGAACAGTGTATGCATTCTGAAAACGGTAATTCATTAGTGCCATGCAAAACAAACCAGTTAATAAAAGTAATGAATGTGTTACTGTTATAAAACAAAGATCATGTAGTACAGATAAATCTAGAACATCCAAATCTGCACCACAATATGAGAAATGTATGTGAGAAAGCCACCTGAAGGCCCTCCAAAAATTATGGTTGAGAGCCACAAAATGACTGTGTGAATATGGTGGAGGAGGAAAGGGGGGAAGCAAAAAAAATAATGAAATAAGATCCACAGAAGCCATCTTGTAATCAGTGTGTCTTGAGACTGCAGTGATAACCACTGAGCCACTGTTACTGCCCTCCTAAATGTAGTGAGGGCTGCCTGATGGTCCTCGAAAAATTATAGTTCAAGTCCGCATGATGAGTCAGTGAATATGGTGGAGAAGGAGGAGGAGGAACCAAAAAAATATAAAAATAAGATCCACAGATGCCATATTGCGTGCGGTATGTTCAGACTTAGTGTAGTTGGAGCTTGTGTCATTAAAGATAGAGATTTGGGGGCTGCAGTTTTATACCTGCTGGTAGAATAATCAAACAGTCCTATTTATGATCCATTCTACAGGCGAATCTCAATAAATTAGAATATCATCAAAAAGTTAATTTATTTCAGTAATTCAATACAAAAAGGGAAACACATGTATTATATTGAATCATTGCAAACAGTGATCTATTTCAAGTGGTTATTTCTGTTGTTGATTATGGCTTACAGATAAAAACATCTGCAAAGGCTTCCTAAGCATTTAAATGGGTCCCTTAGCCTGGTTCAGTAGGCTACATAATCATGGGGAAGACGGCTGACTTGATAAATGTCCAGAAGGCAGTCATTGACACACTCCACAAGGATGGTAAAACACAAAAGGTCATGTCAGGGCTCCGGTTATTCTGATTACCTTTTGTTTTTTTTGTTTTTTTCTCTATTCCAAGATCGCATCCCCTGCTTCATTCCTCTCCATGTGTTTTTGTCCTCCTGCCTTTATAAACCCCTGCCAAGCCTCCAGTCCTCTGCTTGAGTATTCTGCCTGGTTTATTACTCCTAGTGGTATCTCAAGTTTCTCCAGCTACTCCAGCAAATCCTGTGACCCTCCTGTTGCTGCTCACCAAAGGTTCTGCCACCTTCTGCTCACCTGCTGCTTCCAGCTGCTGATGTCTAGCCCCTGATGTGGCTCTTGCCTGACCTGCCTTGCTGACATGTAAGCTGGCTTGCTTAGTTAACTGCTCTGTTGTTTCCACATTTGAACTGATGCAGTAGCAGAGCACGGGACTGTTCTGGATATTAGTAACTGCTCTGCATCTGCTTTCTGAACATTGTAACTGCTCTGCATATCGTTCTGCACTTTCATAGACTTCCTTATGGAGCTTCAAAGACTGCATTGCTAAATTAAATTATTCTGTGAGGTTTTCAAGAGACTTTCCTTAAAGGCTTCATTTGGTATTTTCACTGTGTGTTTATGGACTTGATTGTTTTTTCTCGGCACTTGTTTGCTTATCACCGTGTGTTACAATACAAACTTTATCACCTATAAACTGGGTTCAGTTGTGTCTTTGCTCCACGTAAATGAATTCCTGAGTTATCTATTACAATTATTACAGGTCATTGCTAAAGAAGCTGGCTGTTCACAGAGTGATGTATCCAAGCATATTAATGCAAAGTTGAGTGGAAGGAAAAGGTGTGGTAGAAAAAGGTGCACAAGAAACTGGGCTAACTGCAGCCTTGATATGATTGTTAAGAAAAGGCCATTCAAAAATTTGGTGGACATTCACAAGGAGTGGACTGCAGCTAGAGTCAGTGCTTCAAGAGCCACCTGTGATGTCCTGGATGTGGATTCACTGGACCGTGCACCGGACTCCCCCAGAGAGATAATCCGCAGCTAACCCCTATACAGGGACTGTCCGGTCACCCTGCCAGAGGGCATAAATGCACGGTAGCCGGAACACTGGAGGTACGAAGTCCAAGTCCTATAGAAGACTGCAAGAGTCCAAAGGGAACCGTAGGTAGGACGGATGACTGGAACCGGAATCAGGTGCCGGGTAGGAACAGCAGACGGGGTCCGGGTCCAGCGAGACATGCAGGCTGATGTACCAGGTAGAGTCGGGGATCGGTGACGGGTGCAGGCTGACGGAAAATGGTGGGATCCTCAGCAGACGGTCACCAGGACACTTCCTGGAGAACCAATAGTCAGGACCAGCGGACGGACTCTGCAGACGAGACAGTGTTAATAACGAGACAAATCACAAGGGGACCTGAGCACCTAGCAATAGAAACACGTTGATCAGGCACCGCCCACCTGGAAAGGGAAGTCTTATATACCCTGCACCTGTATCAGCCATATCCTGTTTCAGGGATGTTGGGCCTAAAAGACAAGGTAAGTGAGCTCGGCCCCGCCCTAATGCACATGCATGAAGCCTAGGAGCCAGAGGCAAACGCAGGAGGCCTGGGACAGGACGCAGGGGAGCACGAGCGGGAGCAGCGGCCGCGACCAGCGGGCACGTGGACCAGATCAGTGGGTCAAGAGCGGTGCTGTGATGGTGAGACCGGATCAGTGGGTACGGAGCAGTGTCATGACGTTGAGGCTGGATCAGTGAGTAAGGAGCAGTGCCGGGACACCAGGAGCTTGACACCACCACACACAAGCGTATCCAGGACATGGACTACAAGTGTTGCATTCCTTGTGTCAAGCCACTCATGACCAATAGACAATGTCAGAAGCGTTTTACCTGGGCCAAGGAGAAAAAGAACTGGACTGTTGCTCAGTGATCCAAGGTGTTGTTTTCAGATGAAAGTAAATTTTGCATTTCATTTTGAAATCAAGGTCCCAGAGTGGAGGAAGAGTGGAGAGGCCACAATCCAAGCTGCTTGAGGTCTAGTGTGAAGTTTCCACAATCAGTGATGGTTTGGGGAGCAAGGTCATCTGCTGATGTAGGTTCACTGTGTTTTATCAAGACCAAAGTTAGCCCAATCAACTACCAGGAAATTTTAGAGCACTTCATGCTTCCCTCTGCCGACAAGCTTTTTGGAGATGGAAATTTAAGCAGGACTTGGCACCTGTCCACACTGCCAAAAGTACCAATGCCTGGTTTAATAACCATAGTATCAATGTGCTTGATTGGCCAGTTAACTCGCTTGACCTAAACCTCATAGAGAATCTATGGGGTATTGTCAAGAGGAATATGAGAGACACCAGACCCAACAATGCAGATGAGCTGAAGGCTGCTATCAAAGCAACCCGGGCTTCCATAACACCTCAGCAGTGCCACAGGTTGATCGCCTCCATGCCATGCCGCATTGATGCAGTAATTCATGCAAAAGGAGCTCTGACCAAGTATTGAGGGCATTTACTCAGTAGGGCAACATTTCTGAGTTTTAAATAATTTTTCAGTTGGTCTTATATAATATTCTAATTTTCTGAGATAATGACTTTTGGATTTTCATTGGCTGTAAGACATAATCATCAACATTAGAAAAATACATTGGATTGTCAGACATTAATAACATTGTGCATAATCAAAGACCATACAAATCATTTTATTTAACAAAATTGTCTACGAAAAATCCCCACACAGAAAATGGCTGAGATACAATAAAAATACGCCCGCACCCATAAAACCAAGGCAGTGTGGCTGCAGCAGCAATAAACATGATGGCACAATAGAAAATTCCTGTACATTACAATTTTAATTCATTGGTGTGAAGGGGTAGGTGTCAGGAAAAATTAACATATATTAACATACATAAGGACTGAATGGTTGGTAAAGTGCAATACAAATACAGTACCAGTAGCATGAAATTCAAACCAAATCAATTAATTTCCTAACAAAGGACACTAACTCAGGGTGCCAAAAGTACATGTGCCTGCTGGTGAACCACAAAGTGTAGCACCCCGACATATGTTTTGTACACAGCTTCATCAGAAGACATTCCACAGACTGACTGATCTAACTTTAAAGAACCCTTTCCTATTTAGTGCCGGAATCATCTTTCTTCCACTCGCAGTGAGTGCCCCTGTTCCTTAGTATGGTCTTAGTGTCCTTTGTTAGCAAAATGAATTGATTTGAAAAAGGTGAAACAACAAAATTGAACAGCAGGTGGAGCTACTAAATTCGTATTTTGTATCTGTGTTCCCCCAAAAAACTAAGTCAAGCATCAACAATAATCATGTCACAAAAGAGAGTTAGGAGGATTCCAATTTGACTATAAGCAAAGGATTGATAGGAGAACATTTTTCCAATTTAAAGGAAACCAAGTCCTCAGGACCAGGTGACATACTCCCTCGAGTCTTATAAGAGAGAGCTGAGAAAATAATAGTTCCGCTTGCCATGATCTTCAATAAGTCATGGGAAATAGGAGTGGTCCCTTTAGATTGGAAAAGGGAAATGTGGTTCCTAGCTACAAAAAGGGGGAAAAGGAGGATCCAGGAAATTACAGGTTGGTAAGTTTGACCTCCATTGCAGGAAAAATCTTTGAGCAAATTGTCAACAAACATTTACTAGGTACCTGGATGTGAACGCATTAATTAACCAAAGCCAGCATGGCTTTATGGCCAATAAATCTTGTCAGACCAACCTGATTTTCTTTCTACAACAAAGTCACTGAATGGTTAGACCAGGGAAATGTGGATATACCTTGACTTCAGTAAGGCATTCAATAAAGTATCACATAACATCCTCATTGAAAAAATTACCAAGTATGGAATCGACAAAAATATGGATTCAGAACTGGTTTAATGATAGGGCACAATGGGTACATTTAAATAGCTGCACATGGAACTGAAGGAAAGTCAAAATCAGGGTGCCACTGGATCCCCCTGCACCACTTAGTCCCACATGTCTGCTGTTCAAATCAGCAGACATGTGCTGATATCATAGTCGGCTCACCACAGCAGCCAGCGGTGATTACCGCTACATGACCAATTATGTACCACTATGTCATTGATCGTGAAGGGGTTAACAGAGACAAATGCAAAGTCCTACATCTGGGTAAAAGAAATCTAGAAAGCATATGTTTTATGGGAGGAATAAAACTAAGAGATAGCATAGAGAAAAAGAAGTAGGGCATAATAGTAGATCCCAGATTCAACATAAGCCAACAAAATTCTGGGATGTATCACGACAAGCACTGAATCTAGATCAAGAGAGGTCATTATTCCCCTATACTCTGCCCTGGTCAGACCCCACCTGGAATATTGTTCCAATAAAGACATCGATATATTGGCACAAATCTAGAGAAGAGCAACCAAGATGGCAGAAGTTCTGTAAATTATGTCCTATGAAAACCAGCTAAAAGTTCTAGGAATGTTTAGTTTTCAAAAGAGAAGGCTGAGAGGAGACTTACCGTATTTTTTGTACTATAAGACGCACTTTTTTTCCCCCAAATGTTGAGGGAAAGTGGGGGTTGCGTCTTATAATCTGAACATAGGGCATGGCTGTGGGGAATGAGGGTGCTGCAGTGGCGCGGGTCATCGGGGGCATGAGCAGGCTGCAGCAGCGCCTGCCGTGACCACGTGGGCCCGCTCATTTCATATATGCACACCCATCGTCCCGCCCATCATCTCTCAGCGCTGAAGCCCGCGCTGATAGGTGGGCGGGGTGATGGGCGGGGGATGCTTGCATACTAAACAGCTGGCCCGCATGATCACCCCTGGCAACTACAGCCTGGAGTGAAAATGTGTGGCTATATTCACTGCCCCCCACGCATCATCATCAGCATGGGGTGCAGTCAATCAGTACACTTACTGGCCATGATTCCTGCAGCATCGCTCTTCCTCCTGTCTGCCGGCCGCGGCTGTGTGTGGAGACTAGCGGTGCGCACGCCAATGATGTCATCACGGTGTGCTTGTGTCCACACACAGCCGCAGCTGGCATAGACAGGAGGACGAGCGATGGTGCAGGGATCGTGGCCAGCTCCACACATGTCAGCGGCAGTCACAGTATAGAGGGATCTACCCTATTCTCATTAGCAGAAGGGAGAACCAATGGGATGAAACTAAAAAGAAGGAGGTATAGATTAGACATTAGAAAATACTTTCTGACAGTGAAGGCAGTCAGGGAGTGGAACAGGCTACCATGGGAGGTGGTCAGCTCTCCATCAATGGAAATCTTCAAGTGGAAGCTTGATAAACATATATATTTTTCTGTTTCATTTTTACTGTACAGTTCCAAGTGTGGTTGATAATTTGTTCTATCCTGTTTGTGATATGATTTAATGTATCTAAAATATATATTATATTGATACCTTGTTTTCTCGTTATATAGAATCATAAACAATTGAAGAAGGCGAATAGCCGAAACGTTTTGTTTATATAAAAATTCATCGGAAGAAATACCTTTTTGAATAAAAATAATCGAAATATAATTCCTCTTGTGTGCCGGAGTTACTTATAGTATAGTGAAGGCAGTCAGGGAGTGGAACAGTCTACCATGGGAGGTGGTCAGCTCTCCATCAATGGAAATCTTCAAGTGGAAGCTTGATAAACATATAGGTGGGATGATTTAGGAAAACCTGCATTCGCAGGGGGTTGGACCCAATGGCCCTAGAGGTCCCTTTAAACTCTACCATTTTATGAATCTATTAAATTGCAGCTACTGCTTACATCACAGATCAATTAATTCACAGTCAAATTTAGTTACTATACAGCTTCAGCTGTTCCCTATACATCACAGGAAAATGTGCTTTAGTATTCAAAGTCTGTGACTACCACGCCATATCAAATCTTCTACATTAACACTGAAGTAGTACACCACAATTCCATTGGGTTTTTCTATCCCTTTGCTGTGTGCTCTGAGCTACTATCCCTACCCAATACTTGAATAAAGTTTTGTTCCATCATCCCCATTAGGCTGGGGTAGATCATGTGAACTGTTTGCTGAAGCATATTATGGGGAAGCATGCCTGACACCATTAGTGTGCTCACTAACTCTTCAGTAGTGTGTGAAATTGCACCAGGCGTTTTTTACAATCTTTGTGAATTGAATCACAGAGTATTTAAATTCCCATGAAAATTAAAAATTCCAAAAATTCAACATAAACTCGATCACTAATTATCATGATAATGGCATGAACTTAACAACAAAATATATAATGTAGCTCTTCATACATGTATATCAATATTATAATAACTGGACAGCAAAGGAGAATAAAATAACATATTTTATTTTAATACTTCAGGTAAAACTAGATGAATCTATAGAACTGTAAATGTCAGAGGTTAGAAATTTTAAAAGAAAAATATTGCATTAAAGAATACAATTTTTTTACATTATTCTAATATGTGCAGTGAAGGAACGATTCACATATATTTTTTACTTATCCTTGCCAATATCTACAACGTCCATTGTTCAGTTCATTAAAATAGCATATTAGTTAAAGACAGTTTAAAGGTTTTAAACTGCACAATTAATAGACTACCCCACCATGCATGCATAGCAAAAAATTGCCTATTAAATGGACCCTTTCATTTGTAGACTATATATTGTCAGACACAGCTTTCTCTTTAAACAGATGGTTGGTATTAAACATGCAAATTAAAAGCAACAAATTCTAAATTCTATGGTCTTCAGAGAAATGACTAAACTTAGTAATGGTTGACTTTTTGTAATGCATTTTCTAATACTACAAAGATTAACCACTTAACACAATTCTGCGGAGTTCGGGCTTGCAAATCCAAACAGCGCCGAGACACTGCTATACTTTGGTCATATAGCTTGAGTACTATCGTACATACAGTATTTACTGTATTTTTAGCTATTCTTATCCTCAAGTATATGTTAGTATTTTTCAGGGCCACCACTAGGAATTTCAAGGCCCCATACTGGCAAAAATTTTAGGTCCCCTTGAGACTCCACCCAGGCTCCAACCCAGCTCTGCCTCCACCCCTCACACCCTCCACACTCTCACCGCCATTCTTGGAAAAAATGCACACACACACACACATATATAGTCATGGTCAAAAGTGTTGGCACCCTTGAAGTATTTCCCTCAAAATTAATAATACACTCCCTACACCGCCCATCTCCATAATACATTCTCTACACCACCTTTCTCCATAATATGGCTGCCCCATGTATAATAACCCTCCACACATGCTTCACCTCTGTATAATATACTCACACGCAATGTCCCTGTGTATATCCCCCCACACACTGCCCCTCTGTATAATATCTCTAACACACTTCTCCTCTGTATAATATCCCCGACACACTGCTCTTCTATATACCCCCCACTCTGCTCCTTTGTATAATATCCCCCCACATACTACTCCTCTGTATAATATTCCCACACACACACTGCTCTTCTGTGTAATATCCCCCACAGACACACACTGCTCCTCTGTATAATATCCCCCTGCACAAACTGCCACTCTGTATAATATCGCCACATACATTGCCCCTCTGTATAATATCCCTCAAGTATACTGCCCCTTTGTTTACTATAACCTCACACAAGCTGCCCCTCTTTATATATTTTATATATATATATATATATATACTGTATGTATATATATATATATATATATATATATATATCCTTTCACACACATACTGCCTCTCTGTATACTATCCCCTGCGCACACATTGCCCCTCTGTATAATATCCTCCTGGCATATATGTCCTCCTCCTGGTATATATGTCTCCTTTCTTTTATATATGTGCCCATCCTGATATATATGTCCCCATCCTGGGCCCTTCCTGGTATGTATGTCCCCGTGCTGGTTTATTGTCCCCTTCCTAGCATATATGTCCCCATCCTTGGACCCTCCCAGTATATATGTTCACATCTTGGTTTATTTGGCCTCATCCTGGTATATATATCCCATCCTGGGCCACTGCTGGTATGTATATCCCCCTCCTGGGCACATTCTGGTATTGTGTCCACATCCTGGTTTTTGTCCCCTTCCTGGTATATATGTCCTCCTATTTGTATATATGACCCTCCTGGTGCATATACAATATATCCCCCTCCTGGGCACATTCTGGTATATATGTCCCCATCCTAGTTTTTGTCCCCTTCTTTGCGCTATATAATTATTATTAATATTAATAATAATAATAATAATAATAATTGTATTCATTTATATAGCGCTATTAATTCCACAGCGCTTTACATACGTTGGCATATGTCCTGCTTTTTGTATATATGTCCCTTTTCTGGGCCTCTCCTCGTATATTTGTCTGCTGCAAAAATATAAAACAAACATTTTACTTAACCTCCCCGCTTCTCATGTCATGCGGCATCCCCTCTAAGCAGCAATGCATTTCAGCTGGATGTACGCCCTCTGACGTACATGCAGCTGAATCAAGGCAGGAGAAGGGGATGGCGGCCCCCCATCCCTGGCAGAGTAGCTAGGTGTTCGACTCAAGGAGGCAAAACTTCTGAATAGGCCCCTAACCAGGTAACCATGTTTACCCCTCTGTTACAGTCTGCACTCCTATAATTCCCATACAACCTGCAAACCCCAAGCACACACACATCCTGCACCACTCTCTCACAGCCTGCACCCTTCTGTCATACCCTGCACCTCTCTGTCACACTCTGCAGCCCTCTGTCACAGCCTGCACCCTTCTGTCACAGCCTGTACCCTTCTGTCACAGGCTGCACCCTTCTGTCACAGCCTGCACCCTTGGCACATACTTCCCCACTCTGTTACACCCTGCACCACCACTCTATCACACCCTGCACCCTTCTGTCACACTCTGCACCCCTCTGTCACACCCTGCACCCCGCTGCCACACCGTGCACCCCTGTCACACCTTGCACCCTCTTTCACAGCCTGCACCCCTCTGTCACAGCCTACACCCCTCTGTCATAGACTGCATCCCTGTCACACACTGCCCCCCTCTGTCACACCCTGCACCACCACTCAGTAGCACCCTGCACTCTTCTGTGTCACACTCTGCACCCATCTGTTACACCCTGCACCCCTCTGTCACACTCTCCCCTCCCCCTGTCACAGCCTACACCCCCCCATATCTTCCTCTTCCCTCATTACTTGTCACATGTGCCCTCATCTTCTACAGCTTCTCCTTTATCTCCTGACGCTTCCCACACAGGTCACATGGACTTGATGTCATCACAGGTCCTGCAGCACTTGCAGGTATTTTCTTCTGTCTGGGCAGGTTGAAGATTAGAGCTTCCCTGCCTCTGCAGCACGCTCATGTATGAAGACCCCCCCACTCCCTGGGTGGCAGTAGTACAGGGTGGGCCCCTCTATATGCGCTACTCACTGCCGCTCCTCTCACCTCCACGCAGCAACTGAGGTGAGTAGCGGGATCAGCTGAGCTGTCACTGAGGTTACCCGCGGCCACCGCTGGATCCAGTGACAGCGGGTAACCTCAGTGACAGCTCAGCCGATCGCGCGGCTGTCTTCAGTTGCTGTGTGGAAGTGACAGGAGCGGCTGTGTCTGCTGCAGCTCCGGTCACCGCCATGCAGCAGCGCTGGAAGCGACGCTGGAGCATCCTGGATTACGCCGGACATGGAGGGCTTTTTGGGGCTGATTAAAGTGGTTAACCAGGGTATATGTTTGTGTTTTTTATTTTTAATAAAGGATTTTTTCGGGTGTCTGTGTTTATTTACTGTAATTTACAGATTAATCATGGAAGGTGTCTCATAGACGCCTGACATGATTAATCTAGGACTTATTGGCAGCTATGGGCTGCCAATAACTCCTTATTACCCCGATTTGCCAACGCACCAGGGCAAATCGGGAAGAGCCGGGTACAGTCAGAGAACTGTCGCATCTAATATATGCGGCAATTCTGGGCGGCTGTTGGCTGATATTGTTAGGCTGGGGGGCTCCCCATAATGTGGAGCTCTCAATCCTGAGAACACCAGCCTTCAGCCGTATGGCTTTATCTGGCTGGTTTTAAAATTGGGGGGGACCGCACACCATTTTTTTTAATTATTTAATTATTTATTTCACTACACAGTATAGACACGCCCACCGGCTGCTGTGATTGGGTGCAGTGTGACACCTGTCACTCAGCGTGGGGGCGTGTCTCACTGTAACCAATCATAGGCGCTGGTGGGCGGGGATAGCAGGGAATACGAGATTGTTTAATGGGCGGCCGGCTTTTTCAAAATAGTAAAAGCTGCCGGAGCAGTGTGAATGCCGTGCAGCGCCGGGGATCGGGGATCGGTGAGTATATGAGAGAGGGCTGCTCAATTCAGTTACTCAGGAGTTTAGCGGTCACCGGTGAGTCCTTCACAGGTGACCACTAATCAGGATGCGACACAGGCAGAGCCGCAGCATGACAATGAAGTCGGGTGAAGTTCACCCGAGTTCATTCTGACAGTGCGGCTCTGTCTGTGTCTGCTGTCAGCGGCCATGTTGCAGAGCTGAATGGCAGATGACATAGTAAAAATGCATCCCTACACATTACACATGCTTGTCAAGTCAATAAATAAAAAAAAAAAAAAAAAGGTGCTCAATGCATACGTCACAGAACACATGATCTAAAGGAGCGCACACAAAATTGATCAATTTAACATAGACTACTAACGCTCGTGTGACAGCAAATGAACGACCTACGTGCAATCTCATAAGATCCCGTATGCAACCTGGGCGTGTCACATCGCAAATGCGATTGTACAACTAATTGCAACGTGTAAAGCAGGCTTAACTCCATTTATAGTCGATTGTATGGAATGTTGTAAACTATGGTGATTTTGAATGTTTATTGACCACAGCGAACATTCCATTTATAACACTGCTGTAATTTATGGAGAGACCCTGGTGTGGGTACATGTTTTTAAGTATGTTTTAATTGTTTATGCAATTCAATAAAATTCTATTTATTTATATGATAGTTGGGTGTGCTTCCCGGTTATGCAGTACTTATTTTCTCTTCCCCTTCAGATGTTGTTAATACTGCTTGTGGCAGCACCCCATTAATACTACAAGTTTATATATATTGCTGTGCACCCAACTCCTTAGTGACAAACTACCTGTGAACGCCGGCAGAGCTCTGGCATTCACATGAGATCAGAATTTCTGCTGTTCAGAGCAATTAGGAAGCATCACTCTGAACATCAGAAGTGATTTGACAGTGTCATCTTCAAGTCTCCACAGGGGACTAGTAGAAAACAATAAAAAGTAAAAAAACAAGTTTTTAAAATAGGTAAAAAGTAAAAAAACCCCCATAAAAGTAGAATTTACCCATCTTTTTCCCCATTGAAAATAAAATAATAATAAAAAAGACCATATATGTGGTATCACCGTGTTCAGAAATGCCGGATCTATCAAAATATAATATAAATTAATTAAATAATTAAATAGCAGAACGGACAAAAAAAAACAACAAAATTTCAAAATTAAGGTTTTTTGGTACCCCCAAAATTGCAATAAAATGCAATGCAATAGCAGGCGATCAAAACTTAACATCTACCCAAAAAAAGGCATATTTAAAAACATCAGCTCAAAAAGTAAGCCTTCACTTAGCCTCAGGTCCAGAAAAATTAGAACATTATGGGTCACTGAAAATGGAGACAAAAGCGCAATTCTTTTTTTGACAAATTTCTGATTTTTTTTTCACCACTTAAATAAATAAACTTTACATGTTTGTTATCTACGATCCTATATTCACCTGATAAATAATATTGTTTTACCATGTAAAGAACCGCACTTAGATTTTTTTTTCCATTTTCCAGTACAAGATACTGTAAACTGAATGGTGTTAATCAAAAGTACAATTTGTCCCACAAAAACAAGCCCTCATATTAATATTGAGCAGAATTAAGTCAGCTGACATCCCTCTATATATTGTAAGAACCCCCACACAGCCCCCTTATATATCATATAAGTCCGCACACAGCCCCCTTATATGCTGAGCCCTTACACAGGCCCCTACATACATTCATTGCTATGAGAGCGTATCCCTTGCATTGGTGAACCCATGTTTTTTAGCATGATATTTTTTGAGTTATTTTAAAGAAATGGAATAAAAGTTGTTTTTATAACATCCTGGATGAGTTGCTGGAACCACAAACTAGGAATCAAGTTCCCTGCACCGCCCTGGATTGATTAGATTCCTCCAGACTTTACACATGCTGTGGCATGGTGAGCGGATGATATTTTGTTTTTCTGTTGTGAGGCCCCTACATACAGTATGAACAGCCATATAGCCCTTCCAAATAATACAGTCTGTGACCCGCACATATCTCCCTATGTACAGTATGAGCCCCAACAAAGCCTATCTATATACAGTGTGAGCCCTCACATAGCCTTTTTATATACAATCTTACCCTCACATAGCGCTATATACAATATGAGCCCCACATAGCCTCTTTATATAAAATGTGAGCCACTACAAAGCCTCTCTATCTACAGTATGAGCCCTCAGCCTCCTACACACAATATAACACCCCACATAGCCTCCCTTTATACAATGTGAGCCTCACATAGCATCTCTTTATAGAGTATGAGCCTTCACATAGCCTCCTACATATAATATAAACCTCGACAAAACCTCTCTATATAGTGTGAACTCCCACATAGCCTCCCTATATACAATATGAACCCCTTCACATAGCCTTCTGTATACCTTATTAACCCCCACATCTTTCTTTATATACAGTGTAAGCCACCTTATAGCCTCTCTATATACACTGTGAGTGTCACAAGGGACTATGGGGATAGCGGGAAACCGGGGCCTCTACACTGACCCTCAGACTAGGGGGTACTGTCTTATCCTTATTTTCAGAGATACACATAATGGGGGGATGCTTGAGTCTCCTTCCTGGCCCTGCTCCTGACCAGACCTGATCTTATGCCCCCTCCATCTACCTTAGGGGGGCCAGGAGAGGTGTGTGATAGAACCCACAGAAATAGATAATCATGGAAAGCCAAAACTCTGTCACATAGCATACACACACACACACACACACACACAGAGGTATAAGACAACAAGCGATTAGGAAGAATACAAGAGCAGGGTGGAAACAACAGACAATGGATAAACTCCACAACAACACCAAGCACAGGCTTTTCTTTCTCCAGCAAATCTGGGACAGCACATAGACCAATACAGCAGAAGCTATAGTTGGCGTGGGTGGAAGATTTCCTCTAACCTAACTGTGAGGAGCAGATGTGATATGCTTCTTTAGAACATGTGATCCTTGAAGCCTAAAAAGCAGGCTAGCAGCAGTTAACTCTTGCTAGCCTGTCTATGACTGAGCATGTCGCGGGCGGAGGAGGGGACGCTGCGCTCTCCCACTGCTCGGGTCCGGCTGCTGCTGCGGCCGCTGCTGCTGCTCGGTGGTGGCTCGAGCGGTGGGCCGGATCCTGGGGACTCGAGCGGCGCTCCTCGCCCGTGAGTGAAACAGGGGGGGTGATTGGTTGTGGGGGTTTTGATTATGGATATTGTCCGTGACGCCACCCACGGTTGTGGTGATTTTGGTGACACCACCACTGCTCTAGACGGGGATCCCGGGAGCGGTGACTGAGAGCAGCTTGGTTGTTAGTTCTCCCCTCCGTGGGTAGGGGGTTGGTTGTCCCGGGGCCCGGTGATGGGGTAGGGATGGATGGCAGGCGGGTTACGGAGCCTGGCGAGGTGCAGGGTCGCGGGGGCAGCGCTGTGCCGCACGGCACGGTGGTACTCACTCAGCCCAATGATGAAGACACAGTCTCGGTAAAACACACGGCTGGATGGATGGGTCCCACAGACGGCTGCGGTGTTGTTGCTCCCGGCATGTTGGTGGTGACTGCCTTTCCCTGCACCTAAGATGTCTGTACGGTTCCAATGGGTTCCCACCGGTAACCCGCTCCCCGGCTTGGATAGGGGCCGGAGGAGCCCCTTTTGTCCGCAGGCGCTGGCCCTGAGAAACGGTTGCCTTGGCGGTGGCGGTCTCTCTCTCACTCGGTTGGACGGTTTCCTTCTGTCGGGACTTGACTGTTTGGAAACCCAGGAGGTCCCCTTCACTAACGGATTTGGCAAATTCACGGCGACTCCTAGCCTTGCCGAGGTCCGAAAAGCCCCTGCCAGATGGTGCTGACTTCTCTTTGTGTACCGGTCTGGTACCGCCGGGCCACCACCCGTCCACGGTCCTTACGGTAAACTCCAATCGGCCACTCCTGCAGACGGTCACCACCGTCTGCCAACCTTGCTGATCTGTCCGGGCCACACACCCGGACCAACTTCAGGCTGCTCACTTACTACTCCCTTCTGCTCACTTTCACTTCTCCAACTGTCCTCACTCCTCTCCAAAACTAATCTGCCTGGTTTTCCCGCCTCCACGACTGTGAACTCCTCAGTGGGCGGGACCAACCGCCTGGCCCACCCCCTGGTGTGAACATCAGCCCCTGGAGGAAGGCAACAAGGGTTTTGTGTTCTGGCTTCGGTGTGCCTGCAGGGAGTGTGGGGTGTGTGGGTGTTGTGCTCTGTGGCCCCTGGCTTGTCCAGGGCGCTACATTCCCCCTTAGTTAAATGCAGACCGTCCGCGGGCTGCCCATCCATCACCAGTTTTATTTTCACCAACTGTAAAGATAAAAAACGGTAACAGACATACAAGTATAATAACATCTTCCCACATCAGGAGGTACTCTTACTTAAACATTACTAACAGTTGCAAACGGTTACGGCTTCCGCTCTCTCCCACCCAAGCAACCTGGCCCTGATGCTACCCCTAAACAAACAGGCAGCACCCCTTGACCCCAGTCCTGCACAAGTTGCCCGAGCGGGTCCTGTCCTTTTCAGGGGACCCACGTCCATGGGGAACCCCTGAAACCCCCAGAGGATTGCCACCGGTCCGGTGGTGGCTGGGCCCCAGCCTGCTCCACTGTGGGCCCTTCCTCCAATCTGCCTCTACGGAGGCGGTAACGGTGGGAGCTGTAACAAACATTTTTATTTACATGCCACTAGTTTGTGGTTGCCCTGCAAGTTCTCGGGCCTGTTCATAAGTAGTTTCTTATGTAAAATGGTGAAGGGGGTCCCAACGGGGACCAGCTGCCGGCTACGACCGGTTTCAAATCAAGGTTGACAATCAGGTAACTTTCTTCTGTTTCATTCACTTTTCATTTTCAAACTTTAAAACACACACATGTAATCTCTCCCCTTTAAAGAGTAGTTTCCATGTACCTAAGTGGGGGTTTACCTAGGTTGGGACGAGTGGACCTCCGGGGTCCAGTGTCAGTAGGGTTTGGCAGTGGGGCGGAGGGAACAATCAGTTCCTCTCCCCTGCTATCATGTGGGGCAGGCGGAGGCATAGGGGAGTTGGGCACAGGTTCATCCCTGGGCACTGGCACTGGCTCACGGTTGACCGCCTCCATCACTTCTTCATCCACGGGTTGTGGGAACAGTATTACTGGAAGAATCACCGCGCCATTCTGTGTAGGCCAGTCCACTGGGAAGTCACCCATCACTGTGTGGATTACCTCTTTTGCCTTCTCCGCTGGTGGAGGAGCCGGAACTTCAGCCGCTGCTCTCAATGCTGGTGGGCACTTCTTTAGATGGTCCCGGGAAACCATGGCCAAGGTGCCCCCTTGGTCACGACTGATCTGGTAGGCCTTCCCATCTTCCCAGCCTGTGGGCTGTATCACATATGGAGTTTGTTCCCATTGATCATGGAGCTTGTGGGTCCTTCTCTTCCGCTTCAGTACTACATCTCCAGGCTGGAAAGGGCCAGCAGACGCCTTCTGGTTGAAGCACTGCTCCTGTTGTTCCCAACTGCGACTCAATTTCTTCTCAACATATTCTTGGATCTGGCGGTATTGCGTCCTCCGCCGAGTTTCCCATCCAGCTGTCGAAGGGAGTGCTTCTGGGGCTTCCAATCCCATATCTAGATCCACCGGTAGCCGGCCGGGGTGAGCCCTCATCAGGTACGCTGGGGTGCATTTCGTTGAGCTGGAAGGGATATTGTTGTACATATCGACCAAGTCAGGCAACCTCTCCGGCCACAGGTTCCGCTCTTCTAGCGGTAACGTCTTGAGGAGGCCCAGGACCAGGTGGTTCATCTTTTCACACATGCCGTTGGTTTGGGCATGGTAAGGCGTGGTCCGGATCTTCTTGCAGCCATACAACTGGCAAAACTCATGGAACACCTCCGCTTCAAAGGCCGGGCCTTGGTCGGTAAGCACCTTCTCAGGGTATCCATGTGGTCGGCAGAAGTAAGCCTGGAACGCTCTAGCGGCGGTGCGGCCAGTTAGGTCTTTGACTGGGACAACCACCATGAACCTTGAATAGTGGTCTACCATGGTTAGAGCGTAGGTGTACCCACTTCGGCTGGGGGTGAGCTTTACATGGTCCAGGGCGACCAGCTCCAGCGGTTGGTGTGTAACGATCGGGTGTAGGGGTGCCTTCTGGCTGGCCTCATCCTTCCTTCTCAGCGGGCAAGGGCCACACTCTCGGCACCAGGCCTCTACAGATTCCCGCATTCCACTCCAATAGAACCGCTCTCTCAACAGCATCTCCAGTTTCTTCCATCCGAAGTGCCCAGCACCATCATGGTACGCTTGTAGAACGGTGGGTACGTTAGCTTGGGGAATCACCAACTGGCGGATTTTCTCATGAGTCTTCGGGTTGATCAGCTCACGGTACAACTTTCCCTGGTGTAGGTATAGCCGGGTCCGTTCTCGCCACAGACGTTGGGCTTCAGCCGGGGCGGCAGGGTCTATCCCAACAGCGCCTTGCTCCACCAAGATCCTGACTAGGCGGACAGCGGGGGCCAGGTCTTGAGCTTCTTGCCACTCCTGACTGGGCAGCGGGTCCAGGTTCACCCATTGTTGGGAGACATGCACCTTCCCAGTTGGCGGCCGGTGAAATGCAGGCAACTCGATCTCTTCGAGGTCGTCATCCTCGCACCCTTCTTCCGAAAGGTGGGGCATCCGAGAGAGTGCATCAGCATTAACGTTGGCACGGCCGGCCCTGTATTTGATGGTGAAATCATAGTTGGCTAGCCTTGCCACCCATCGCTGTTCCAACGCGCCCAGCTTGGCTGTGTCCTGGTGGGTCAGCGGATTGTTGTCCGTGAAAGCAGTGAATTTTGCTGCTGCCAGGTAACGGCGTAACCGCTCGGTGATAGCCCACACCAGCGCCAGGAGCTCCAGCTTGAAAGAGCTGTAGTTCTCAGGGTTCCTTTCAGTCGGCCGGAGCTTTCGGCTAGCATAAGCAATCACTTTCTCCTTCCCATCTTGGACCTGGGATAGGACTGCCCCCAAGCCCACATTGCTGGCATCGGTGTAGAGGATGAATGGGTGGTTGTAATCAGGGTATGCTAGGATCTCCTCTCCGGTCAAGGCCGCTTTCAGCTGGCGGAAGGATTCCTCATGCCTCTCTTCCCACACCAGTGGGGCTCCGAGGGGTCTACCACCTTTGGTCTGTCCCACGAGGAGGTCTTGCATGGGGGCAGCCATCTTCGTGTATCCCTTGATGAAGCGACGGTAGTACCCCACCAGACCCAGAAACTGCCTTACTTCCCTCACTGTGGTCGGTCTCGGCCAGTCTTGGATGGCAGTGATCTTCTCGGGGTCGGGGGCAACACCTTCTGAACCCACCACATGCCCTAGGTACTGCACTTTGGGTTTCAGCAGATGACACTTGGAGGGCTTCAACTTTATCCCGTATTTGGCAAGGGACGCGAACACCTTGGCTAGGTGCTCCAAGTGGGCTTCATATGTCTGTGAGTACACAATCACATCATCCAGGTACAATAGGACGGTCTCAAAATTCAAATGCCCCAGACAGCATTCCATCAGCCGTTGGAAGATTCCAGGGGCATTGCACAGCCCAAACGGCATACTGTTGAATTCACAGAGCCCCATTGGGGTGGTGAAGGCAGTTTTCTCCCGGTCTTCGGGTGCCACAGCCACTTGCCAGTACCCGCTGGTGAGGTCAAGGGTAGAGAAGTAGTTCGCGGTTCTCAGTGCGGCCAAGGACTCTTCAATACGGGGCAGTGGGTAAGCATCTTTATGCGTGATCTGGTTAATCTTCCGGTAATCCACACACATCTGCATAGTGCCATCCTTCTTCTTAACCAGTACCAGCGGGGCGGCCCAGGGACTACAGCTGTCCCTGATAACCCCTGCCTCCCTCATGTTCTTCAACATGTCCTTGGCACATTGGTAGTGTGCAGGGGGAATAGGCCTGTACCTCTCTTTGATAGGGGGGTGTTCACCGGTGGCGATATGGTGTTGGACCCCTTTAATCTGCCCAAAGTCTAGGGGATGTTTGCTAAAAACTAGCTCATACTCCCGTACCACCCGGTAGACCCCTTCTTTATGATGTGCAGGGGTATCGTCAGTGCATACGTGTAACTGTCGGTGCCACTCATCTAACTCCCCTTGGGGCGGGTGAGTGCCGGCAGTAGGTGGTGAGATTGGGGGAACTGCCTCGCGGATGGTGTGGGGATCCAGAGTGAGCAACTTGGCAAGTGTAGCGTACCGGGGAAGCCTGACTTCTTCCTCCCCACAGTTCAGCACCCTCACTGGCACTCTCCTCTTCTTTACATCTACCACCGCCCGGGCGACCGTTACTGTGGGCCAGGGTTCGAAGGGCGTGGGTTCTATCATGGCAGGGTAGTCACGCCCCTGGGGCCCTACTGCTGCCCTACACCAAATCATCATCTCGCTCCTGGGAGGCACAATCAAGGGGGCAACATCCATCACTCTCACCCCACCAATCTCTCCTCCTGTCGAGTTCACATGCTGACGGTACATCAAGGCTCGGATCTCACGCTGCACAGCTCTCTGTCGGCTCCCCACCGCCATGGCGGCCAGCTGCTGCAGTAGAGTCAGCACATCACTCATACAGTGCTCCATCACATTGTTTCCTAGCACTATATTCGGGTTATGATCACTGGGTTCATTCATTATCACAATCATACCCTGGTGTTGCAGTTCAGCTCGCCCCACGGTCATGGCCACTTGTTTGTATCCCACTTGGGTAAATGGGAGTCCATCAGCAGCAATCAGTGTTATACTGGCATCCGGGGGAGCCAGCTCGTCTGTCCCCCAATACCGTTGATACAATGTGTATGGTATGGTGGTTACCTGTGATCCAGTGTCCAGGAGAGCCATCTCCGGTATGCCATCCACAGCCACGGTGATGATGGGTCGGGCCCCGATGTATCGGTCCCGCCAGTCTGGGGGGCCATGGGTTTCTACTCCTGAGGATTGGCCCGTGGCCCCAGGGGTTGCTCGTTTAACGGACACCGTCGGGAGTAGTGGCCGGGTTTGCTGCACCTGTAACAAATTGGGGGTCCATACCGTGAGTCATTGGTTCTTCTCCGCTGCATCCAGGGGACGTCCTCAGGACGGTCGGCGAGCTGTATCTTTGCCGGAGGCTGGGATCTGGTCAGAGGCTAGAGTGCGGCGAGGATCTTGGCGAGGTCTCCATCCATGAGGCGGACCTGGGCAGCCAGTTCTTCCATCGTGCTGCTTGGAGCTGTAGGTACTGGAGATGCTGGTAGGGCAGGGGCCACCACGACGGGGGCCGTCTCAACTGGCCATGGGGCTGGTTCCAAGACTTCCGAAGCTGGGGGTTGCAGGGCTTTAATGGCCAGTTCCTTTAACACAGCAAAGTCCACATCAGGGTGTTCTAGGGCCCACAGCCGGAGTTGTTTGCGATCCTCGGAGGACCTCATCCCCTGCACAAATTGCTCTACTAACATTTTGTTGCTGTCCGCCTCATTGATGGTGTCTACCCGCTTCAGTGTGCGGAGGGCGGTTTGCAGACGTAAAGTGTAGTCCCGAATACTGTCCACAGGCCGTTGCCAACATTGGTAAAACTGCATCCTCAGCTCGGCTTCGGTACGGGTCTCAAAGGCAGTCTGTAGTTTCTCAAAGATGGTGGCTACAGAGGACCGGTCCCCCTCGGCCCAGGTCTCCGCCTCCTGCTCAGCCGCGCCGGTTAGCTGCCCCAGCACTACTGCTGCACGTTGCTTATCAGTCAGGGGGTACAATTCTAGGAGCAGGCTAAGCTTCTTCCGGAAGACCTGTAACGCATCAGGTTTCCCGTCGTACTGCGGCAGCCAGGTAGCTCCGGGCACATAGGGCAAGGAGAACGGCATCGCCTGAGCGAGAGCTGGGACCGCGGCAGCCCCTGCCAGCGCAGCCGGGACCTGGGCAGGCCCATCCCCATCCACAGGTGCCACTGCGGCTGCGACCGCCGCTCCTCCAGCAGCTCCGTCGGGCGCAGACATCTGGTTTCCGTCCCCCTTAGCCTCTTTCCGGCTCCTCCTCTATCGGGGCGGGGTTTAGGCTTTCGCGCCTTCACTACTCGAGGAGACGCTCGAGTGGGAACTCTTCGCGCCCAAGATGGCGGCTTTTCAAATTTTCCGGCCAGACACCTCCGGCGGTCACACAAGGTGCACTTCCACCAGTCGGTAGAATGGTAGGATCCTGTTCGTGATGCCAAGTTGTTGTGGGCGGAGGAGGGGACACTGCGCTCTCCCACTGCTCGGGTCCGGCTGCCGCTGCTGCTGCGGCCACTGCTGCTGCTCGGTGGTGGCTCGAGCGGTGGGCTGGATCCCGGGGACTCGAGCGGCGCTCCTCGCCCGTGAGTGAAACAGGGGGGGTGATTGGTTGTGGGGGTTTTGATTATGGATATTGTCCGTGACGCCACCCACGGTTGTGGTGATTTTGGTAACACCACCGCTGCTCTAGACGAGGATCCCGGAAGCGGTGACTGGGAGCAGCTTGGTTGTTAGTTTTCCCCTCCGTGGGTAGGGGGTTGGTTGTCCCGGGGCCCGGTGATGGGGTAGGGATGGATGGCAGGCGGGTTACGGAGCCTGGCGAGGTGCAGGGTCGCGGGGGCAGCGCTGTGCCGAACGGCACGGTGGTACTCACTCAGCCCAATGATGAAGACACAGTCTCGGTAAAACACACGGCTGGATGGACGGGTCCCACAGACGGCTACGGTGTTGTTGCTCCCGGCAGGTTGGTGGTGACTGCCTTTCCCTGCACCTAAGATGTCTGTACGGTTCCAATGGGTTCCCACCGGTAACCCGCTCCCCGGCTTGGATATGGGCCGGAGGAGCCCCTTTTGCCCGCAGGCGCTGGCCCTGAGAAACGGTTGCCTTGGCGGTAGCGGTGTCTCTCTCACTCGGTTGGACGGTTGCCTTCTGTCGGGACTTGACTGTTTGGAAACCCAGGAGGTCCCCTTCACTAACGGATTTGGCAAATTCACGGTGACTCCTAGCCTTGCCGGGGTCCGAAAAGCCCCTGCCAGATTGTGCTGACTTCTCTTTGTGTACCGGTCCAGTATCGCCGGGCCACCACCCGTCCACGGTCCTTACGGTAGACTCCAATCGGCCACTCCTGCAGACGGTCACCACCGTCTGCGCCAACCTTGCTGATCTGTCCGGGCCACACACCCGGACCAACTTCAGGCTGCTCACTTACTACTCCCTTCTGCTCACTTTCACTTCTCCAGCTGTCCTCACTCCTCTCCAAAACTAATCTGCCTGGTTTTCCCGCCTCCAGGACTGTGAACTCCTCGGTAGGCGGGACCAACCGCCTGGCCCACCCCCTGGTGTGAACATCAGCCCCTGGAGGAAGGCAACAAGGGTTTTGTGTTCTGGCTTTGGTGTGCCTGCAGGGAGTGTGGGGTGTGTGGGTGCTGTGCACTGTGGCCCCTGGCTTGTCCAGGGCGCCACAAGCACACAGCTGGTCGACGACCAAGTCTGCCTGTATGGATCAGAAACACCAGAGAAACTATTGGGCAGAGTGTCAGATTCTGCAATGGGATCAGGTTTTAATGCCACCAAGAAGTTAGTGAGTTTTGGGAAAAACTCCTTGTGACAGTGAGACCACACATAACCTTCCTATATGCAGTAGGAGTCCCCTTCACATAGCCATCTATATGCAGTATGAGCCACTAAACAGCCTCTCTGCTTACAGTATGAGCCCCCGCATAGCCACCTACATACAGTATAAGTGTAACGCCCTTACCGATGTACCTGTACTAACCTGCTCGTCTTCCCTGGCGAGGGCGCCAGCACACTCACCTTCGCGGCCACTCAGTGGTAGCTACTCCATCCTCGGTCCCTGCTCTGCTGCCGACTCCCGGGATCTGCGTATGTGACGCCCTGGACCCTAGGGGTCACAAGTCACAACATCACCACATACACCCCCAAACTAGAAAGGTACCATCAGTCAACCACAAAGACCTGATTGCCTCCCTCAGTGTTAGACAGGCACACCAGGTGGGTGGAGTCAGGCAGAAAGATTTGCCCCCCGAGGAGTCTGCTGGCCTGAGGCAGGAAAACACAAACAGTTAAGTTCAGTGAGGAGTGGAGTGCAGGACAGTGGAGTGGATAGTTGGTCCAGAACAGTCAAGCAGGCAGATGGCAGTGACCACCTGCAGGAGACCGGGAACACAACCAGCGGAACCGTAAGGGACCGGGACAGGGTAGTGGCCCACCAGAACCGAACCAGGGAGCTAACAGGGTACCGGAGCACCAGGCAGGGTACTCAGACCCCGAACTAGGCTATATGCCACCACTATAGTCGAATTAACTGATTGCGGTCTGGACCTCAGGGGTTCATTCCCACCAAAGTCCCGTTTGATGGCAACAGCCCAACCCGTCCGCATAGTAGCCACCGCCAAAGGCCAGAGATCCAAGGGCCAGCGCCTTCGGGCAAAGGAGCTCCTCCGACATCTACACGCCGGGGAGCGGACTATCAGTGCTCTGGCACAGTGGTCAAACTACAACATAGGTGCAGGAGAAAGGTGGACATTGCCAACCCGACTAGGAAGCTGCAGCCGGCTGCGGGCCCTGTTCATACCTTCGTTTGGTTTACCAGTGACTCTGTGTGGTTTACTCGTGAGTACACCAGTATCATCAGGCACCGCACCGCGCTGCACCGCAACCCTGCGCCTTGCACCCTGGCCCTCGCACCACCAACACCCCCTACCCAAGGAGGGGTCAACACCTAGCTGCGCCACTGCATCGCTCCCAGGAGTCCCCATACCTTCACAGCAGCGGGGGTGTCCACCATCACCACAACCCGTGGATGGCGTCACGAACAATCACCCCAAAACCAAATACCCGCATTCCCCCATGTGTAACGCCAACCCCCTTGCAGAGCGACGGGACCCCCGGGTCCATGAGATGCTCAAGCCATCACCCATAGAACGCAAGCACGGATCCGAGTGGCTCGGCGGCCGCAGCCGAGGCCGCGGGGCGGTACACGTACGTGTGCCGCTCCCGTTCCAGTAGCCACCGCTGCTCGGGTCCAGACCTTCAGGGGTGGTGGCTCGAGGGTCTCCTTACCCGGGGGTCTCGCGGACATGCCGAATAAATGTGGGGTCCTCTATGTATGGACGGGGCCGTATTGAGTTTGTGACGCCAACCACGGTGTGTGGTGAGGTAGGACACCACCGCATCAAAAGGTACACTGTCCCAATGGGGAACTAAACTGTGTGGTAGCCAGGAACCGCTACCACTGCTGCATGGGGCCATATGGCTCACTTTTGCCCCGAGGATTGGCATTCCGGGACCAGCTGCAATATATCCCGGAGCTTTGGACTTCCATCGGGAACGGAGGTGGTATAGCAGGTACTACCGCTGCTCCAGGGAGCGGCGCCGGCCGGTACACTCACCTCACATAGGAAACAGGCTCCATCTCCAGGCAGGTCAATGTGGTTGAGTCGGTATGGGTACCTTTCTCCCGGCGTGGTGCTATACGGGCAGCTCAGGCCCACACCACGGCCACCAGTCTCCGTACCTCCGCCTTCCTCCGCCTTCCACTCCATCACCTGTTGCAGTGACTGCGACTGCACCAGGACACAGAATCTCGCCAGCTCCCGCTCCAACCAGGCAGCGGTTCCAATCAGTAGGCAATCTGATTCCTGCTCCTCCGCAGGGATCACCACTCCGCCTCGGGGCGCCGCCGCTCCAGTGGTCGGCGCAGCCCCAGCATTAGATTTTGCAAAGGACATCTTCCCGCTTCTCCCCCTTGGTCATTTTCTGTCACTCCTCTTTTAGGCCTGTAAGTTTCGTTTTGCGACTTCCGGCCTCACTTTCCGGCCGCGTTCCCAGGGGGCGTAACTTAGTGTTATGATCTGGAACCATGGAAGACCACCATAAATCATTGGTAAAAGGTGGCAAGAGCATTGGCAACTAATCTGGCCGCCATCCCCTTACTAACCATCAACACTAGAAGTAGCCGAGGGGTGAAGTAACATCCTGTGCACTGCGAAACCAGCCGGAGAACTAGCTATCCTAAAGGAAGGAAAGATGAATAACTCTCTGCCTCAGAAAATAGATAAAGAATAGCAAGCCCACCACATTCAAAGACTGCGGCGATATAGGAAAACATAATACACAGATACATGATAGGATTAGCAAAAGGTGAGGCCCTACTGACTAAATAGGACAGGATAGGAAAGGGACTGATGGTAACCAGAGAAAAACCCTACAAAAATCCAAAAACCTGATAGTACAAAAAGCCCTCAGATCGCTAGATCTGAACTCCGTCCTATACCAGGCGCTCTTGTCATACCAATGAACAGAAAGCAGAAACCATTACAAATTCAAGAAGCAACAAACACATGGACTTATAGGAGCAATACTCCAAACATAGCTGCAGGGAGCTTCCCAGCTAAGCAACTGAGAGGGAAGATTCCTGCATGCAAAAAAACTGACAATAACCGCAGCAAATGACAAACTCAGATAAGAGCAAAAAGAACCAAACAACAAATAAAGAGACAAGCACTTTTCTGGGGTAGATGTGGTCTGGAGCAGGATGAAGCAGGCTGGTGAACAAAGAACAACTGACATCCGGCATAGCCTGCCGGCAGACCAGGGTTTAAATAGGCAGAGAGTTAGCAATAGAAACGCCCATTGCTCAACACACCTGGTCTCTGTCCAAACCATTCCTGGCACAAGAGGGAGCCTCACAGCAGCAAAAGCATAACTGACATTCACAACAGCTTCGGCTTTCGCGCCCTTTTCGCAGGGAAGAAGACGCTGGGCTGTAGTTTTCACGCCAAAACGGCGACCAAAAAGGCGACTTCTGAAAAGTTTGCAACGGATCACCACTAACTGTCCAATACAAGGCGCACTTCCACCAGGTAAGTGGATGGGTAACTATCCTGTTCGTGACGCCAAGTTTCGGGGTGTGCCGCCCCCGTGCCAGCAGCCGCTGCTGTTCGGGTCCGGACCTTAGCTCGAGGGTCTCTGGACACGGCAAATAAATGGGGGGTCGCATATGTACAGATGGGGCCGTATTGCGTTTGTGACACCACCCACGGTGTGTGGTGAGGTAAGACACCACCGCTGCTGTGACGGGGCACCCGGGGGAGATGTTGCCCAGCGAGTTGTTAACCCCTCCGTGGGCAGGGATGGTAGCCCCGAGACCTGGTTAGTGCGTGCAGGGGATGACGACCGCAGGGTGGGCTGGTATACTCACAGTTATAAACACACACAAGTCTCTGGTAAACCAAGGTGGTGGTGGCCTGTGCCGCGGCCGGTTGCGTTCTGGTCCCCCACCCGGCTGGTGGTCTCTATCCTGACACATAGGCCTGACCTCTACTCCACACTGAACTCTAGACAGGACTTCTTTACTTTCCCGCCCTGGGCTGTCTAGACCCCTGGGTGGGCGTGCACCAACTGCCTGTCCATGCCCACTGGTGTGTCTATCTTCCCCTAAGGGGGGTGATTAGGGAACGGTGTTGTGCGGGGGCCTATTTGTGACTACCTGGTTTTGCTAGGGCTTCACATATGCAACACAGGTTTCCTGGCAGCAATCTTAGGGCACACCTTTTCTTATTCTTAAAGAGACAGCACGCCCTAACCCGAAAGTGCCTCTCAGCCTATGCCAATGAGCCATCAGGCATTTAAGGCTCCCTTAAGTTAGGTACCTGGAAAACATGGTTTATTCCTCGATATGCATTGCTAGTTGTTCAACTTCCTTACTAAAGTGCAGCTGTGGTGTTACTTACCTGTAGTTCCGACTGCTGCTGCTGCATTCAATATTGTCCAAACCTGCTATCCCAGCTGCTGCTGCTGCATCTACCACATTGGCCAAACCTGCTGTACTTGCTGCTGCTGTACCACATTGGCAAGACCTGATGTATTGGTCGCTGCTGCATTGTACCACATCAGCCAGACCTGCTGTACAGCCACTCCTGCTGCATCATTTCATAATGGCTGAGCCTGCCACATTAGCCATCTGCAACTGCCTCATCATAGACAGTGTCCATACCCCTGGGGTCAGCTGTTGCAGCACCGAGTCTCCTTTAGTGGCACCTGGTTTCTACTTGCAGCCAAATCTACCCTAATCACTACATTTGAGGAGGATTAGTTTTCCCCCGACGCAGCCATCCTAGTGACATCAGTGCTGATGCGCGATGGTTTGCACTTGACTACTGCATTCTATCTAGAGGAAGTTATCCTTCCTTGGGCAGATACTTACAGCGCAGTCATGGTGTGGGCGTGTACTACAGGAGGCACATGCTATGTGATCAACTTTAAAAGGAGGAAAAGGTCCTATACTTTGCACACAGCACAGAACGGACATCACAGAATTTCTTCTGTTATAAGATTTTATAAGGTAGGAATAGCTTGAGGCTTGTAAGTCATTTTGAGTAAAGATTACAATGCAGAAATTTATTTTCCTGTTACTATATTACCATAGTTGGTTTGCTCTATAGATCATTTGCTGACCCGATAATTCCATCAACGAAATGCTTCAGGAGGCCAAGGAGTATTATTCAACCATAAGGTCAGAGTGTGGTTATTGAGAGGTATTGCGTTGCCGTGGATTTGCCCCCCCTCCCATTTGGGATAACATATGGTATTCTTTAATAGAGATGAGCCACCCCCCTAGAGTTTGAGTTCGGTTCGGTTCGTCGAACAGAGGACAAGTTTGTCGAACGTTCGACGAACCGTTCGACGAACCATTCAAACCCCATTGAAAACAATGGCAGGCAAACACAAACACATAAAAATACATTATACATGTACACATACAGTTAATAAACATTGCCATAACACTTACAGGTCCCTGCGACGCATCCTGCGTTCTGTCTCGCGCCTCTTTTCCTTCCGATAATCACTGTGTCCTCCCGGTAACCAGCACTGATGATAGGACCTTCTGTGACGTCAAAAAAAGCATGTGACCAGTCACGTGTCTATTATCTCATTGGCTACAGATTGGTCACATGACTAGACATCATGCTAGGTCCTGTCAGTGCATCTCTCTGGTACGCGGTGATCGTTCCAGCATCTCCGTATACCGGCGAAATGCTCTGGCACATGGTCGGCCATTGCTATAGTAACGGTGGCAGCGGTGACATCACCGCTTACAGCCCGCAGCCTCTGCTCACTCACTGAATGATTAGCCTGCACGGAGCAGCAGCGTTCTTCCTCCCATGCAGTGCTGTCTGATGTAGCAGAGCTGCATGGGTTAATTGACAAAAAAGACAGATGACCAGGATTGTAGAGCGCTGACAGGGAGTAATAAACATGGAGTCTCTAATGTGTCTGAGTATTTATTTCTATTAAAGTATTTTTTCTCTGTGTGGTGTCTTTTTTTTAACCCTTTATTGGAGATTCCTAATGGCCGGGTCAAACTTGCCTGACATTAAGAATCTCTGGCTTAATACTAGCTAGTAAAACAAAGGTAGTATTAACCCATTATTACCCAGCAAGCCACCCGGCTTCAGGGCTGCTGGAAGAGTTGGATACAGCGCCAGATGATGGCGCTTCTATGAAAGCGCTATTTTCTGGGGCGGCTGCGGACTCGCAGCAGAGGGGCCCAGAAAGCTCGGGCCAACCTGTGCTGCAGATTCCAATTGCCAGCTGCCTAGTTGTACCTGGCTGGACACAAAAATGGGGCGAAGCTCATGTCGAGTTTTTTTTAATTATTTCATAAAATTCATGAAAAAATTAAAAAAAGGGCTTCCCTATTTTTTTAGTTCCCAGCCGGTTACAAATAGGCAGCTGGAGGTTGGTGTCAGCCGTACATGCCTGCTGTACCTGGCTAGCATACAAAAATATGGCGAAGCCCACGTCACTTTTTTGGTGGGCAAAAAACTCCTGCATACAATCCTGGATGGAGTAAGCTGAGCCTTGTAGTTCTGCAGCTGCTGTCTGCTCTTCTACATACACTAATGAATGGAGCATGCTGAGCCTTGTTGTTCTGCAGCTGCTGCCTGCTCTCCTCCATACAGACAGGCAGCAGACAGCAGCTGCAGAACTACAAGGCTCAGCATACTCCATCCAGGACTGTATGCAGGAGTGTTTTGCCCCCCCAAAGAATTACGTGGGCTTTGCCATGTTTTTGTATGCTAGCCAGGTACAGCAGGCAGCTACGGGCTGTCCCCAACCCCCAGCTGCCTATTTGTACACGTCTGGAAACCAAAAATATAGAGAAGCCCTTTTTTTTTAATTATTTCAGGAATTTCATGAAATAATTAAAAAAAAGGACGTTAGGGCTAGCTGTATATTATCAACTGGCCCTAAGCCCAAAATTCATGGTGTCATGCCAATATTAGACATGGCCACCATGAATTTCTAGTACAGATAAAAAAAAAAAACACAACATACAGAAAATTATTATTATTAGAAATAAAACACAACACAATTAGTGACTCTATCTTTACTGAAATAAAGAAACCCCCTCCGCAGTAATCCTGGGTTAAGGGTCCCGCGCTGTCCAATCCGAATCCAATATCATCTGATCAGTTTGCTGGAAGGCAAAGCGATCAGATGATGTGTCAGGTTCAAGGGCCTGAATCACATGACACAGCAGCTAATTGTATAAATGGCTTTTATACAATCAGCTGATGCATCAGTGCAAAAGAAAAACAAAAAAAAAACTACACACTTCAGTGCAGACTCCTGTCCGACAGCATCAGCTAATAGTTTAGCCGACCGGGCGGTAAAAAGCTGGCCTCACCGCTCGACTTATAGTGTCAGCTGATGCCGTCAGGTGACCGCATCAGCTAATCATCGCCAGGTCTGAGAGAGAGAGAAAGAAGAGAGAGAAGATAGAGAAAAGAGAGAGAGAGAAAAGAGAGAGAGAAGAGAGAGAAAAGAGAAGAGAGAGTGAGAAGAGGAGAGAAGAGAGAGAGAAGAGAGAGAAGAGAGAGAGAGAGGAGAGAGAAGAAAGAGGGAGAGAGAGAAAAGGAGAGAAGACAGAGAGAGAAGAGAGAGAGGAGAGAAAGAGAAGATTGAGAGAGAAGAGAGAGAGAGAAGAGAGAGGAGAGAGGAGAGAGAGAGAGAGAGGGAAAAAGAAAAAGAGAGACTGAGAAAAAGAGAGAATGAGAAAAAGAGAGAAAAAGAGAGAGAGAGAGAAAAAGAGAGTAGAAAAGGGAGGAGAGAGGGAGAGAGAGAAAAAAAAGAAAGAAAAGGAGAGAGAGAAAGAGAGAGAGAAAGAGAGAGAGAGAGAAAAAGAGAGAGCGAGATGGAGAGAGAGAGAGAGAGAGAGAGAGAGAGAGAGAAGAGAGAGAAGAGAGAGGGGAGAGAGCAATGTAGCCTCATTCCGTGATCTGCTCCGATTTTAGAGGTGTATCCCATGGCTCACAGCTGATGTCCAGCTCCTCCCCTCAGTGCATAATTAAATTAAACTATAATTATAAATAATAAATAATAATTATAATTTAAAATAAATAAACAATTTTACCAGGACAGCCGGGACTTGGACTCGTGAACTAATGCTTCTTAGGCGAGAACTCTAACCATTGAGCCACTAGCTCTAATGAGAAACATAGGCAGATTTGTAATCTTGACATCTGCATTGCAGACTGAAATCTTCGCTGACAGCCCGATTCACTTCAGTTGCTACGTGGAGAGGACACAGCGATCGTGTTCTACGGTGCTCCCTGTCATCTTCATGTAGCAGAACTGACAGTGTCGTGTGGATTACTTCAGACCTGGATTGTTGTTTGGGGATTAATAAAGAGATAAATTAGGTGTTTTTTGTCTTTTATTCCAAATAAATATTTTTCGTTGTGTGTGTGTTTATTTACTTTCACTTACAGTTTACTCATGGAAGGTGTCTCGGGGAGACGCCTGCCATGATCAACTCCTTATTACCCTGATTGCCACAGCACCAGGGCAATTCGGGATGAGCTGGGTAGAGTCCCGGGACTGCCGCATCTAATGGATGCGGCAATTCTGGGCAGCTGCTGGGTGATATTGTTAGGGTGGTAGGCTCCCTATGACGTGGCGCTCTCCATCCTGACAATACCAACCTCCAGCCGTGTGGCTTTATACTGGCTGGTATCAAATATGGGGTGAACCGCATTTTTTTTTATTATTATTTATTTATTTATTTTACTGCATGATAAAGATCCGCCCGTCGACGGCTCTGATTGGTTGCACTGAGACAGCTGTCACTCATCTTGGGGGCGTGTCTGCCTGCAACCAATCATGGGCGCTGGTGGGCGGGGAAAGCACGGAATAACTAATTGAGTAATGAAGCGGCAGCCATTTTCTAAAGAGGAAATACCACTGGAGATTTGTGACAGCCGTGCAGCAAGAAGTCCGTGATCGGTAAGTAGGAAAGAGACAGGGATTGTGCTGGGGACGCAGGACGCATGCAGATACGCAAGGTGCGCACATACTTACTGTGAAAAGCCACGCTTTTGGTGATCGAACCGTTCTCAAACGTAACTCGAACTGCCGAACTTTTAGTAAATTGTTCAAATTCGTCGAACGACTCGAACACCCCCCAAAATTACTCGAACATGAAATTGGCGAACCTCGAACATCGCTCATCTCTATTCTTTAACTTTATTCTTTTTCATGCATTGTCTTGAAAATTGAATTTGCTTCTTTGAGTTTGTTTGTGGTTTCTTTTAATGTTGCAAAGCAAATAATTGTAGTAGCACATAATTAGACATATAATCCTGTTCTTTCACAAATAGTAATTTTTGAACAGTTGTCATTTCTATTCTGCAGATGCCTTGTTTTGTTTAATTGTCTAGCAGTTATTGTGACTGAAGGTTGCCAAGTGCAATCAATGTTTGTTTGCGTCTTGTTTTTAACCTTTTAAAAGATTTAGTAAAAGTTATGTTTTACCTCTTGTGGTGCTCCTTTAGTTTCATTGTCTTGGGTAAATACACAAATTTTGCTCTAGTATATTTAAACACATTGTACCCTACACTGGAATCTCGCTCTGCACTATGCTCAGCTTGCAATAGTCATGTGATTTAGCCCTGAATATGGCTGTTTGTTTAATCTTCTAGCTGGTCCTGCCCTGCACTAACACTGTCACGTCTCCAACAGCCGCTCTCCCTACACTCGCTTAGGATCAAATGCACCTAAGATGAATCTTATATAGACCTGATTATATAGTTCGGCCAGCCAATCACAGTACTATTGTGCCGCCCTCATGCCAGCAGCTGAGCTGCTCGGATCCGGATCCGTGGTGGCTCAAGGGGTCTCCGGTAGAGATGAGCGAACCGGTCGCGGTTCGGCTCGAGGTCGGTTCGCCGTGGTCCCGTTCGAGTTCGGTTTGTCGAATGTTCGACGAACCGAACTCGAACTGCATAGGAAACAATGGCAGGCAATCACAAACACATAAAAACACCTAGAAAACACCCTCAAAGGTGTCCAAAAGGTGATAAACAACTCACAACACAACACAAACACATGGGAAAGTGACAAGGACATATACTCATGCGAAAACAAAACAGCTGGACAAGGAAAAAGAGGAGGAGACACAGATATATGAGTATATATAAGGAAACATCGATGCCATTACTGTGCAACATGAGCCCTGCTCATTTTAGGCTTCCAATCTCGATAAATTGCCTGAGCCTGCCACGTACGCCTTGGGGATCTTGTCGTGTCCTGCAGCCAGCGTTCTCTCAGAACCTTTCTTCAGTGCTGCTGGGGGTCTGCTGGCAGATAAGCACACGTGTCTGTCCACTGACAATGTGGACATGGCTCTCAGAGGACTTTTCTTCCCCTGGGTCAGCCAGGGGACGGGAAAGGCACGCGTATTTTTGAGAGTGCTTCATGCAAAGCATCTTTTTCTTTTTCAAAAGGGTGGGTCAACCGATGCCAGTCAAGTGGGGTGTGTGTGGCCCAATTAGTGGCAATGAGGGAGACTGTGGTTGGAGTCCCCTCGCTGTGTTTCTAAAAGAACCACGATGAACAAGTCATGGCTCTCAGAGGACTTTTCTTCCCCTGGGTCAGCCAGGGGACGGGAAAGGCACGCGTATTTTTGAGAGTGCTTCATGCAAAGCATCTTTTTCTTTTTCAAAAGAGGGGTCAACCGATGCCAGTCAAGTGGGGTGTGTGTGGCCCAATTAGTGACAACGAGGGAGACTGTGGTTGGAGACCCCTCGCTGTGTTTCTAAAAGAACCAAGATGAACAAGTCATGGCTCTCAGAGGACTTTTCTTCCCCTGGGTCAGCCAGGGGATGGGAAAGGCACGCGTATTTTTGAGAGTGCTTCATGCAAAGCATCTTTTTCTTTTTCAAAAAAGGGGTCAACCGATGCCAGTCAAGTGGGGTGTGTGTGGCCCAATTAGTGGCAACGAGGGAGATTGTGGTTGTTTTCCCCTCGCTGTGTTTCTAAAAGAACCAAGATGAACAAGTCATGGCTCTCAGAGGACTTTTCTTCCCCTGGGTCAGCCAGGGGACGGGAAAGGCACGCGTATTTTTGAGAGTGCTTCATGAAAAGCATCTTTTTCTTTTTCAAAAGGGGGGGTCAACCGATGCCAGTCAAGTGGGGTGTGTGTGGCCTAATTAGTGGCAATGAGGGAGACTGTGGTTGGAGTCCCCTCGCTGTGTTTCTAAAAGAACCAAGATGAACAAGTCATGGCTCTCAGAGGACTTTTCTTCCCCTGGGTCAGCCAGGGGACGGGAAAGGCACGCGTATTTTTGAGAGTGCTTCATGCAAAGCATCTTTTTCTTTTTCAAAAGGGGGGTCAACTGATGCCAGTCAAGTGGGGTGTGTGTGGCCCAATTAGTGGCAACGAGGGAGATTGTGGTTGGAGTCCCCTCGCTGTGTTTCTAAAAGAACCAAGATGAACAAGTCATGGCTTTTAGAGGACTTTTCTTCCCCTGGGTCAGCCAGGGGACGGGAAAGGCAGGCGTATTTTTGAGAGTGCTTCACGCAAAGCATCTTTTTCTTTTTCAAAAGGGGGGTCAACCGATGCCAGTCAAGTGGGGTGTGTGTGGCCCAATTAGTGGCAATGAGGGAGACTGTGGTTGGAGTCCCCTCGCTGTGTTTCTAAAAGATCAAGATGAACAAGTCATGGCTTTTAGAGGACTTTTCTTCCCCTGGGTCAGCCAGGGGACGGGAAAGGCACGCGTATTTTTGAGAGTGCTTCACGCAAAGCATCTTTTTCTTTTTCAAAAGGGGGGTCAACCAATGCCAGTCAAGTGGGGTGTGTGTGGCCCAATTAGTGGCAACGAGGGAGACTGTGGTTGGAGTCCCCTCGCTGTGTTTCTAAAAGAACCAAGATGAACAAGTCATGGCTCTCAGAGGACTTTTCTTCCCCTGGGTCAGCCAGGGGACGGGAAAGGCACGCGTATTTTTGAGAGTGCTTCATGCAAAGCATCTTTTTCTTTTTCAAAAGGGGGGTCAACCGATGCCAGTCAAGTGGGGTGTGTGTGGCCCAATTAGTGGCAATGAGGGAGACTGTGGTTGGAGTCCCCTCGCTGTGTTTCTAAAAGAACCAAGATGAACAAGTCATGGCTCTCAGAGGACTTTTCTTCCCCTGGGTCAGCCAGGGGACGGGAAAGGCACGCGTATTTTTGAGAGTGCTTCATGCAAAGCATCTTTTTCTTTTTCAAAAGGGGGGTCAACCGATGCCAGTCAAGTGGGGTGTGTGTGGCCCAATTAGTGGCAACGAGGGAGACTGTGGTTGGAGTCCCCTCGCTGTGTTTTACATAATTTTCGAAGGGCATGACATGACTTAGAGGTTTTCTTTCAGCATCTGCAAACGGTTGGGTACAGAAATGCTGTCTTTCTAACCATTTTTAAAGAGGATTTTCGAGACCTTATGCCCATCACAGTGCCCCAAGAGCCGATGCCCAGTCGCCACTCCTTCTCCAAGAAAGTTGTGCCCGCGCTACACCAGCATATTGCACACATCATCACCGCTTCCTTGAGAAAGTCTGTGTGTGACAGGGTGCATTTCACCACAGATACTTGGACCAGTAAGCATGGATAGTGGCATTACATGTCGCTGACTGGGCACTGGGTAACTATGGTGAGAGATGGAGAAGGGTTTGCTGTACAAGTCTTGCCGTCCCCACGACTTGTGTGTCAATCCTTCCTCTGTATGTACAAGTTCCTCCACTGCTTCTGCCTCCTCAACCTCGTGTGGGTCCTCCACCTCGGCCCAAACCCTGTGTGGTCAGGCCACCCTTCCTTGTAACTGCGCCCAAGGAATCCCACACACCTCCTTACTATGCTGGCAGCAGAGCTCAAGGCCATCAGGCGGTCAAATGTTTACTTTGAAATGTAGGTGAAATGTGAGACACCGCTGAGGAATTGTGGACGGTTAGCTCTGGAGAGTGAGACCGAGTTTCATCAATGGTTGTCTCCACTCAACCAGCAGCCAGGGAAGGTCGGGTGCGACAATGATGCAAACCAGTCTGCGACCCTTCTTCAGGGCAATGTGGCACACGTGCCTTGTATGGCTCACGTGTTGAACCTGGTTGTCCAGCAATTTTTAAAACACTATCCCGGCCTACATGGCCTTCTGCAGAGGGCACGGTGTAACGCCTGCCTGGATCGACACACTCAGATGGGCTGTAAAGGATAGGCTAGAGGCAAGCCACTCACCAAGCTTGACACCCAGAACCCTGAAACCCTTTAACCCCTATACAGTGATTTGGAATTACACAGGGCCCAAGTTGATCAATACCTGTGGAAGGCTGCAGTTCCAGAGAATAGTAGTCATGCAGGGTCAAAAACATTAATTGAGGAAGAGGAACAGAATGGGATGGCCAGGACTTAATCAGAAAACAAGCAGAGGTGAAATGCGGATCGGCCAACGAGGTACATAAACAGCAAGCAGGAAAAGTAGTCAGGTAACAAGCACACAAACTCATAAAACTGAACTGGGGGTAACAGTAACAAGAGGTTCATAGCTTTGTCTGGCAGAGGTCTGCATACAGGAGGTGCCTAAAAAAGGGTGTGGTGTCTTCCCATTGGTTGTAGCTGAATGATGGTACTTAATCTGTGAGATACCCACCACCTACATTCAGCCTGTGGTTCTGTATCTGTCAAGGTAACGCAACCCAGTGGGTGACCATAACCTGCGTCCACCTGCGCCGCAGGCAACGACTCCTTTTCCATCATCAGCACTATGCACGAAAGGAACACGTTGTCACCTGGCGACCGGAGTACAAATTGATTGAGTGGACTACGTTGGTGACTTAACAGCCGTGTGCGGCAATGATGCAAACCTGTCTGCGGCCCTTCGTCAGGGCAATGTGACACACGTGTCTTGTATGGCTCACGTGTTGAATCTGATTCTCAAGCAATTTTTAAAATACCATCCCGGCCTACATGGCCTTGTGCAGCGGGCACGCTGCTATGTGCTCACTTTCATCCTTCGCACCCAGCAGCTCACCAACTTTCATCGCTCCTGAAGTCTTAGGGTCTGGCGGTTAAACGCCGGAAATGTGATGTTCCGACACGCAGGAATTGGAATCTTTGGAATCTGCACATGTTGCAGCGTCTGTGGCAGCACCGCAGAGCCCTGCTGAAATACGGTATGACATATACCCTGGGCTAACTTGATCCAGAGGTGGTGCAGATCACGCAGCTGGAGTTGTGTCAGATCAAGGACCTATGCACCCTTCTACACAGTTTACAAATGTCGACGAAGATGTTTAGCACTAGCGATGCCATTCTCAGCGTGATAATTCTGGTCATCTACAAGACGGAGCACACTGTAAGCATTATTCGGAGTCAGGTGTTGGTCCAAGAGGAAGGGGAGGAAGTACAGGAGGAGTCATATGCAGAAGGGATAATAAGATGTACAAGGTCCTTACGGTGAGCGGCACCTAGGCGGCAGTCATGGTGGGGGATAGGGATTAACAAGGGCGCATAGTATCAGCAAAAATTGTTGAGGAAGGTGCATGAGCCCATGAAGAAATGGAGGACGAACTTGCGATGGGCATGGAAGACTCAGCAGATGAGTGAGAGCTTGCTCACATTTCGGTTGTGCGAGGTTGGGGGGAGAGGGCAGAGGAAGGAGGCACGATTCTCACCTCTCTGCCACCAACAAACCAAGGACTTGGTCCTCCTGGATGCACAAGACACATGAGCGCCTTCTTGCTGCACTACCTACAACATGACCCTCGGATTGTACGAATTCGAAGTAATGCTAACTACTGGGTTGCCACACTGTTAGATCCTCGGTACAAGACCAAATTTGGCTAAATAATTCCTGCCATAGAAAGGCACGCACATATACAGGAGTATCTGCAGAAGGTGGTACGGATTCTTAGATCTGCTTTTATCAGTAAATACCAGTGCTGCACAGAGTTAATCTCAACGCTTTGTCATGGATAGGAGGAAATGGGCTCTTAAGCCCGCTACACACGCTTCAATATATCTCACAATCCGTCGTTGGGGTCAAGTTGTAAGTGACGCACATCCGGCATCGTTTGTGAGGTATCTGCGTGTGACAGCTACGTGCGATCAGGATTGAACGCAAAACCGTTGATCGCAAACACATCGTATCATTCTCTAGAATTGAGCGTTTTGTTGCACGAACCTAGTCAATTGTAACGTGTGACATCCCTCATACGATTTTGGTGTCTGATGCTATGTGCGCAGGTGTGCGCTCTGCACCGCAGCTTAAAAAAGGTCCGCTTCAGAGCGCAGCTGAAAAGCTGCGTTCTGAAGAGCCTCACAATGTCTGTCATTCACTAATCTCTGTCAGTCGGTCACTATCTCTGTCCCTCACTCTCTGTCCATGTCAGTCTATCCCCCTCTCTCATATACTCACCGATCCCCGATCCCCGGCGCTGCACGGCGTTCACACTGCTCCGGCGGCTTTTACTGTTTTGAAAAAGCCGGCCGCCCATTAAACAATCTCGTCTTCCCTGCTATCCCCGCCCACCGGCGCCTATGATTGGTTACAGTGAAACACGCCCCCACGCTGAGTGACAGGTGTCACACTGCACCCAATCACAGCAGCCGGTGGGCGTGTCTATACTGTGTAGTGAAATAAATAATTAAATAATTAAAAAAAACGGCGTGCGGTCCCCCCAATTTTAAAACCAGCCAGATAAAGCCATACGGCTGAAGGCTGGTATTCTCAGGATGGGGAGCTCCACGTTATGGGGAGCCCCCCAGCCTAACAATATCAGCCAACAGCCGCCCAGAATTGCCGCATACATTATATGCGACAGTTCTGGGACTGTACCCGGCTCTTCCCGATTTGCCCTGGTGCGTTGGCAAATCGGGGTAATAAGGAGTTATTGGCAGCCCATAGCTGCCAATAAGTCCTAGATTAATCATGTCAGGCGTCTATGAGACACCCTCCATGATTAATCTGTAAATTACAGTAAATAAACACAGACACCCGAAAAAATCCTTTATTAGAAATAAAAAACACAAACATATACCCTGGTTCACCACTTTAATCAGCCCCAAAAAGCCCTCCATGTCCGGCGTAATCCAGGATGCTCCAGCGTCGCTTCCAGCGCTGCTGCATGGAGGTGACCGGAGCTGCAGTAGACACCGCCGCCCCGGTCACCTCCACGCAGGTAATGAAGACAGCCGCGCGACCAGCTGCTGTCACTGAGGTTACCCGCTGTCACTGGATCCAGCGGTGGATGCAGCGGTGGCCGCGGGTAACCTCAGTGACAGCTCAGCTGATCGCGCTACTCACCGCCGCTCCTCTCACCTCCACGCAGCAACTGAGGTGAGTAGCGCAGTCAGCTGAGCTGTCACTGAGGTTACCCGCTGTCACTGGATCCAGCGGTGGATGCAGCGGTGGACGCGGGTAACCTCAGTGACAGCTCAGCTGATCGCGCTACTCACCTCAGTTGCTGCGTGGAGGTGAGAGGGGCGGCGGTGAGTAGCGCGATCAGCTGAGCTGTCACTGAGGTTACCCGCGGCCACCGCTGCATCCACCGCTGGATCCAGTGACAGCGGGTAACCTCAGTGACAGCTCAGCTGATCGCGCGGCTGTCTTCAGTTGCTGTGTAGAGGTGACCGGAGCGGCTGTGTCTGCTGCAGCTCCGGTCACCTCCATGCAGCAGCGCTGGAAGCGACGCTGGAGCATCCTGGATTACGCCGGACAAGGAGGGCTTTTTGGGGCTGATTAAAGTGGTGAACCAGGGTATATGTTTGTGTTTTTTATTTCTAATAAAAGATTTTTTCGGGTGTGTGTGTTTATTTACTGTAATTTACAGATTAATCATGGAGGGTGTCTCATAGACGCCTGACATGATTAATCTAGGACTTATTGGCAGCTATGGGCTGCCAATAACTCCTTATTACCCCGATTTGCCAACGCACCAGGGCAAATCGGGAAGAGCCGGGTACAGTCCCAGAACTGTCGCATATAATGTATGCGGCAATTCTGGGCGGCTGTTGGCTGATATTGTTAGGCTGAGGGGCTCCCCATAACGTGGAGCTCCCCATCCTGAGAATACCAGCCTTCAGCCGTATGGCTTTATCGGGCTGGTTTTAAAATTGGGGGGAACCGCACGCCGTTTTTTTTAATTATTTAATTATTTATTTCACTACACAGTATAGACACGCCCACCGGCTGCTGTGATTGGGTGCAGTGTGACACCTGTCACTCAGAGTGGGGGCGTGTCTCACTGTAACCAATTATAGGCGCCGGTGGGCGGGGAAAGCAGGGAATACGAAATTGTTTAATGGGCGGCCGGCTTTTTCAAAACAGTAAAAGCCGCCGGAGCAGTGTGAACGCCGTGCAGTGCCGGGGATCGGGGATTGGTGAGTATGAGAGAGGGCTGCTAACTTCAGTAACTTAGGAGATTAGCAGTCACCGGTGAGTCCTTCACTGGTGACCGCTAATCAGGGCGCGACACAGACAGAGCCGCAGCATGACCGTGAAGTCGGGTGAAGTTCACCCGAGTTCATTCTGACAGTGCGGCTCTGTCTGTGTCTGCTGTCATCTGCCATTCAGCTCTGCTACATGGCTGTCTGTGTCTGCTGTTAGCGGCCATGTAGCAGAGCTGAACGGCAGATGACATAGTAAAAACGCATCCCTACACATTACACACGCTTGGCAAGTCAATAAATAAAAAAAAAAAAAAAGGTGCCCAATGCATACGTCACAGAACACATGATCTAAAGGATCGCACACAAAATTGACCAATTTAACATAGACTACTAACGCACGTGTGACAGCAAATGAACGACCAACGTGCAATCTCATAAGATCCCCTATGCAACCTGGGCGTGTCACATCGCAAATGCGATTGTACAACTAATTGCAACGTGTAAAGTGGGCTTTACTTGTCCACATCTGAGGGACCGAGGGCTGGCTGCTGGGCTGAGATGGCGTTGAGTACGGTGTCCCTGCAGAGTTGCACTTTTGGTCATATACAAAATGAGTTGAAAAAGGACAAATGCTGGTGGAAAGGGGAACAGGTGTGTTGGAAAGGGGAAAAAAGTTTTTGTCCGTGGGTTTGGTGGTTAAGCAAAAGTAACATTTGATGAAGAAACACCATCTGTTACGGTGGGACTGGCAGATTTGGATAAGGTGGTATATACTATGTTACCGGTATATAAGGAAAATTAATAAGAAAAGAAAGAGAAAGGTATATATCCCCATCAGCAGTCAATGTCCAGCGTGCTCCCAGATGGAAAAGGAGAGGTTGGCAAATGGAAGGTTAGGTGGAGGATACAGATCTGTGTGGCTATGAAACTAATAGTTGCCTGAACCGAGTTAGACGTCACTCGGATCTTGAGACTGGGAGCCCTGTTAGCGTCACAGGGTCCACACGCCCACCCAGCCCAGGAACTCCCTGTTAACATCACAGGGGCCATTGAGTACGCTGACCGTGTGCATTGGGGCCACACCTGTGGACAGCAGGCGCATCAGCAGCAGCAGGCCTGTTAATGCCACTGGGCTGCACAAGCAGGACTTGTAGGACAGGAGCTGGTCTTAACCGTTCTGCGTTACCAACTGTGGTGGCGGCCTGCATCGACGCCCTATCCCTGCCTACCTCTGGCCTAAAGCCGCAATGGGTTCAACACATGGAGGTGTGCTCTTTCAGAGCATAATAGAAGACTGCGCACCTCCTTGTTGGCTCCAGCCCGTTTTATAACCTGGGTCCGCCCCAAACCAAGGTGGACCACAATGCACCTCCTGGAGACAAAAGCAGAGTGACACGTCATGAGTGGCATAACTAGCGTCCTATTTGGAACCGCAACTTCAATAATGACCTCATGGCTGCCACGACACAAACACCTCACCAGTCATCGTCTGACCATCAATAATGAGGTGACAAGTCATAGGGGTGGGCCTCTGCAAGCCATTTGGGAGTGGCCTGGCCACATCGTCAGGACACCTGATGCCCTGTGGTCTATATAGGCCCCCCCACATCAGGGGCAGGGCCAAAGAGTTCATTACCGGACCTAGTTTCTGATGCAGTAAGTGCCTGAGCATGGTCAGTTGCATGAAATAGAGTCTCTGAAAAAAGACTATCAGCTTTAGCATGGTGTTTAGGCACAACACAGGACTTAGACCCGGCACGGAGTGCAAGTACCTGTGCAAAGAGGCTTTTCACACTAAGTGTGGGAGCATGCGCTGTATCCCGAAATGAAGACTTAGCGTCAGGAATGGCACAGTCAGGCAATAATGGAATACAACATCCAGTTCTATGATGCCACTAAAAGGCAGTATTTTTTGCTATCATTATAGCTTAATAAAAACAGAGCAGGAGGGTGTCCTTCACAGGTGCTAGAAATAGCTTGGCACCAGTGGGACAATAATGGAATACAACATCCAGTTCTATGATGCCACTAAATGGCAGTATTTTTTGCTATCATTATAGCTTATTAAAAACAGAGCAAGAGGGTGTCCTGCAGAGGTGCTGCACATAGATTTCCACCAGTGGGGCACTAATGGAGTACAACAGCCACTTCTTATATGCCACTAAGTTTACTCAATTTTTGGTATTATAATGTCTTAGTAAGAAACAATGAGTTTGAGTGTGCAATGCAGGCAGACGTGCTGCAAACATCTTTGCACTAGTGGGACTATACAGAAGTCCAAAAGCCACGTTTAGGATGCCACTAAGTTCACTCAGTATTTGCTAGTATAATGGCTTAGTAACAATGAGTTTGAGTGTGCAATGCAGGCAGACGTGCTGCAAATATCTTTGCACTAGTGGGACTATACAGAAGTCCAACAGCCACGTTTAGGATGCCACTAAGTTCACTCAGTGTTTGCTAGTATAATGGCTTAGTAACAATGAGTTTGAGTGTGCAATGCAGGCAGACGTGCTGCAAATATCTTTGCACTAGTGGGACTATACAGAAGTCCAACAGCCACGTTTAGGATGCCACTAAGTTCACTCAGTGTTTGCTAGTATAATGGCTTAGTAACAATGAGTTTGAGTGTGCAATGCAGGCAGAGGTGCTGCAAATATCTTTGCACTAGTGGGACTATACAGAAGTACAACAGCCCCGTTTAGGATGCCACTAGGTTCACTGAGTGTTTGCTAGTATAATGGCTTAGTAACAATGAGTTTGAGTGTGCAATGCAGGCAGACGTGCTGCAAATATCTTTACACTAGTGGGACTATGCAGAAGTCCAACAGCCACGTTTAGGATGCCACTAGGTTCACTGAGTGTTTGCTAGTATAATGGCTTAGTAACTATGAGTTTGAGTGTGCAATGCAGGCAGACGTGCTGCAAATATCTTTGCACTAGTGGGCCTATACAGAAGTCCAACAGCCACGTTTAGGATGTCACTAAGTTTCCTCAGTGTTTGCTAGTATAATGGCTTAGTAACTATGAGTTTGAGTGTGCAATGCAGGCAGACATGCTGCCAATATCTTTGCACTAGTGGGACTATACAGAAGTCCAACAGTCACGTTTAGGATGCCACTAAGTTTCCTCAGTGTTTGCTAGTATAATGGCTTAGTAACTATGAGTTTGAGTGTGCAATGCAGGCAGACGTGCTGCAAATATCTTTGCACTAGTGGGACTACACAGAAGTCCAACAGTCACGTTTAGGATGCCACTAAGTTTCCTCAGTGTTTGCTAGTATAATGGCTTAGTAACTATGAGTTTGAGTGTGCAATGCAGGCAGACGTGCTGCAAATATCTTTGCACTAGTGGGACTATACAGAAGTCCAACAGCCACGTTTAGGATGCCACTAAGTTTCCTCAGTGTTTGCTAGTATAATGGCTTAGTAACTATGAGTTTGAGTGTGCAATGCAGGCAGACATGCTGCAAATATCTTTGCACTTGTGGGACTATACAGAAGTCCAATAGCCACGTTTAGGGTGCCACTAAGTTCACTCAGTGTTTGCTAGTATAATGGCTTAGTAACAATGAGTTTGAGTGTGCAATGCAGGCAGACGTGCTGCAAATATCTTTGCACTAGTGGGACTATACAGAAGTCCAATAGCCATGTTTAGGATGCCACTAAGTTTCCTCAGTGTTTTCTAGTATAATGGCTTAGTAACTATGAGTTTGAGTGTGCAATGCAAGCAGACGTGCTGCAAATATCTTTGCACTAGTGGGACTATACAGAAGTCCAAAAGCCACGTTTAGGATGCCACTAAGTTTCCTCAGTGTTTTCTAGTATAATGGCTTAGTAACTATGAGTTTGAGTGTGCAATGCAGGCAGACGTGCTGCAAATATCTTTGCACTAGTGGGACTATACAGAAGTCCAACAGCCTTGTTTAGGATGCCACTAGGTTCACTGAGTGTTTGCTAGTATAATGGCTTAGTAACAATGAGTTTGAGTGTGCAATGCAGGCAGACGTGCTGCAAATATCTTTGCACTAGTGGGACTATACAGAAGTCCAACAGCCACGTTTAGGATGCCACTAAGTTTCCTCAGTGTTTGCTAGTATAATGGCTTAGTAACTATGAGTTTGAGTGTGCAATGCAGGCAGACGTGCTGCAAATATCTTTGCACTAGTGGGACTATACAGAAGTCCAACAGCCACGTTTAGGATGCCACTAAAGGCCCCGTCACACTAAGCAACATCGCTAGCAACATCGCTGCTAATGAACAACTTTTGTGACGTTGCTAGCGATGTTGCTGTGTGTGACATCCAGCAAGAACCTGGCCCCTACTGTGAGGTCGTTGGTTGTTGCTGAATGTCCTGGGCCATTTTTTAGTTGTTGCTGTCCCGCTGTGAAGCACAGATCGCTGTGTGTGACAGCGACAGAGCAACAACTAAATGTGCAGGCAGCAGGAACCGGCTTCTGCGGAGGGTAGTAACCACAGTAAACATTGGGTAACCAAGAAGCCCTGTAATTGGTTACCCGATATTTACCTTTGTTACCAGTCTCCACCGCTCTCTCTGTAAGTGCCGGCTCCTGCTCTGTGCACATGTAGCTGCAGGACACATCAGGTTAATTAACCCGATGTGTACTGTAACTAGGAGAGCAAGGAGCCAGCGCTAAGGACTGTGCGGTGCTCCCTGCTCTGTGCACACGTAGCTGCAGGACACATCGGGTAATTAACCCAATGTGTGCTGTAACTAGGAGAGCAGGGAGCCAGCGCTCAGTGTGCGCTGCTCCCTGCTCTCCGCACGTGTAGCTGCCTGCGCTGGTAACCAAGGTAAATATCGGGTTGGTTACCCGATATTTACCTTAGTTACCAAGCGCAGTATCTTCCACGCGGCGCTGGGGGCTGGTCACTGGTTGCTGGTGAGCTCACCAGCAACTCGTGTAGCGACGCTCCAACGATCGCTGCCAGGTCAGGTTGCTGGTGGGATCGCTGGAGCGTCGCAGTGTGACATCTCACCAGCAACCTCCTAGCAACTTACCAGCGATCCCTATCGTTGTTGGGATCGCTGGTAAGTTGCTTAGTGTGACTGGACCTTAAGTTCACTCAGTGTTTGCTAGTATAATGGCTTAGTAACAATGAGTTTGAGTGTGCAATGCAGGCAGAGGTGCTGCAAATATCTTTGCACTAGTGGGACTATACAGAAGTCCAACAGCCACGTTTAGGATGCCACTAGGTTCACTGAGTGTTTGCTAGTATAATGGCTTAGTAACAATGAGTTTGAGTGTGCAATGCAGGCAGACGTGCTGCAAATATCTTTGCACTAGTGGGACTATACAGAAGTCCAACAGCCACTTTTAGGATGCCACTAGGTTCACTGAGTGTTTGCTAGTATAATGGCTTAGTAACAATGAGTTTGAGTGTGCAATGCAGGAAGACGTGCTGCAAATATCTTTGCACCAGTGGGACTATACAGACTGATTGTTACGAACTGGCGCCGCCATAGCCGCAAGCAGCCTGCTGCGGTTCCTGTTGCGCCCAGGCGCCGGCTGCCGTTCTTGGCCGTGCCTCGGGTCGTCCAGTTGGCTGTTCCTTCCACCACGTCTAAGTGTGGAGAGGCGGCTAGTGCGCATGCGTGCGCCTATTTACCCCAGCCAGAGTCTAAGCCCGGTGTTTTGCCTAGTGAGCATGCTCAGCCTGTTTGTGTTATGTCTGAGACTAAGTCCTCAGTTCAGGCTACTGAGCATGCTCCCACAATTAACCCTAACAGCCTCTTTGCACAGGTACTTGGACTTCATGCTGTGTCTAAGTTCTGGGATGTGCCTACTGAGCATGCTCAAACTGATAGTCTGCTTTCTAAGCCTGTGCATCAGAGGCTAGGTCCGGTAAGGACCTCACTGAGCATGTCCGTGAGGTGGCAGGCCCTGATAGGGCAGAGGGTGTCAGGTGTCCTGATGACGTGGCAACTCCGGACTGGCTCGCAGAGGCCCGCCCCTATGATCTGGCACCTCAGTATTGGTCGTCAGACGATGACTGGTGAAGTGTTTGGGGCGTGGCTGCCATGAGGTCATCAATGACGTGGCGGTTCCGGATAGGTCGCATGTGACGTCACTGATGACATGGCACTCTGCTATTGGACCTTGGTGGTTCCACCCTGGGTTTGGGGCGGACCCAGGTTATAAAAGGGGCTGGAGACAACATGGAGGTGCGCAGTCTTCACTTTTGCTCAGTCAGAGCACACCTCCATGTTAGAGCCTCATTGCGGCATAAGCCTATGTTGGGAAGCGGTAGGTAGGGTTAGGCGAACGGTGCCTGTCACGCCAAGATTCGTGGCTCGGCACATCAGGGTCAGGCACCGTGCTTCCCTCCTACCGTTACAGTCTCGCTATAGCAGCCCAGTGGCGTTAACTGGGCTGCGGCTGCTGTGCTTCCTGTCCGATTGTGCCCCCTACGCACACGGACAACGCACCTGCTGCGCTACCTGTCCGATTGTGCCTCCTATGCACACGGACAACGCACCTGCTGCGCCACCCGTCCGATTGTGCCCCCTACGCACACGGACAACGCACCTGCTGCGCCACCTGTCCGGTTGTGCCCCCTACGCGCACGGACAGCGTACCCCAGGACCCCTGTGGAGTTAACAGGGTGTTCCTTATCCTCCTCGGCTTCCCGGTCAACGCTACTGGTGTACCCATCTGGCCTGACGTGTCCTACCCACACGTGGCCAGTCGGGAGGTGGCCAGAAACGCTAATCGGAGGACCGCTCGGCCTGACGTGTCCTACACACGTGGCCGACAGGGCGCTTTAGTGGCGGTCTTCCGGTCAACGCTACCTGGTTACCACCCGGCCTGACGTGTTTCCTGCACACGTGGTTGGTGTAGTGCTAGGTGCACCAAAACGCTAATCGGGTTGTCGTCCGGTCTGACGTGTCCCAACACACGTGACCGTTCCCAGAGTTCCTGGGTTATCTCAGAGCCATCCAGCTCTATAGTCTCCGCCTAACCCTCAGGTGCCAGCAGCTCCTTTGTCATCTGGAGCACGGTGGGCCCCGACTGGCGATTAGGATATATACCCCCTGGTCCTAATCTGCCGGTCCCCCCGTAACACTGATGACATAAACAAGCTCACAACCCGTATCCATGTGTCCCGGCACAGAAATAACAACTACAACTTCATAACCTTTAGTGGACAGGGTCGGCCACAGCTTTATTTTAATCTTAAACTTGTTTTAACCAACTTCCACTCAAAATGTGAGTGACCTCTCTCTTTGAACCGAAACGGTTGCCCCTCCAGCTCCTGGAGGGCATGTGCGTCCTCGGTCCCTTAACTGTTGAAAATACCGCCTGCTGTGACTTGTAGCATAATCGTTAGCGAATTGAAACCACAAACAGGGAGGGTGGGGAGCTTTCGTCAGCCGATGCCGGAAGAGGAAGAAAACGGGGGTGGGGGAACCTATAAGCCCAAGGGCTAAACCATAAACCCACCAACTATAGGGTGAGCACCATGCAGGGGAGGGGGAGGGGCCCAAGCCCTAACCAGCCCATTAACACCAGGGCTCCCCTGCCACATTCCACAATCCCTCCTCTTTTTTTTTTTTTTTAAACAAACTTTAATCATGTGCCCTTGGTACAAAACAGCTGCCGGACACCGCTCCATTCCTTCTCCTCCAACCTAGGCCCTCAGTCAGGGACTACTTGCCCATAAAGGGCTCGTACTCCATCAGACTGATGACATAAACAAGCTCACAACCCGTATCAATGTGTCCCGGCGCAGAAATAACAACTACAACTTCATAACCTTTAGTGGACGGGGTCGGCCACAGCTTTATTTTAACCTTAAACTTGTTTTAACCAACTTCCACTCAAAACGTGAGTGACATCCCTCTTTGAACCGAAACGGTTGCCCCTCCAGCTCCTGGAGGGCATGTGCATCCTCGGTCCCTTAACTGTTGAAAAAACCGCCATGAAGGGGCTTGTGTACCCCTACACCAAGCCCCGACCGCCACGTAACAACAACAGCGCCTGCTCGATCCCGTCCTGAAGGCCTGACAAAAATATGTCCAAGCCTATCTCATTTAGGTGGACACCATCCGTTCCCATTAACCGCCGATTATCCCCTTCCAGTTGCCTATGACGGATCACCACCCCAGACATGGACCGCACAAAACGTGATAGACGACAATTAATCGTGCGGCGAGACCGCTCTATTGCCTCCGCATCCCTTGCACCCTGCCATACGACCCTGGGAATCAACTCCGACCAAACTAAATTGACCTCGCCGAAAAAATTGATGATTCTCTCAAGATCCGCCCGCATTAAGGTCATCAATTCAGCCATCTTGAGAAAACAGAGGTCATTACCGCCAGCATGAATTACTAAAATGGTCGGTGGCCGTGCAATCCTGCTGATTTCCATTGCCTCTACCAACACCTGGTTCCATACCAGCCCACGGATCCCTCTCCAATACACATCAATGTCCCGTAGCCCGAGCTCTTTTCCACCGGGTCTGCACGCCGCTCTTTGTGAGGCCCAAAATATGTATGAATGGCCAATCAGCCACACGTTCGGGCGACGGTGACCTGTAGAAGAAAAACCATTAGATCAAAAGTTCCGGACGAACATAACTATTTACACAGTCCGATTTCCACCTGCCAATCTGCTTCACTTTACCTATCGACAACCCTGCTCTGGACGCTTCTGTCGCTGCTCCAATTCTGAATGAATGAGTCCCGAGATCTCCTGGTGGAACCCCAACAACCGCTAAACATTTCCGCAAAACCGAAATGAATTGAAAACGCGTTAAAGGGGACCCATCAATATGGGATCAAAAAACCTGACCCTCAGGTCGACATGCTAAATATTCCGTGATTATTCTCAGTGGGCATGTATGCCCCCGTACTGGTTGCAAAACTACCCAAGAACCCAGGCCTCCTTGGTCTGTCTTTGAATGCCGAATTCTCATCTGAACCGTGCCATTGCTTACCACTACGTCATTGTGCAAAAGGCCACCAGGACGCAATTTTGAGACTGATACCAACTCCCCAACCCGCAGCGCGCCGAAAAAGGCTAAACAAAAAGCCGCACTAAAAAGCGACACTTCAAAAGGGTCCGTGCACACAGATCCCGAAGCCCCGATTAATTGACCCATCAGCTCATACGACACCGGCCGTCGATTCTCACGCCGCACATGCTGCTTCCTCCAACCCTTTAGTGCCTGCTGCACAAGAAAGATCTTTGTTACATCCGTCATTCCCCTCAGCCGTAGGTGAAAGCTAATACCCGACACCTTTTTAACCGCCGACAAATATGGAACGCCTTTTTCCCGGAGATGAAGCAAAAAACCCACCACAAGCTCGTGGAGCCGAGCCGGGGGAAGGACCTCGGGGTTCTCCCCTGCCATGACACACCACTCCCTCCACGCCTTACCATACGAGTTCCAGGTGGATTCTGCAACTGATGCTCTGACCAGGGACATCATTCCTTCGTTACCAAGTCCACACCAACTGGGGGCAGGGTTTTCCCACCCTGTATGCTTCTGGCATTAAACTGTGGAACTCCTGCCATTTGAAACGAGAAAGAGCATCAGCGCATTGGTTTTGAACACCTGGTATATGCCTAGAACAAAAAAACACGTTGTGTTGAAGGCAGCGAAGAACCAAATGACGTAACAAAGACAACACCGGCAAGGAGCTGGATGACAAACCGTTCAGCATTTGGACGACTGACATTATCAGACCAAAAACATACCCTCTTGTTGCTCAGCTCCAAGCCCCACAGTTCTATGGCCACCACTATTGGAAAAAGTTCAAGGAAGGCAAGGTTTCTACACAGCTCACCTTGCAACCACTCAGGGGGCCACCGAGCAGCACACCATTCCTTACCCAAAATGGCGCCAAAGCCAGTGAAACCTGCTGCATCCGTAAATAATGCCAATTCCTTGTTAGATACTTCCTCCGCCTGCCAGCACGTACGGCCATTGTAGCTCTCCAGAAAAACCCGCCATATCTCCAAATCCGCCTCCATTGCTCTAGTAACTCGAATCCGATGCTCAGGCCTGGACACCCCTCTCGTTGCCAATGACAACCGCCGAGAAAACACTCTGCCCATAGGCATGATACGACACGCAAACACCAACATGCCTAACAGTGACTGCATTTGTTTCAAGGTGACCTTGGAAACCGCCAAAAAACCCTTGACCAAACCCAGCAATTTATTGATCTTATCGGGTGGAAGGCGAAAAACCATTTGAACAGAGTCCAGCTCGATGCCCTGAAAGGTTAGGCACCGAGCTGGACCCGCGGTCTTTTCTGATGACAAGGGAACTCCAAAGCATTGCATTAGGGAGCAAAAAGAATTCAAAAGATAACTGCACCTGGAACTGTCCTGTGCAACGAAAAGAAAATCATCCAAGTAATGAATGATTGCTCTAGATCCCGCTTCATAGCGAGCAGCCCACTCCAGAAAAGTGCTAAACAACTCGAAATAAAAACAAGAAATGGAGCAACCCATTGGCAAACATGTATCGTAATAGAATGCATCACCAAAATGACACCCCAATAGGTGATAACAGTCAGGGTGGACCGGGAGAAGCCGGAACGCTGATTCAATGTCAGACTTTGCCATGTAAGCACCTTCCCCCGCTTCCCTAAGGAGGGCAACTGCTCTATCAAACGATACATATGATACCGAGACTTCATCCTTAGCTATCCCATCATTCACCGAAGAACCCCTCGGGAATGACAAGTGGTGGATAAGGCGGTACGTGTTCGGCTCCTTTTTCGGTACCACACCTATGGGTGACACTCTCAAGTTTGAAAAAGGAAGGGAACTGAACGGTCCCATTACCCTACCCAAAGCGACTTCTTTTGCAATCTTATGTGCTACCACCTGGGGGTATTGAACGGCAGACTTCAGGTTCCTTGAAAACATCGGACAGCTAGAGAATACGAACGGAATAAAGAAACCGTAAGTAAATCCTACTCGTAGGCATGCCGCTGCGGACTTATTTGGGTATTGGTCTAACCATGGCCCCATCTCTCCCACTTTCACCGGGGTCTTTTCCTTCAACTGTACCTGCCGGGCGGCCCTGTCTGCCAGGTTTTGTACACTTTGTCGCGGCATGCTGTCCGCCGCACGAGGAACACTCGTGCCTGTATTTACACAGGCCAAAGAAACGGCAGTGGCCCTCGTTAAACAGCCAGCATGCCCCCGGTCTGTGCACGGCCGCTCCCGCTTGACGTGGGATGCTGGGGGGGGGGGCGGCCGCCGGCTGAAAAGGCCTCTGTGACATCATTAAACGCAGCCACACATCTGTTGCTTTTACTCCCCAACCTATCTCAGGCTGCAAGGCGAGGCGCCTGCGAAATTCCTCGTCATAGCGGTGCCAGGCTGTGCTTGAAGCCCGGGTTAAACTCTCTGACTGTGAAAACCAAAGGGGCAGGGGGAGGGGGGTCACTGGGGGCTAACCTTGCTAACAACGCTTTCACCGCTGATGCTAAACTATCCTCAGTATCCCCCGTACCCCAAGCCCCAGCATAGTTAAACTCACCATCTCCAGACGCTGGAACCGGCGTGGGCCCATGCAGGGAAAGCGGCACCGCGCTGGCTTGTGATGCCTCGCGGAACAGCCCACTGGCCGACATCGACGACCTGTGTCTTCCTCTCCGCACCGACCCTGCGGAGCTAGCGGAGCTGCTTGAAGGCGATCTCCACCTCGACAAACGTGAGCGACGGGACCTGCTGCTTCCTCCTGATGATCTAGATCTGTGCCTGCTGCAGCACCTGCAGTTTGACGCCGGTGTCCTGTCCCGAGCCGTGGCGCGAGAGCGAGACCTGGAGCGATCCCTCCTGCGGTATCTCCGCTCCCCTGCACCTTGAACCGGAGACCCCTTGCCTGGGGCTGCTCTGCTGTAAATCTCGGCCGATGGGGGGGGGTGGAGCAGCTATCACTGTGGACCCCTGCTGTACAGTTTCTTGCTCCTGTGTGGGAGGAAGGGTTAATGTTTCCTTTGCAGAAGAGGTTGCCTGTGCAGAATTTCCCATAGTAATGTGCTGAACAGTAACTGAGCCCAATGCCAGCCCTGCAGCTGTTTGTGCCTCCTCCGTGCTATGTGTGGCACGTGAGCTAATAATACTGTCAGTGTTACAAGCCAGGGCTGCAGCAGCACACGTGTATGGGATAGACTGCACCGGGGGCGGGATTCCGGGGGACGTGGCCACGACGCAAGAAGCAGAGGAAGCCCGAGGCTGTCTCACACTTCCCCCATTACCTCGCCGCCTGTCAGGGGAACTGGGACTCAAACGCTGAGGGGGGCGTGTCCTCCTTGCCGAGCGCCTGCCCCTCTCTACCAAGGTCTGCTGTATATTAGAAGCAGGCGCGCCGCTCACCTCACCGCCGATGATATTCAGGAGGTGCTCCCTGAAGCGCGGGTCGCCGGACTGGAGGCATGCAGCCAGCACCACCAAAAGCTCCCTGTCAGCCATCACTGGAGAGAGGTAACGACACGCGCTGAGCTCTCGTCAGCCGATGCCGGAAGAGGAAGAAAACGGGGGTGGGGGAAACTATAAGCCCAAGGGCTAAACCATAAACCCACCAACTATAGGGTGAGCACCATGCAGGGGAGGGGGAGGGGCCCAAGCCCTAACCAGCCCATTAACACCAGGGCGCCCCTGCCACATTCCACAATCCCTCCTCTTTTTTTTTTTTTTAAACAAACGTTAATCATGTGCCCCTTGGTACAAAACAGCTGCCAGACACCGCTCCATTCCTTCTCCTCCAACCTAGGCCCTCAGTCAGGGACTACTTGCCCATAAAGGGCTTGTACTCCATCAGAAGTCCAACAGCCACGTTTAGGATGCCACTAAGTTTCCTCAGTGTTTGCTAGTATAATGGCTTAGTAACTATGAGTTTGAGTGTGCAATGCAGGCAGACGTGCTGCAAATACCTTTGCACTAGTGGGAGTATACAGAAGTCCAACAGCCACGTTTAGGATGCCACTAAGTTCACTCAGTGTTTGCTAGTATAATGGCTTAGTAACAATGAGTTTGAGTGTGCAATGCAGGCAGACGTGCTGCAAATATCTTTGCACTAGTGGGACTATACAGAAGTCCAACAGCCACGTTTAGGATGCCACTAGGTTCACTGAGTGTTTGCTAGTATAACGGCTTGGTAACAATGAGTTTGAGTGTGCAATGCAGGCAGACGTGCTGCAAATATCTTTGCACTAGTGGTACTATACAGAAGTCCAACAGCCACGTTTAGGATGCCACTAGGTTCACTGAGTGTTTGCTAGTATAATGGCTTAGTAACAATGAGTTTGAGTGTGCAATGCAGGCAGACGTGCTGCAAATATCTTTGCACTAGTGGGACTATACAGAAGTCCAACAGCCACGTTTAGGATGCCACTAAGTTTCCTCAGTGTTTGCTAGTATAATGGCTTAGTAACTATGAGTTTGAGTGTGCAATGCAGGCAGACGTGCTGCAAATATCTTTGCACTAGTGGGACTATACAGAAGTCCAACAGCCACGTTTAGGATGCCACTAAGTTCACTGAGTGTTTGCTAGTTTAATGGCTTAGTAACAATGAGTTTGAGTGTGCAATGCAGGCAGACGTGCTGCAAATATCTTTGCACTAGTGGGACTATACAGAGGTCCAACAGCCACGTTTAGGATGCCACTAGGTACATTCAGTGTTTGCTAGTATAATGGCTTAGTAACAATGAGTTTGAGTGTGCAATGCAGGAAGACGTGCTGCAAATATCTTTGCACCAGTGGGACTATACAGAAGTCCAACAGCCACGTTTAGGATGCCACTAAGTTTCCTCAGTGTTTGCTAGTATAATAGCTTAGTAACTATGAGTTTGAGTGTGCAATGCAGGCAGACGTGCTGCAAATATCTTTGCACTAGTGGGACTATACAGAAGTCCAACAGCCACGTTTAGGATGCCACTAGGTTCACTGAGTGTTTGCTAGTATAATGGCTTAGTAACAATGAGTTTGAGTGTGCAATGCAGGCAGATGTGCTGCAAATATCTTTGCACTAGTGGGACTATACAGAAGTCCAACAGCCACGTTTAGGATGCCACTAAGTTTCCTCAGTGTTTGCTAGTATAATGGCTTAGTAACTATGAGTTTGAGTGGGCAATGCAGGCAGACGTGCTGCAAATACCTTTGCACTAGTGGGAGTATACAGAAGTCCAACAGCCACGTTTAGGATGCCACTAAGTTCACTCAGTGTTTGCTAGTATAATGGCTTAGTAACAATGAGTTTGATTGTGCAATGCAGGCAGAGGTGCTGCAAATATCTTTGCACTAGTGGGACTATACAGAAGTCCAACAGCCATATTTAGGATGCCACTAGGTTCACTGAGTGTTTGCTAGTATAATGGCTTAGTAACAATGAGTTTGATTGTGCAATGCAGGCAGACATGCTGCAAATATCTTTGCACTAGTGGGACTATACAGAAGTCCAACAGCCACGTTTAGGATGTCACTAGGTTCACTGAGTGTTTGCTAGTATAATGGCTTAGTAGCAATGAGTTTGAGTGTGCAATGCAGACAGACGTGCTGCAAATATCTTTGCACTAGTGGGACTATACAGAAGTCCAACAGCCACGTTTAGGATGCCACTAGGTTCACTGAGTGTTTGCTAGTATGATGGCTTAGTAACAATGAGTTTGAGTGTGCAATGCAGGCAGACGTGCTGCAAATATCTTTGCACTAGTGGGACTATACAGAAGTCCAACAGCCACGTTTAGGATGCCACTAAGTTTCCTCAGTGTTTGCTAGTATAATGGCTTAGTAACTATGAGTTTGAGTGTGCAATGCAGGCAGAGGTGCTGCAAATATCTTTGCACTAGTGGGACTATACAGAAGTCCAACAGCCACGTTTAGGATGCCACTAGGTTCACTGAGTGTTTGCTAGTATAATGGCTTAGTAACAATGAGTTTGAGTGTGCAATGCAGGAAGACGTGCTGCAAATATCTTTGCACCAGTGGGACTATACAGAAGTCCAACAGCCACGTTTAGGATGCCACTAAGTTTCCTCAGTGTTTGCTAGTATAATAGCTTAGTAACTATGAGTTTGAGTGTGCAATGCAGGCAGACGTGCTGCAAATACCTTTGCACTAGTGGGACTATACAGAAGTTCAACAGTCACGTTTAGGATGCCACTAAGTTCACTCAGTGTTTACTAGTATAATGGCTTAGTAACAATGAGTTTGAGTGTGCAATGCAGGCAGAGGTGCTGCAAATATCTTTGCACTAGTGTGACTATACAGAAGTGCAACAGCCACGTTTAGGATGCCACTAGGTTCACTGAGTGTTTGCTAGTATAATGGCTTAGTAACAATGAGTTTGAGTGTGCAATGCAGGCAGACGTGCTGCAAATATCTTTGCACTAGTGTGACTATACAGAAGTGCAGCAGCCACGTTTAGGATGCCACTAGGTTCACTGAGTGTTTGCTAGTATAATGGCTTAGTAACAATGAGTTTGAGTGTGCAATGCAGGCAGACGTGCTGCAAATATCTTTGCACTAGTGGGACTATACAGAAGTCCAACAGCCACGTTTAGGATGCCACTAGGTTCACTGAGTGTTTGCTAGTATAATGGCTTAGTAACAATGAGTTTGAGTGTGCAATGCAGGAAGACGTGCTGCAAATATCTTTGCACCAGTGGGACTATACAGAAGTCCAACAGCCACGTTTAGGATGCCACTAAGTTTCCTCAGTGTTTGCTAGTATAATAGCTTAGTAACTATGAGTTTGAGTGTGCAATGCAGGCAGACGTGCTGCAAATACCTTTGCACTAGTGGGACTATACAGAAGTTCAACAGCCACGTTTAGGATGCCACTAAGTTCACTCAGTGTTTACTAGTATAATGGCTTAGTAACAATGAGTTTGAGTGTGCAATGCAGGCAGAGGTGCTGCAAATATCTTTGCACTAGTGTGACTATACAGAAGTGCAACAGCCACGTTTAGGATGCCACTAGGTTCACTGAGTGTTTGCTAGTATAATGGCTTAGTAACAATGAGTTTGAGTGTGCAATGCAGGCAGACGTGCTGCAAATATCTTTGCACTAGTGTGACTATACAGAAGTCCAACAGCCACGTTTAGGATGCCACTAGGTACATTCAGTGTTTGCTAGTATAATGGCTTAGTAACAATGAGTTTGAGTGTGCAATGCAGGAAGACGTGCTGCAAATATCTTTGCACCAGTGGGACTATACAGAAGTCCAACAGCCACGTTTAGGATGCCACTAAGTTTCCTCAGTGTTTGCTAGTATAATAGCTTAGTAACTATGAGTTTGAGTGTGCAATGCAGGCAGACGTGTTGCAAATATCTTTGCACTAGTGGGACTATACAGAAGTCCAACAGCCACGTTTAGGATGCCACTAGGTTCACTGAGTGTTTGCTAGTATAATGGCTTAGTAACAATGAGTTTGAGTGTGCAATGCAGGCAGATGTGCTGCAAATATCTTTGCACTAGTGGGACTATACAGAAGTCCAACAGCCACGTTTAGGATGCCACTAAGTTTCCTCAGTGTTTGCTAGTATAATGGCTTAGTAACTATGAGTTTGAGTGTGCAATGCAGGCAGACGTGCTGCAAATATCTTTGCACCAGTGGGACTATACAGAAGTCCAACAGCCACGTTTAGGATGCCACTAAGTTTCCTCAGTGTTTGCTAGTATAATAGCTTAGTAACTATGAGTTTGAGTGTGCAATGCAGGCAGACGTGCTGCAAATACCTTTGCACTAGTGGGACTATACAGAAGTTCAACTGCCACGTTTAGGATGCCACTAAGTTCACTCAGTGTTTACTAGTATAATGGCTTAGTAACAATGAGTTTGAGTGTGCAATGCAGGCAGAGGTGCTGCAAATATCTTTGCACTAGTGTGACTATACAGAAGTGCAACAGCCACGTTTAGGATGCCACTAGGTTCACTGAGTGTTTGCTAGTATAATGGCTTAGTAACAATGAGTTTGAGTGTGCAATGCAGGCAGACGTGCTGCAAATATCTTTGCACTAGTGTGACTATACAGAAGTGCAACAGCCACGTTTAGGATGCCACTAGGTTCACTGAGTGTTTGCTAGTATAATGGCTTAGTAACAATGAGTTTGAGTGTGCAATGCAGGAAGACGTGCTGCAAATATCTTTGCACCAGTGGGACTATACAGAAGTCCAACAGCCACGTTTAGGATGCCACTAAGTTTCCTCAGTGTTTGCTAGTATAATAGCTTAGTAACTATGAGTTTGAGTGTGCAATGCAGGCAGACGTGCTGCAAATATCTTTGCACTAGTGGGACTATACAGAAGTCCAACAGCCACGTTTAGGATGCCACTAGGTTCACTGAGTGTTTGCTAGTATAATGGCTTAGTAACAATGAGTTTGAGTGTGCAATGCAGGCAGATGTGCTGCAAATATCTTTGCACTAGTGGGACTATACAGAAGTCCAACAGCCACGTTTAGGATGCCACTAAGTTTCCTCAGTGTTTGCTAGTATAATGGCTTAGTAACTATGAGTTTGAGTGTGCAATGCAGGCAGACGTGCTGCAAATACCTTTGCACTAGTGGGAGTATACAGAAGTCCAACAGCCACGTTTAGGATGCCACTAAGTTCACTCAGTGTTTGCTAGTATAATGGCTTAGTAACAATGAGTTTGATTGTGCAATGCAGGCAGACGTGCTGCAAATATCTTTGCACTAGTGGGACTATACAGAAGTCCAACAGCCACGTTTAGGATGCCACTAGGTTCACTGAGTGTTTGCTAGTATAATGGCTTAGTAGCAATGAGTTTGAGTGTGCAATGCAGACAGACGTGCTGCAAATATCTTTGCACTAGTGGGACTATACAGAAGTCCAACAGCCACGTTTAGGATGCCACTAGGTTCACTGAGTGTTTGCTAGTATGATGGCTTAGTAACAATGAGTTTGAGTGTGCAATGCAGGCAGACGTGCTGCAAATATCTTTGCACTAGTGGGACTATACAGAAGTCCAACAGCCACGTTTAGGATGCCACTAAGTTTCCTCAGTGTTTGCTAGTATAATGGCTTAGTAACTATGAGTTTGAGTGTGCAATGCAGGCAGACGTGCTCTAAATATCTTTGCACTAGTGGGACTATACAGAAGTCCAACAGCCACGTTTAGGATGCCACTAAGTTTCCTCAGTGTTTGCTAGTATAATGGCTTAGTAACAATGAGTTTCAGTGTGCAATGCAGGCAGAGGTGCTGCAAATATCTTTGCACTAGTGGGACTATACAAAAGTCCAATAGCCACGTTTAGGATGCCACTAAGTTCACTCAGTGTTTGCTAGTATAATGGCTTAGTTATAATGAGTTTAAGTGTGCAATGCAGGCAGAGGTGCTGCAAATATCTTTGCACTAGTGGGACTATACAAAAGTCCAACAGCCACGTTTAGGATGCCACTAAGTTTCCTCAGTGTTTGCTAGTATAATGGCTTAGTAACTATGAGTTTGAGTGTGCAATGCAGGCAGACGTGCTGCAAATATCTTTGCACTAGTGGGACTATACAGAAGTCCAATAGCCACGTTTAGGATGCCACTAAGTTCACTCAGTGTTTGCTAGTATAATGGCTTAGTAACAATGAGTTTGAGTGTGCAATGCAGGCAGAGGTGCTGCAAATATCTTTGCACTTGTGGGACGATACAGAAGTCCAACAGCCATGTTGAGGATGCCACTAAGTTCACTCAGTGTTTGCTAGTATAATGGCTTAGTAACAATGAGTTGGAGTGTGCAAAGGGCAGGAGGGTACAGTGCCAGGGTTGTGGGTTTCTGGGTTGAGGAAAGGAAGCCTGCCTTTCTATCCCTCCTAATAGGGAAATGCAGAGAGGAAATCCCTGACCTTAGCTACACAGACGCTGTCATCTTGTGTAGCTGTTAAACTCTGTTTTCAGGACCTGTCACCTATGGCTCTGACCCTGCCAGTACGAGCCCTTAAAAGGACTGATAGAAAGTGCTATCCCTAAGCTGTACAGCGCTGTGTATGGAGCGTATACAGCTGTATGGGCGATAGGAGCTGCGCCAGTGATGTCTGACACCAAGGACGCAGAAGGCAGATAATGGCGTGCTGGAGGAAAATGTCCGCTTTTATAATGCAGGGACATGTGACATGGACATCCTATCACACATGCCGTTGCTTCTCTGGCTAAAAGTCCACTTAGCTGTGTGTGTGTCTGGGATTGGCTGACATGCTGGCCCTCCCCACTACACGCGCGCGCTTAGGGAAGGAAGACAAGGAAAAAAAAAAAAAAAATGGCGATCGCCATTATCCATACAGCAGTGATCTGAATGTGCTGTTCCTGCACACTATACACTGAAATGTCATAATAGTGTGAGTCACAGAGTGACTTACACTATTACAGCGGAAAGCCAGGTAGGAATTAGCTGGGGTTTTTGCTGCTAGAACCGTTCTCGAACGTATCTAGAACTATCGAGCTTTTGCAAAAAAGCTCGAGTTCTAGTTCGATCTAGAACAGCCCCCAAAATCACTCGAGCCGCGAACTGGAGAACCACGAACCACGAACCGCGCTCAACACTAGTCTCCGGACCCGGGGGTCATGCGGCCACTCAAATGAAGAGGGGTGTTTACAGGGGGATGTATTAGAGTTCGTGACTCCACCCATGGTATGTGGTAATTGGGAATACCACCGCTGCAGTTTGGAGTACCCGAGGATGATGGAATGGGGCAGCCAAGTGTTGTGACCCTCCACGGGTAGGGGGATACCCCGTGGCTTGGTGATAGATGTGGGGGAGTGCCGTTGGGTGCGAAGGGGTCACTTGCATACTCACTCATACATTAAGCTGACACCGACAACTGGATAAACCAAAGTTCTGGATACCACTGCCGCTGAGGGGAGCTAGTTCAGGCCCTGTCCCAGATGGTGCTGCCTGGTGAACCCTGGTGATCAGTGACCTGCCTTCTGGCACTAAGTTTACTTCTCTGTTTGTCCCGGTAGTATGGAACTTGCCGGGTCCCGCTCCCCACTATGGCTAAGTGTGGGAGCTTGCGCTCAGGGTTCACGCTCGAGATTTTCTGGACCATTTGAGTGGAAAGTCCTATCCCCCTCGTTGCGCTAGTACCCCGATTTTGGATCGGGTGGAGAGCGGATCTTGAAGGCTCCGTTCTCGTTGGGTAAATTTTCAGGTTGCCTGAAGCTACTCCCTGACCTAGGGTCCACGTACCCCGTCGTGCCCTGGTCCCAGCCCGGTGATGGTGCAAGGCCGCCGGCTGTCCTCCTCGACAATTCCGTGCCCCTTGCCACAATCCTCTGCGACCAGGGGTCTAGCTCCTCTAGGCCCCGACCACCGTCTGCCACCTAGATAACTTCCTAGGAGCCCTGCTCCTGACTTCTTCTCTCCTTCACTTCCAACAGAACACTCCCTACTCCTGACACTCCTGACCTCCCCTCTCCTACCCCCCAGGTTCACTATTCCACTCAGGCCATCCACTGGTGTGTCTGGTGGGTGTGGTGCAGAGTGTACCTAGGATTTTGATTAGCTGATGTAGGCAACACCATGTAGTTGGGGACCCATACCATAACCAAGAAGGAGGTGGATATTGCACAGGAGGGCAGATTGTGCAATACCTTGTGATGACCTGATAGTCTAGAGGCGTCACACTATCAGTAGCAAAGATGGCTATGGCAATACTGTGAAAGCAATCCCAGCATGTTTAATGATTTCTTGAATACTGTATATTAGTGAGAGTAAGGAATAGTACTGAGTATGTTCGCTAATCACTACACAGTACTCATCTCCTAACCTCTGTTCCTGTATCGTCAATAACGTAGACTGTGTTAGTGCAGTCTTATCAGGTTCATCATATAACAAGGCCAAAAGACGTTAGCTACAGAGCCAGGCGGGTGGGTTTCAGAATCTAAGACAAGAACCCAGTTTTGGGGGTCTCCTTGGAGCAAGGAGATAATAATCCCCACCCGTTGTCATTCAGTACCGGAGGAAAAAGGCCTCAACAGAAAGTACATTTTACAGCTCTCACGAAATGATGAAAACTGTCTCCCTTCCTACTTAAAGTGTCTGGTAAGTTTATGTGGGGTTCCAAAGTAGAGTTTGGCAACAATTCCTGTCGCTGGACCCTTTCAGAGAAGTCCTCAACAGAAAAAAAGGCCTTTAGGCTGCTCAGTGATGGCCTGATTTAGATTCATACTGAAAAGTTTTTTTCCTTTCTTTTTAAATGGCATGTGATACTGACACAGTCGTGGAGAGGTGCACCAGCCAGTCTCACCTGGGTGTGGGCTGCTGCTCTTACTAAGTGCTAGGACATACAGGAAGAAGCAAAGGGAAAAAACTAACTCTGACAAAACCGACACAAATGCTAGGAGCCTGATGGCAGGGAACATGTACCAGTGCTGGACGGAAGAAAAGGAGCCAGGGATTCAGCGCCAGAAGGGTAGTCAAGCAAGGTAAGGTAACAGAACTAGAAGGAGAATCAAACAAAATAACAGAGAGTAGGGAAGCCTGAATCAGGTAAGGACATTGATCACAGGAAAAATCATTATGGAATTACAAACTAAAATAGCCCACCCAGCAGATCACATAATGCAAAGGGTGTGGTGAATGCTATAGCCAGACCACTGCACCACACCCACTAGAATGGAGGCAAACCTCCATCTCTATCAGGAACCTTACTAAGTGAACTCCTGATCAACTATTGGGGGCAACGTGCAGAAGTAGACATTCCACGAGTCTTAACAGTACCACTTAAGGAATGGTCCCCACTTTGTCGAAGTAATTTGTGGAATTTCTTGACCAAAGAATTGGCATTAATCTTGGACACCAATATTCAAGACCTTGCCTCCACAGCAAACCCCTTCCAGTGAACAAGCTACTACAAGACACCTCTAGTAATCCTGGAATCTAGAATTCTTTCTACCTTAAACTTCACTTCTCCCTTTACCTCCACTGGACTTGGAGAAAAAGGAGTCAATCCAACCGGTGAGACATATATTTAAACAAATATGCGTGGAACACTTAGTAGAAAGTGTGGCGCCCCTGAGGCTTCCGTCGCCACAGGTCATTGCACCCCATCCAGCGGTGTGATGCCCATTCTGGGTGAGGAAGTGAGTGAACGCAGGTCGCCTGGTAAATACACACTACACCCATTGCTAGGAACACACTGGGACCAGGGAAAGTGGCAGACAACCCTCCCATGCTGCATGCTGGGAGGGGCCGTAAGACCCATCCCTGCTCCTATAGGGTAGATCAGAGCAACTGGGGAGGTGGGAGGAGCCACAAGAGGGCAGACAAAGAAAGGAAGGTCAAGTTTAGTTAGTTGAAGAGAGAGCAGAGTCGAGAGAGGGAGGGGAAGGAGAAGGAGGCCTGCAGGAGGCAGGCAAGGAGGAGAAGAAAAGGAAAGAGAGCTCCAAGTCAGTCAGGAGCTGAAACAAAGAAAGAGACGCTTCCTGGTGAAGATCCTGGGACTCAGAGGGTCCAGGTGACACCACACAGAGAACAGAAGGGGTCCCAGGGCCACGGGCAGTCCTAGAGGTACCACGGGTAGTTGTAGAGCTGCGGTGGCCTGCTCCACAGGAACATCGGTGGAGGGATCAAGCTGCAACAGGGGACGGTCCCTAGAAACTGGAGGAGTGCAAAATCATCTCCAAACAGTAAAAACCGAGGCCCAGGGAATGTTGTAAACTCCCCGGGCCAGAGCCCATAGCAGAACTTCCAGAAAAGGGGTAATCAGCTGACAGGTGACCCCCCAGCCTGGAGGCTGTAGTGGAGGCCAAGCCAGGTTTATCCTATCAAAGGTGAGGCTTAGGAAGACAGCCGAAGGCAGAGACACTAAAGAGAAGGACACCGGCTTCTACTCTCAGAATCACCCAGAAACGGCGGAGGTCCCTGACAGTGGTCTCAGCAGTCCAAGGGCCCCTGGGCCCAGACAAGAATTGTGAGTAAAGAACTTGAACTGCACCCTTGGAGTGGTCTCTGTTATTTTAGCTGCTTAAACTTCCACTACATCATAGACTCTCACGAGCACCAACAGTGCCCCGGGCATTGCTCCACCTGTGGGGAACAATACCATCATTGCTGCCACTTCAACATCCCGGAGGCCTTACATAGCAGCGGTGGCTTAATAGCTGCATACCACAGGTGGCGTCACGAACACAAACTTTATTCACCAAGCCACATATTTTACTGACACCCACCAGGGCCACGGAGCCGGGCCCAGCCACCACTGACTACCTCCGGACTAGTCCGGCCCGGCACCGGGTGTCCCACAGCCCTGGGGTGGGCGAGTCAAAAGCCACACTCAGTTCTCAATCCTAAGTTCAGGACCCTCAGATCTCTTAGGGTACCGCCTCACTAAATGATGTACCAGCGATTCCGACCACGATATGAGTCGCTGGTACGTCGCTACATGGTTGCTGGTGAGCTGTCAATCAGGCAGATCTCACCAGCGACCAGCCACCAGCGACTCTGAGCTTGGTAACCAAGGTAAATATCGGGTAACTAAGCAAAGCGCTTTGCTTGGTTACCTGATATTTACCTTGGTTACCAGCGTACACCGCTTAGCACTAGCTCCCTTCACACATAGCCAGGGTAAATATTGGGTAACTAAGCAAAGCGCTTTGCTTAGTTACCCGATATTTACCCTGGTAACCAGCGTACACCACTTACACAGAGTCGATGCTTGTTGGTCTCCCGCCATCAAACATGCCGATGTGTGCTGCACAGCAGGAGACCAACGAGCATAAATTGAACCAGAACAGTGTGTAACGATCAGCGATTTCACAGCAGGGGCCAGGTGGCTGCTTAATGTCACACACAGCGAGATTGCTGATGAGGTCACTGGTACGTCACAAAACCTTTGACTCTGCAGCGATGTCGCTAGCGATCTCGCTATGTGAGAAGTACCCCTTACGGTAAGCTAATCTCATATAGATACCCAGGGATACCTTCAGGTTCTTTTGAACCTGGGCCTAGACTGTACACAATGTCTGACAGAGATCATCCAGCCCACGATTATCAGACATAGATAAAGACTCGGAAGAAAAATACAGCTGAAACCCAAAGTTACAGAAAAATGGTGAAACACCAGTGGAACAAAAAACACCTAAAGAAACTGAGCTGTAACAATTGTTCAGTAAACATGCAACATTACAAGCATGTGAATGGCAGCCTCAAGACTAGAAAAAAAAACAAGAGAAAAAAATGTATATACTAAATACCCTGTTATTAAGCACTTGCAATTTATTAATTTATAGTCAGGGTATTTTTCATACTATTTTTCTCTTGGGTTTTCTTCTTACAACCTTGTATGGATGGCTAGGAATAATCTATAGAACTCGTACACTGCATTACCATACAAACATAAAGAGAGCAACTGTTTACTTACTATATAGATATATAAGTAGAATGTGTATGTATATATATATATATATATATATATATATATATATATATACAGTTAGGTCCAGAAATATTTGGACAGTGACACAATTTTTGCGAGTTGGGCTCTGCATGCCACCACATTGGATTTGAAATGAAACCTCTATAACAGAATTCAAGTGCAGATTGTAACGTTTAATTTGAAGGTTTGAACAAAAATATCTGATAGAAATTGTAGGAATTGTACACATTTCTTTACAAACACTCCACATTTTAGGAGGTCAAAAGTAATTGGACAAATAAACCAAACCCAAACAAAATATTTTTATTTTCAATATTTTGTTACGAATCCTTTGGAGGCAATCACTGCCTTAAGTCTGGAACCCATGGACATCACCAAACGCTGGGTTTCCTCCTTCTTAATGCTTTGCCAGGCCTTTACAGCCGCAGCCTTCAGGTCTTGCTTGTTTGTGGGTCTTTCCGTCTTAAGTCTGGATTTGAGCAAGTGAAATGCATGCTCAATTGGGTTAAGATCTGGTGATTGACTTGGCCATTGCAGAATGTTCCACTTTTTTGCACTCATGAACTCCTGGGTAGCTTTGGCTGTATGCTTGGGGTCATTGTCCATCTGTACTATGAAGCGCCATCCGATCAAATTTGCGGCATTTGGCTGAATCTGGGCTGAAAGTATATCCCGGTACACTTCAGAATTCATCTGGCTACTCTTGTCTGCTGTTATGTCATCAATAAACACAAGTGACCCAGTGCCATTGAAAGCCATGCATGCCCATGCCATCACGTTGCCTCCACCATGTTTTACAGAGGATGTGGTGTGCCTTGGATCATGTGCCGTTCCCTTTCTTCTCCAAACTTTTTTCTTCCCATCATTCTGGTACAGGTTGATCTTTGTCTCATCTGTCCATAGAATACTTTTCCAGAACTGATCTGGCTTCATGAGGTGTTTTTCAGCAAATTTAACTCTGGCCTGTCTATTTTTGGAATTGATGAATGGTTTGCATCTAGATGTGAACCCTTTGTATTTACTTTCATGGAGTCTTCTCTTTACTGTTGAATTAGAGACAGATACACCTACTTCACTGAGAGTATTCTGGACTTCAGTTGATGTTGTGAACGGGTTCTTCTTCACCAAAGAAAGTATGCGGCGATCATCCACCACTGTTGTCATCCGTGGATGCCCAGGCCTTTTTGAGTTCCCAAGCTCACCAGTCAATTCCTTTTTTCTCAGAATGTACCCGACTGTTGATTTTGCTACTCCAAGCATGTCTGCTATCTCTCTGATGGATTTTTTCTTTTTTTTCAGCCTCAGGATGTTCTGCTTCACCTCAATTGAGAGTTCCTTAGACCGCATGTTGTCTGGTCACAGCAACAGCTTCCAAATGCAAAACCACACACCTGTAATCAACCCCAGACCTTTAACTACTTCATTGATTACAGGTTAACGAGGGAGACGCCTTCAGAGTTAATTGCAGCCCTTAGAGTCCCTTGTCCAATTACTTTTGGTCCCTTGAAAAATAGGAGGCTATGCATTACAGAGCTATGATTCCTAAACCCTTTCTCCGATTTGGATGTGAAAACTCTCATATTGCAGCTGGGAGTGTGCACTTTCAGCCCATATATTGTATTTCTGAACATGTTTTTGTAAACAGCTAAAATAACAAAACTTCTGTCACTGTCCAAATATTTCTGGACCTAACTGTATATGTATATAGGTATACATGTGACGCCCCTGGACTATCAGGTCATCACAGGGTACTGCACGCTTTTTCCCTTTAGTGCAGTATTCAAATCCCTCATGGTTTTGGGTCCCCATCTTACAGTGCTGCCTCCAACAGCAAATCAAATCCTAGATACACCCTGCATCACACCCACCAGACACACCAGTGGGCAGCTTAAGAAGAATAGGGTCGCCCACCTAGGGGTCAGGAAGGGAAGGTCTGTAGCGTTAGTGAAGTGGAGTGAAGTGGAGGAAGCAGGGAGCGGTGGCTCCCAAGAGTAGCTGTCTAGGTTGCAGGTGGTGGTCTGGACCTAGAGGAGTCAGACCCCCGGTTGCAGGGGATTGAGGGAAGGTGCCTGGACCTGTTAAAGTGGACGGTTGGCAGCCTGGTCCTATCATCGGTCCGGGACCAAAGGCACGGCAGGGTACACGGACCCTAGGTAGGGGAGAAGCTTCAGGCAACCCGGCAATTAACCTGCGTAGAGCAGAGCCTTTATAGACTGTTCCCACTAGCTCCAGAATTGGGACACTATCGCAACGAGGGGGATAGGGCCTTCCATATAAGCAGGAAACTAAAATCCCAAGCGTGAGCCCTGAGATCAGGCTTCCACACTTAGCCACAGTGGGGAGCGGGGCCCGGCACGTTCCAGACTACTGGAACACTACAGTGAATCTAAACTTTGTGCCAGGAGGCAGGTCACAGATTGTCAGGCAGCACTGCAGGGGACGGGACCCGGACGAGCTCCCCTTGAGAAATCCAGAGACTTGGTTTACCCGGTTGTCAGCGTCTGCTTACTGACTGAGTGAGTACATGAGTGATCTCCCCGTCATGGCACCCAGTATCATCTTCCAGAGCTCCGAGGCATACCCCTACCCGTGGAGGGTAACGACACCTTGCTGCCCCATTCCATCACCGTTGGTACTCCCAAAGGCAGCGGCGGTACTCCCAATTACCGCACACCTTGGGTGGCGTCACGAACTATAATCCCTCTGTACATATCCCCTTTTACTTTTTTGTGTGGCTCCTAAGCCCCCAGGTCCGGAGACCCTTGAGCCACGAACGGACACTGCCCATGGATCCGAGCGGTTCGATCCACTGCTGGGGCGGCACATACATACAGTATATGTTGTAATTTCTGTCCAGATTCTGTCCGTTTCCTACACCTAATTTTGTTTTAGTGTGGCACCCCTAGGGGTATTATCCACAGTAAAACCATCATTAGTTACTCAACACAAGCACTAGAGCAGACACCGCACTACCACCTCTGGCCAGAAGGGGGAGCTCAAGAGACTCCCATAGATATATTCTGATCTGAGGTAAAATTGGCAGTTTTTTCAGTTGGAGCCGGGACGCTCAGAGGAGTAGTTACAGAGAAATTGCTCTGAGGTCCTTAGGAGAGACTGACAATTTCCAGGCCCAAGCCATCAGTCTGAGGAGGAGGAGACAGAGAAGAGGAACATTTTAGGAACCGGGTAGCCATTAATATCTACCCCTGAAAAGGCGCAGATACGGACACCGGATGCGTGGCTGCATTAGTTTCACACAATACAGCAACCAGGAGAAGTGAAGGCGATTCAAGCTTCACCAGGGTCAGACACAGCAACATCCAGAGAGTTCAGCGGTACTCCCGGAGGGGGTAAGCAGAGGAAAAGGACTCAAGTTGCCTGTTGAATTAGGACCCGGGAGGGACAGTTTGGGCTGGCAGCCAGTTTACAAACAGCAGCAGTTCCACACACAGACAGCGCAAAGAAGGAGGCCAAAGACCTGGCAGGGCATAGTAACTTAGTCCTCCTTATACAGACACCGGTGACGGGACTTGTTGTTATGCAGTTTTTTGTTGAAGCAAACCGGTTAAACATCGCCTGTGCCTCAGTCTCTCATTTGGGCAGTAGCCACCTATCCAGGATTGGGACCATCGAAGCTGAAAAAACCTATTGCTGATCAAGTAAGTGTCTGCGCCCCTAAAGTCTCCTCACAATACCATTATCTATAACCACCATTGACTTTTACCTCACCTGCCTGGGACCCACAGCCCTACCCGGAAAGGGCTTTCCACCTCAGCTGCCCCACATCATCATCCCCGGCCAGCTACTGGCAGCGGTGGCCATAAATAGCCACATTTATTCCGGGTGGCGTCACGAAAAACTCATAAACTTTTATTTATCCCCTGTAAATACCCCCCATTGCACTGTGCATCGCCTGAGACCACAGCCCGGGTCGAGCCACCCGTGATATCCCCTCAAAAAATAGACCCCCGATCCGGTGATGGGTACCCCGGTCTCCTGGGCATCACATTAGTGTCTGTGTATTATGAAATATGTAAGTGTATGGCCCTATATAAATTATTAAAAAGGTATTCTATTTTAATTAATCTGCATTGTGTTTCTGTTTATCCCACATTGAGCATGGTGAAAAATAGAGAAGGGAACTGTCTGAGAATTGGAGAGCCAAAATTGCTGAAAAATATCAACAACTTCATAGCTACAAATCCATCTCCAGAGATCTTGATGTTCCTTTATCCATGTTGCACAATATAATCAAAAAGTTTAAAACCCATGGCAATGTAGCCAATCTTCATGGATGTGGATGGCACAGAAAAATTGTTGAAAGGTTGTAGAATCATCCAGATGGAGGAAAAGCAGCCCTAATCAAATTTAAAAGAAATTCAAGCTGTCTGGCAGGCTCAGGGCGCATCAGTGTCAGTGCAAACTATTTGTCACAAGATTAATGAAAAGATACACCATTATAGGACACCCAAGAGAATCACAAAATTGACACATCTAAATTAAAAACTAGAATGCGGTTAGCCAAAACGTACATGAGTAAGATAAAATCTTTCAGGGAAAGTGTTTTGTTGACAGATGAGACCAAGATAGACTATTTTGGTAAAGCACATCATTCTACTATTTACCAAAAACAGAATAAGACCTACAAACAAAAAATACAGTACCTATATTTAAATATGGTAGAGGTGCAAAGATGTTTATGGGTTGCATTGTTGATTCTGGCACTGTGTGTTTTGACTGTGCAAAACATTATGAAATCTGAAGATTATGAAAGGATTTTATGTCTCTATGTAGTGCCCAGTGTCAGAAGGCTGGATTTGCATCCTAGGTCATGGGTCTTTCAGCAGGACAATGACCCCCAAACATACTTTAAGCAGCACCCAGAAATATATGGAAACAAAGAGCTGGAGAGTTCTGAAGTGGCCAGTAATGAGTCCAGATCTAAATCCCATTGAACATTTGTGGAGAAATCTTAAAATTGTTCTTGGGAGAAGGCACCCTTCAAATATGAGAGATGTGGAGCAGTTTACAAAAGAAAAATGGTCAAAAATTCCATTTGAGAGGTGTATAAAGCCTGTTGATGGTTATTGGAACTGATTGATTTCAGTTATTTATTCCAAAAGATGTGCAAATATTTAGTGGAGGGTGCCGACAGTTTTGCCCTGGCTGTTTTTGGAGTTTTGTGTGAAATTATGTCCAATTTTCCTTTTTTCCTCTCTGTTTTGTATTGTTCCAATACACACAAAGGAAATAAATGTGTATAACAAAACGCCTAATTGCAATAATTTTCAGGAGAAATACTTTCTTATCTTGAACAATTTCAAGGGTGCCAAGACTTTTGACCATGACTGTAGGTATTTGCATCTAATAGAGCATAATCACATGCTATCCATTGGATTTAATCAGTTTCTTTAAGATTTTGAGCAAATCTGTTGAATTTGAACTTTGGTAGATTCACTGATATATACTGCTAGTGCTTTCTATATTGTATACACAGCACTCGTTTGGAGCTCTGTATACAGCAATCATTGGAGCATGATCATACGCTATCCATCTGCTTTAATCAGTTTCTTTAAGAAATATAGCAATTCATCTATATCAAAACTCATTACCGTTTAACAATCATTAAATTAATGACTGCGAAAGAAGTGGCAACTTTCCTTTTTTATCATTTCACTTGAAAGAACATTTTAGAGTTTAATCATGTAAATGTAGTCTTTCTGGCCCATGAATATTAAAATGCTGCAGAGGTTAAGGTCATTTATTTAAATGTTCCAGTAAAGGTAGAATTTTATGTCATTAAGTTAAAATATACTTTCTTGTTAGTAATTAGTAGTAGGAGTAAGTGATTAAAATACAAGATCACAGATGTTCCTAAAATTACCTAACGATCCCAATTAATTCTTGAATTAGCTAATGCAAGAAATTTAAGGGCAATTTTAAGTTGGTGTTTGGTTGTCTGATGTCTATTAGGAAACATATTGTATAGTAGTAAAAGATTAGCATTTAGTCAACTCCATAGTTTGTCTAACAGAAAATCTATAGTTAAAATATAAGCTTAGTTTAATAATGTAAAAGCAATGTCACCGTCCTTGTCAGAGTTGACTCATCTAAATTTCCAAACCAGTCCATGTTCATAAAAAATAGCCCCAAAGTAGCCTAAAACCCAAACACACTTTATAGTTAAAGGGGTTGTCTAAAATTTGAATCCATTTTTATAGGTTTGAATGGGTTTAAAATAATAAACAGAGACATAATTGTAAAAGCAGTGGCCTGAGGAAGTCACTCTCCAAACCCTTCAAGGCACGAAATTCGTCAACGTTGTGTAGTGGTACTAATGTCTTGCGTCTTTTGTTAATATTAGGTCAAATGAAGGGTATTGTATTGAACTGTATTGTGTGTGATAAGTATTTATAATTAGGGATGAGCTAATATATTCGCCACTATTTGGTATCCGACGGCTAATATGGTATTCGCTCCGGTACTTTCATTTTCATTTCTGAACTTCCTGGCGCCTTTTTTCAGCCAATGAACACATCTGATGTTGATTGCCCTCAGAGTAACGCCGCAGCCATCTTTATTGGGGTGTTACTGTGATTGGCTTGGGCGCACGGCGTCATAGGGGCTATATAAGGCAGCGGCCATTATGGTTAGTCAGTCTCTCCCTCTCTCTTTCTAACTCACCGATCACGGGCACGGTGCTGCACGGCTGTCACACTGTGGCGGGTTCTCCTGCTTTTGAAAATGCTGGCCGCACATTAATCAATCTCGTATTCCCTGCTTCCCCCCGCCCACCGGCACCTATGATTGGTTGCAGTCAGACACGCCCCCATGCTGAGTGACAGCTGTTTTACTGCAACCAACTACAGCCGCCGGTGGGTGGGTCTATATTGTGTAGTAAAATGAATAAATAAGTAATGTAAAACAACGACGTGCGGTCCCCCCCAAATGATAACTAGCCGAGGTAAGAACACAGCAGCAGGCCGGTATTCTCAGGCTGGGGAGGGCGAGGGCCATGGTTACGGCCCCCCTCTCGCAGCCGAGAATATCAGCCTGCTGCTGCCCCGAGAATGTCGCATCCATTAGATGCAATAGTCCTGGCGTTTCACCGGGCCTTCCTGATTGCTGTGATGCGGTGGCCATCAGAATAATATAAGGAGTTAATGGCAGCGCATCGCTGTCACTAAATCCAAGATTAGTAATGGCAGCGTCTATGACACGCCATCACTAATCTGTAAGTAAAGTAAATAAACACACACCGAAAAATCCTTTATTTGAAATAAAACACCAAAAAGCCCCTCTTTCACCAGTTTATTAAGCCACAAAATATTCAGGTCCGGAGTAATCCACACTCGGCGACATCTGTGAGCGAGTGCTCAATGCAGTATCATTCCGTGAACTGCCCCGATTTTAGAGGTATGTGCCGCGGCTCATAGCTGATGTCCGGCTCCTCCCCTCAGTGCATAATTAAATTATAATTATAAATAAATAATAATTATAATTTATAATAAATTAAATTCTGTACCGGGATGGCTGGGACTCAAACTCGTAAACTAATTCTCCGCTGCCTGTAATGAAAAACATAGGAAGATTTGGTAATCTTGACCTCTGTATTGCAGTAGAGAAACCAGAAGCAGATTATTCAGCTGCAAAGATGAGAGAGAGATGAGAGCGAGAGAGATGAGAGAGATGAGAGCGAGAGAGATGAGAGAGATGAGAGACAGAGATGAAAGAGAGATAGAGCGAGAGAGATGAGAGAGAGATGAGTGAGAGAGACAAGAGAGAGAGAGATGAGAGAGAGAGATGAGAGAGAGATGAGAGAGATGGGAGAGAGAGATATGAGAGAGAGATAAGAGAGAGAGATGAGAGAGAGATGAGAGAGATGAGAGAGAGAGATGAGAGAGAGAAATGAGAGGGATGAGAGAGAGAGTGAGAGAGAGAAATGAGAGGGATGAGAGAGAGAGTGAGAGAGAGAGATGAGAGCGAGAGAGATGAGAGAGATGAGAGACAGAGATGAAAGAGAGATAGAGCGAGAGAGATGAGAGAGAGATGAGTGAGAGAGACAAGAGAGAGAGAGATGAGAGAGAGAGATGAGAGAGAGATGAGAGAGATGGGAGAGAGAGATATGAGAGAGAGATAAGAGAGAGAGATGAGAGAGAGATGAGAGAGATGAGAGAGAGAGATGAGAGAGAGAAATGAGAGGGATGAGAGAGAGAGTGAGAGAGAGAGATGAGAGAGAGAGATGAGAGAGATGAAAGAGATGAGAGAGAGATGAGAGCGAGATTTGAGAGAGATGAGAAAGAGAGAGAGATGAGAGCGAGATGAGAGAGAGATGAGAGAGAGAAATGAGAGAGAGAAGAGAGAGATGAGAGAGAGAGTGAGAGAGAGATGAGAGAGAGAGATGAGAGAGATGAGAGAGAAATGCCACGGACTATATCGATTACAGCGTTTAGGGGTCTTGAAGAGGGATCGCGCTCCCTTTCCCCTCCAAATGGTGCTCCTATGATATGGTTGCGAGTGCTCGATCGTTGTCATGGTGAACCAAGGTCATTATGATGACCTCTGGATAACCCAGGTATTTAAAGCCTCTGGAATTATGCCAGGTGCATGATCCCAATTGCTTATGCAAGTGCTGCACGGACAATACAATGTATTGTAATTATAGCTGCAATCAGGGTAGTTAAATGTAATGTCTCATATGGGAACTAAGTAAAAAAGTAAAAAAGTAAAAGAAATTGTAAAAATATTTTTTAAAAAACAAAGAACAAAAAAATTCTTTCCAATAAATATATATATATTTATGTAAAAAAAATACACATATTTGGTATTGTTTCTCCCATAACAACCCGATCTATAAAAATGTCAGGAGAGGGGAAAAAAAAGTCCAGCTAAAGATCCTCCAGATAAAAATAAAATTTTACTTTTATTCACCATTAAAAATTGGCAATGTATGCGGGCAATTAAATAACGACTCTATGGGTGGCAGATTGACACAGACAATGCGTTTCGACGTTCAGTTGCCTTCCTCAGGTCTAGAACACCAAAACACATTGTCTGCTGTTGAAGTTTTCAATTTTTTAAAACATTTTTTTTTCCATTTGGATTGAATGTAATAGTCCCCTTAGGGACTTTAACCTGCAATAGTTTGATCACTTGTTCTATATACAGCAATGCCACAGCATTCCTGAATATGAAAGAAATCACAGTCTCCTATCAACGCCATGGATTGGTTTTCAAAAGAGTACTGTGATGACAGATATAGAGGTCATCAGATGACCCATGGCTGTCATGACAACTCACCAGCGTCCCGTGATTGCATTGCAGGCCCGCTGGTGAGGGCTCAGAAAAGCGTGCCCCCTTTCCAGCATGCATTAAATACAGTGCTGGCCAAAAGTATTGGCACCCCTGCAATTCTGTCAGATAATACTCAGTTTCTTCTTGAAAATTATTGCAATCACAAATTATTTGGTAATATTATCTTCATTTCATTTCATTTGTCTTCAATGGAAAAAAAAAAAATTGCATAAAGCCAAATTGGATATAATTCCACAACAAACATAAAAAGGGGGTGGACAAAAGTATTGGCACTGTTTGAAAAATCATGTGATGCTTCTCTAATTTGTGTAAGTAACAGCACCTGTAACTTACCTGTGGCACCTAACAGATGTTGGCAATAACTAAATCACACTTGCAGCCAGTTGACATGGATTAAAGTTGACTCAACCTCTGTCCTGTGTCCTTGTGTGTACCACATTGAGCATGGAGAAAAGAAAGACCAAAGAACTGTCTGAGGACTTGAGAATCCAAATTGTGAGGAAGCATGAGCAAACTCATAGCTACAAGTCCATCTCCAAAGACCTGAAAGTTCCTGTGTCTACGGTGCGCAGTGTCATCAAGAAGTTTAAAGCCCATGGTACTGTGGCTAACTTCCCTAGATGTGGAAAGAAAAGAAAAATTGCCGAGAGATTTCAACGCAAGATTGTGCGGATGGTGGATAAAGAACCTCCACTAACATCCAAACAAGTTCAAGCTGCCCTGCAGTCCGAGGGTACAACAGTGTCAACCCGTACTTTCCGTCAGCGTCTGAATGAAAAGGGACTGTATGGTAGGATACCCAGGAAGACCCCACTTCTTACCCGGAGACATAAAAAAGTCAGGCTGGAGTTTGCCAAAATTTACCTGAGAAAGCCTAAAACGTTTTGGAAGAATGTTCTCTAGTCAGATGAGACAAAAGTAGAGCTTTTTGGGAAAAGCCATCAACATAGAGTTTACAGGAACAAAAAAGAGGTATTCAAAGAAAAGAACACGGTCCCTACAGTCAAACATGGCGGAGGTCCCTTGATGTTTTGGGGTTGCTTTGCTGCCTCTAGCACTGGACTGCTTGATCGTGTGCATGGCATTATGAAGTCTGAAGACTACCAACAAATTTTGCAGCATAATGTAGGGCCCAGTGTGAGAAAGTTGGGTCTTCCTCAGAGGTCATGGGTCTTCCAGCAGGAAAATGACCCAAAACACACTTCAAAAAGCACTAGAAAATGGATTGAGAGAAAGCACTGGAGACTACTAAAGTGGCCAACAATGAGTCCAGACCTGAATCCCATAGAACACTTGTGGAGAGATCTCAAAATGGCAGTTTGGAGAAGCCACCCTTCAAATCTCAGGGACCTGGAGCAATTGGCCAAAGAAGAATTGTCTAAAATTCCAGTAGAGCATTGTAAGAAACTCATTGATGGTTACCGGAAGTGCCAATACTTTTGTCTGGCCCATTTCTGGAGTTTTGTGTGAAATTATCAATGATTTGATTTTTGTTTCATTCTCTTTTGTGTTTTTTCATTGCAAGCAAAATAAATGAAGATATAATTACCAAAGAATTTGTGATTGCAATCATTTTCAAGAAGAAACTGAGTATTATCTGACAGAATTGCAGAGGTGCCTATACTTTTGGCCAGCACTGTATGCTGTTAAACATTGACAGTGGCATTTAACAGACTAACAGCCATTGGTGGAGCACCGTTTCACCGGCGGCTCTTAGAGGCAGATGAAGACTGATTAAATCAGTGTGTGAGCCATCATCAAAGGCGGGGAAACTAATTTCAATGTACATAGCACATCATGGATCATTAAGAGGTTTAATCGGGAAAGTCAGAGTTCATTTGGAATCTGTCAGATGGAGTAACTTTTGCCAAGTCTTTCGGAGGTAGCCTTTTTGAACCTGTGGCCACTGACAGTTGTGACAGCTTCAAGAAAAATGAAAAGAAAAACTCTTCAAAACCACTTCAGGAACCTCTAAGACAACCCCCAAAGATAAATATTTTCTGAAGCATCTTCTGCTTGAAAACCTTGTAATTTTTTTAGCACCTCAAAAAACTTTGTGTGCACAAAACTTAGATAATAAACAGTGTTTTAATTCAATCTCCCTGGGTACAGCACTGCCATTCCGTCACTACTTTCATCTTTGGTGATTGAGTGCAGCAGTGACATCATGTGTACAGTGCTCATAAACCCTCCAGCTGATTACTCAGCTCAGCTATGTACAATCACAGAACTTCTGAGCCTAAGGTTTAGACTGGAGTCACACTTGCAAGAAACTCTCGTGAGTCTTGCATCGCATCACCCGGCACAGCCTGCTGCTCTCCAGACAGGAGTGTCTAGGCTGCATACACATACAAGCAGCCGACCCGCTCCTGTCCGGAGAGTGTGCGGCTGTGTTGGGTGATGCTAATGCGAGACTCGCAAGTGTGACTCAGGCCTTGGCCAGCCAGCACTTTGGTGAATCTAATAAAAATGAATTTTTAAAAACGTTTACATTTTAGCAAGTGCAAATTTTTGAAATATTTAAGTAGACTTCTATTCCATAATTACACATCTCTAGTCCCACTACTTGTCTGGGAATCTTGGTCAAGGAAAACAAGTCCCAGCACAGCCGCAGCCTACGTATTATTTTTTGCAATATTATAACTGAATCTTTTTACGTGTACAGCATTTGCTTTTTAAGATGAAATCAAGCTGTCCCGATGCATTGTCCTTTCTTATCTCAAAGTGATGCAACGAATAAAGTAACCTTAATGTCTTACAGCAGATGACAATCTCAGCTCTGCTATATCTTTATCTCAGCAAAATTGAATTAACTAGCTGAAAAAGTATACACACTGGATATTGTGCAGACCCAAATATATGTCATGGCAAGCATACTATTAGCAGTTTATTGGATAAAGTAGCCATCATTTAAATCTCTTTATTGGGTAAAGCAGTCTTATTAGTGTGGTGTTTTACTATCAGACAGTCTCCTTTAGCCGAACCTAGCAATAGCTAATGGATATAATCACCAACATTTATCTTTTTCCAATTAGTTTCAGACTACTGATCAACAGAATAATTGATTTTAGTAGATTTATTTCATTAAAATTATGTGCACAGCGGTAATTTAGGAGAAATCTAGATGTACGTTTAATTTGTGGTGCATGAAAGAAATGCACAGTAGATTAACAACTTTTTTATATACATATAATATACATACACAAACATGTTCACTGAGCATAAGCTTTGCTATTGTGGTACTAGAATTGTTCTTTAACATTTAACTGATATCATGATACCAAAAAACAAAACTACAATACTTACAGTGACCTAAGTAATTGCTAAATGAAAAAAATAAATAAAATATAACTTGTATTAAATGTATATTAAAAAGCATAAATATATCCAACATAACAGTCACAAAGATGTATTAGTGGGTGAGTTTTCCACAAAACCCCCATGCTATAAAATGGCATTGGTCAAAAAAATGAGTAAGGGCGGCTTTGCACGTTGCGACATTGCACGTGCGATGTCGATGGGGTCAAATCGAAAGTGATGCACATCCGGCATCGCAGTCGATATCGCAACGTGTAAAACCTTTTTGATACGATGAACGAGCGCAAAAGCGTCGCTATCGTATCATCGCTGCAGCCTCCATCATTTCCATAATGCCGATAGTGCTACTGGTACGATGTTGTTCCTCGCTCCTGCGGCCGCACACATCGCTGTGTGTGAAGCCGCAGGAGCGAGAAACATCACCTTACCTGCAGCCGGCTGCAATGAGAAGGACGGAAGTGGGCGGGATGTTTACATCCTGCTCATCTCCGCCCCTCCGCTTCAATTGGCCGCCTGCCGTGTGACGTCGCTGTGACGCCGCACGACCCGCCCCCCTAAGGAAGGAGGCGGGTCGCCGGCCAGAGGGACGTCGCACGGCAGGTATGCGCGTGTGAAGCTGCCGTAGCGATAATAATCGCTACGGCAGCCTTCACTAGATATCGCACGTGCGACGGGGGCGGGACTATCGCTGCAGCATCGGTAACACATTGTTACCGATGTCGCAACGTGCAAAGCCCACCTAAGAGTTCAAAGAAGTATATAAAATGTGTACACACAAATGGGGTTATAAATATGTACAATGAACAAAAATATAAATGCAACACTTTTGATTTTGCTCCCATTTTTCATGCACTGAACTCAATGATCCAAGACTTTTTCTATGTCTTTTTCTCTCATTCATTGTTCACATATTTGTCTAAATCTGTTAGTGATCACTTCTTCTTTGTCAAAATAATCCATCTCACAGGTGTGGCATATCAAGATGCTGATTAGACAGCATGATTATTGTACAGGTGTGCCTTAGGCTGGCCACAATAAAAGGGCACTCTAAAACGGGCAGTTTTATCACACAGCACAATGCCACAGATGTCACAAGTTTTAAGGGAGCATGGAATTGGCATGCTGACTACAGGAATGTCCACCAGACCTGTTGCTCAAGAATTGAATTTTATTTTTCTACCATAAGTTGTCTTCAAAGGTGTTTCAGAGAATTTAGCAGTACACCTGGACACCTGCTGCAACAATCGGTTTGCATAACTAAAGCATTTCTGCACAAACTGTCAGAAACCATGTCAGGGAAGCTTATCTGCATGCTCGTTATCCTCTTCGGGGTCTCCGACTGACTGAAGTTCATTGTCATAACCCACTTGACTGGACTAATGCTCTGTCACAGGTATGTCATGGTTGACAGACAACCCTGTGGTGTTTGGCTGCAGAAGGTCGCTGTATTTGGCTGCACAAACTGCTTTGTGATATTCCATCCTTTCTTCTGTGGTGTGAATGGAGTTTTGCGTGTCATCTCTGTTAGGGTTAACTCTTTCACCTTTAGGACCCCGTAGAGATGTTTTCCTGTCATCTGCTAAGCATTTTCCGCTCACCCTATGTGTCTTTATATATTGTACCTGTGGCGCCCTGGATTAGCCAGGTAGCCACAGACAAAACACACACACACCCCCACCCCCCAGACAGTTACATTAGTAAGACAAAAACCCTTGTTGCCTCCCTCCAGGGTCTGATGTTCACACCAGGTGGGGCGGAACCAGGTGGTTGGCCCCACCCACGTAGGAGTTCACAGGCCTGGAGGCAGGAAAAGCAGTCAGTTAGAGTTTGGAGTGGAGTTCAGGAGGTGAAAGTGAGAGGTCACGTACTGCAAGTGTCTGGGTTGGAGCCCAGGCACTGAGAGCAAGGTTGGGAGACGGTGGTGGCCGTCTGCAAGAGTTGGTGGAACTCCACAGAGCCGTGAGGACCGGGGCTGGGTGGTGGCCCACCGGTACCGGATCGGGGAATGGAGTGAAGCTAAGCACACAGGCAGGGCCATCGGACCCCGACCAGGCTTGGAGCCGCCGTCAATAGTCAAATCCGAATGTGACAGGAACCCCCGGGGTTCCCTAACAACTAAGTCCCGATTGAAGGCAACCGCTCACACCGTGAAGATATACAGCCACCACCACCGGCTAGAAATCCGAGGGCCAGCGCCTGCGGGCAGAACGGGCTCCTCCGGTATGTATACACCGGGGAGCGCACTATACACCCGTGCCATCCAGGACCACGCCACGCTGTCGCTGCAACCCTGTACCTCACCAACCCTGCCTCCCCGTCAAACCACCGGGCCCCGGGACGACCAACCCCTACCCACGGATGGGGAAAACAACATCCCAGCTGCTCCCTACCATCGCTCCCGGGATCACCGTCACCAGCAGCGGTGGTGCCCATCTTCTCCACAACCCGTGGGTGGCGTCACGGACTAAATCCACAAACAAACCACCCCCTTTTCACTCACGGGCGAGGAGCGCCGCTCGAGTCCCCGGATCTGGCTCACCGCTTGAGCCATCGAGCAGCAACCGCAGCGCCGGACCCGAGCGTTAGCGAGCACAGCGCCCCGCCGCCCGCAACAACTTGGCGTCAAAAACAGGATAGAACCAATCTACTTACCAGTAGAAGTGCGTCTTGTGGTCCCCGCCGGCGGCGTCCGGCCGAAAAATTTGAAGCGCCGCCATCTTTGGCGCGAAGATTTCCCGCTCGAGCATCTTCCCCGAGCAGGGAAGGCGCGAAAGCGAAGTCCCACCCAAAACAAGCGGAAGTGCTAGAAAGAACCAAGGGGGGGTGGAAAAAAGATGTCTGCGCCCGACGGAGCCGTTGGAGGAGCGGCGGTCGCAGCCGCGGTGGCATGTACAGTTAGGTCCAGAAATATTTGGACAGTGACACAATTTTCGCGAGTTGGGCTCTGCATGCCACCACATTGGATTTGAAATGAAACCTCTACAACAGAATTCAAGTGCAGATTGTAACGTTTAATTTGAAGGTTTGAACAAAAATATCTGATAGAAATTGTAGGAATTGTACACATTTCTTTACAAACACTCCACATTTTAGGAGGTCAAAAGTAATTGGACAAATAAACCAAACCCAAACAAAATATTTTTATTTTCAATATTTTGTTTCAAATCCTTTGGAGGCAATCACTGCCTTAAGTCTGGAACCCATGGACACCACCAAATGCTGGGTTTCCTCCTTCTTAATGCTTTGCCAGGCCTTTACAGC